>NC_141056.1:12052416-12157416 GCF_041138505.1 Cibotium barometz | reverse complement strand
CAATTGCACACGATCAAAGCATAACAAGTGGTTTATGCAATTGATGTGCCATGCTAATTGAAGTGTAACAAGTGGCAATACACGCCATGCTAGATGATGTGTGTAAATATACTCTCATCATAGTGAAATAAGTGGTAAGTGTATATTGTGTTTGTGCCTATCAATGTTTCATATTGGGATTAATTATAGAGAAGGGAAATTAATTGAAACATCACCAAGAGCATAGCATAGCATAAAACAAGAGAAATAGAGCAACATCACCATCCACACACTATTGGGTGCAATCTCTCCCTCATGCGTGTAGCTCCACTCCACAACATGAGTATTTTGAGAATTGTATTCAATAAACAGCCCAAGGAGCTAATAATAGTTGTGTGTACAAAAAAGGGCTTGCTTTTTTGCTTTTTACAAAAATAGCTCAAGCTCTAGAGCTTTTATTCACACACTAAGTATAAATAATCAAAACTCTTCTAACATATGTGCTAGAAATATAGCAACACCATGCACAAGCGTGAATAAATAATATGTACAATCATTTGGCACGTGGCCAACAAAATAATACAAAATAGTAATATTCCGAGATGATATAGGCAAGACCCTCCTTGTGTGACACGCGCACTGCTCATCACCTATCTCACAAACGTAAACACATTAGTTGTTTCAATTAATTACCATTCTCTATAAATAATCCCAATATGAAACATTGATAGGCAAAAACACATCATACACTTACCACTTGTTTCACTATGATGAGAGTATCATTATACACATCAACTAGCATGGTGTGTGGTAGAAGGAAGAATACTAGCCCTAGAAGCCATAAATGAGGAGTCCAATGCAAAGGAAGACCTCGAATTGCCTGAAGAAGTGGACAATCTACCTAGGGCATCTATCGAAGGAGAGAATCGGCTCTACACAAGAGAGGAGATAAACAAAATGATCAATAATCTCACTTTCTTGCAAAGCATGGAATTCTCAATTCAACAAAGGCGGGTTGAGGCCGCTAATAATGAGCTAGGTGATGAGGAATTGCCCGAACCCATCCATAAGACCTGGATTGGATAGATGGAATTACGCATGTAGAGGATGAGGTCTAGGAAGGGGGGGTACCTCCTCAGAGGCCAATAATAGATCCCCACACATATCTAAATATAGCCACAAGGGCTGATTTATTGAATATAGCTACAAAAATGGGTAAAGGCATGGTAAGAGAACTAGGCACAACACTTGAATTCATACCATCTTAGATGAAGCCACACGTTATTTCAAAACTTGTGTAGAAATTCTTAGGAGATGGGGGCCCTATACGACACATAGAGATCTTTGAGTCAACATGTGAAACATGTGGGCTGGTGAGTGATGTGACTATGATACATGCCTTCTCTCTAACTTTAGAAGGGAAGGCTCACCAATGGTATCGAGCCTTAAAGCCTGAAGATAAAGTCAATTTCACATGGCTTAAGAATGTGTTCATATTGAGCTTTGCTCAAAGTGGTGATAGGTGGAGTCCTATGGCTCAACTCCATAACATAAAGCAAAAAGAAAATGAATCCATGCAAGATTATGTTCCTCGGCTCAAGCACTTAAACTCAAGATACAAAGCAAGGGAAAGGCTAACTGGGCTGGTGATCAGCTATTGCCCTGCTTCCAGAGAGGAGTCTGAGGTCATAAGATGCATGATTATTTGGTGTTAGCCCAATCGACTGCTCTAGATACATGTTGTAAGTTGGCATGCTTGAGTTGTCGCAACACCAAAGGCAGCTTTGGTGTGGTAGCAGCATCACGAATCTCTAGTCATTAGGACGTGAGATCCAAGCACAAGCAAGTTGGAAACATGAAAGTTAAAGAACTCAACACTGTCATTTTAGAAAAGTTAAAAGTCAGGGATGGGAGAGAAGCATCAGGAAATGCTCATTTCTACCCCTAGAGAGACTTGATTTGGTGTTCAAACTGTAGATAAAATCATATGAGCACTAAATGTCCCCACCTAAGACTGAGGTAGTTACTTTATTATGCTCACTGTTAAAGACTAGGAAACCACGATACTGCCATGTACACGTACCCAAGGATCCAGCCTTGTGCATGTACCCAAGGATCTAGCCTTTAGCACAATTTCTAGCACCCAAAGTGCCTCTAGCCTTACCAGCACCACCATTGCAATCCAATGCGGTTGTAGGGCAGTCGAATATGTCCTACTTACCAAGAGGAATGTTCAAGATGTAGGACATGTCGCCATTACCACCACCTATTCTATCACCACAGCCTTCACAAGCCAAGATCAACCAAGTGTTGATTGAAGAACCCTTTGGTGGAAGAGGGGAAAGGTATGCGAAAAATAGAAATGAATAATGACTACTATGAGGAACCAACTGAGATTACACCAGAGTATTATGTCTTACAAAATAGCATGCCAGTACCAGTGTTCCAAACCATGGTATAGCAGAAGGGTAAAGACATAACTCGACTATGAGAAGGGGACCCATGCAGTGTTATCATTGTAATGGACCTCATGGAGTAGCGGAGTGTTCCCTTAAAAATTTGGCTAATTGTGGTCAAACTCAGCCGATAGCAACATAGACCAACGCCATGCCCACTCTTTCATGTGCTAAGTGTGGTGTTGATCATCTGATCAAGGATTTCCCATATCGCGCCAACGTCAATGCCTCTACATCTAACCATGCCACCATCAGGACTATAAGTGTGCATCCTCGAAATATCACCCCAATAAATGTCTTGACACATGCACAAACAAAACAGGTGAACAAAGAGAAAAACTTAGGTGGTATTACAACCTCTAAGATTGGGAGAAGAAGAAGAGTGAAAAAGGTGGGCAAGGGTGACACCTTGGTCATAATTTAGGATGGATTCGAGGAAGATATCATTGACACAGGTTCCACCCAAACAAAGGAAGGAGGCAATCAAGTGCCACCGAGGCCAGATGAGCAAGCAAAAGAGAGACCGGCAACCCCCAAGGGTGTTGGAGAATATCCAAATGCTGAGGAGGAAATAAAAAAGCTTGAGGAAGCTAAGGCCCTTATAGAGGAGTGTCAGTGCGGCCATGAAGCCAAATTGAGGGGTAACAGGGCTAGGTATATAGTGTATCCATAGAATGAGTTGTTAAAAGAAAGAAAATTGGATGTACCTACTCCAATTCCAGAAGAGTCTGAAGAAGGGACTCATAGTGATCTGATGGCAAGAATGTTTGCAGAGGCAGATTATCAAACCATTCATTCCCTAAGATTGAATATGAGACAAACATGTGGAAGGATCCCTCATCCTAAAATACTTATGGAAGTGGAAGTGGAGCTACACGCATGAGGGGGGAGATTGCACCCAATCTTGTCTTCTTTGATTTTACGCTCTTGAGTTATGGCAGTCTCTTGGCAATATTGTCTACAACTATTAAAATGCCGCTTGGACCATTGTTACGAAACATGTCGGCACTATGGGCAGATGTCAAGGATTGAGTAGAAGGGAGGATGAACCCAATGACCACGATGAAGGAGAGCTAGACACCTCTAGCAGAGAAAAACCAAGAACCTGAGGAAAGGGGAGCACGTAGATTCATCCAAATACCTGTCAACCAATTAGAAAGGTATGATGAGAATGATGATACAAATGCCTCAATTCCAATCCACCATAACGGGTACCAAGTACTTGCTATCCTAGACGGCGGTGCAGGTGTGAGCATTATCACCAAGTGATGCTGGGAAAACTAGGGAAAACCAGAGTTAGAAAGAGCGGACCTAATCGTTAAAATGGCAGATGGAACATCCTCAAGACCAATGGGGTTATTGAAAAACGTTAGACTTAAGGTCTTTTCATTCTCTTACCATTACACATTTGTTTTAATGGACTTTTTGCACCAACCAGATTCATATGATATTATCTTGGGAAGACCCTTCATAAGTTGGTGCATGATTGGGCATTAGACCAAGTGTACATCCGCCGAAAGGATTTGTAAATTTTGAAGATCGGTCTCCATACATGGAAGGCACACCCCATGGAAGGGAAATCGTTAGGGAATAATTCGGTCACAACTCAACAAACCATATTCTTACAAGTCTGCCAACCAGTTAAAGAACACTCATGGGAAGATGAAGAGAACGAGATGTACGCATCACTTTCACCTTTGGACTTTAGTGAAAAGTGAATGTATGTACTTGCCACCATAGATGTGTTACCTTCTAGAGGAACAAAGTATGTTGAATTGAGAATGATTCCCACAACCTCAGTGCTCATGGTGAATGTGCAACTCATGGAAGAGGAAACAGAGGATGAAGCATCAAGCACATAAGTACTTGAACCGCATGATCAACACTCAATGTCTTAGGAAGTGGCAGAAACAAAAGAGATATATCGCTTGACGCAATGCCCTATTGAGAAGTAAATCCACGGATGCCCAGTGGCTAAGATATCTCGAGGTCACTAAGGTGCACAATGAGTTCTCTAAGAACTGGGGTGAGGAGTTGAGTAAGATAATCTTGGAAGGAAAACAAGAGGAGAAAACTACGCTTCAAGAACCTGATACGCTTAAACTCACTAAGGCAAGATAAAGAAAACGAAATAAGGCTCTGGTTGAAGCCGAGCGAGAGGCAAGGAAGGTGAAAGGTGGTCCAATTGATGGCCAAAAGAGTAAAGGAAAATGGACAATCCACATCTTACGATGGGCAATGAGAAGTTAAGGAGGTAGACATTGTAGAGCGAGGGGAGGATTCCAAACCTATCTACATTCCTAAATGACTTAACAGCTATTAAAGAAGATGAACTTAGTTCTCTTGTAAAAGATTTCAAGGATTGTTTTCCTTGGAAATATACAGAAATGAAGGGTGTACGACTTGAGCTTCTTCAACACACTATCCCGATCATGGAAGGATCGAGACCATCTAGGCAAAAATCGTATCAAATGAATCCTAAATATGCAACTATTGTAAAGGAGGAAATTGATAAATTCATAGCTGTGGATTTCATCTATGAGATTGAGCACACAGATTGGCTATCACCAATCATAATTGTGCCAAAAAATAATGGGAAGCTAAGAGTTTGTGTTGATCTCAAAAAGGTCAATGCAGCTACTAGGAAGGACCACTACCCATTACCATATACAGAGCATGTATTAAAATGGGTAGCAGGTGAGGAAGCCTACGGCTTCTTAGATGGGTTTTCAGGCTACAATCAGGTGTCCATTGCACCAAAACACCACCACAATGTGGGGGACTTGTGCTTATAAGGTTATGCCTTTTAGTCTCACTAATGCACTAGCAACTTTCCAATGATTGATGTGCACAACCTTCAAGGACTACTTGCAAAGGTGGCTTGAGGTATTCATTGACGATCTTTGTGCACATTCATGATGGATGGAACATTTGTCTTGCTTGGAAGGTGTTTGGGAGGTGTCGATTATATCGCATATCCTTAAACCCTTTAAAGTGTTAATTTTTGGTCTAACATGATGTTACCTTAGGGCACATTATCTCTAAGAATGGTATTTCCACTGACGAGGGCAAGGTGAAGTTGATCTTGAAATTACCCCCACCAACAAAATTCAAGGGTGTGCAATAATTTATAGGACACGTTGGGTATTTTTGACAATTCATCATATTCTATGCTGAAATTGCCAGGCCATTGTACAAACTACTCGTCATCTTTGAATGGACTGAAGAATGCCAAGAAGCATATGACAAGTTGAAGAAAGCAATGGGGCAAGTGCACCAATTTTGAGACCATCCAATTGGGACCTCGTATTCGATGTACACATTAATGCATCAAATTTTGCCATAGGATGCGTATTGGCACAACTTGGGAAATTCAAATTGGATTACCCAGTTTGCTTTGCCAGTCGACAACTCAATGATGTAGAAATAAACTACACCACAACTGAGAGTGAAGGGTTAGCCATGGTTTATGCTGTTAAGACATACATACATTGCTTGTTGGCCAACAAATTTGTATTCTTTGTTGATCATCGGGCCTTATTATATCAAGTGAATAACCCATGCACCACGGGGACAATCACAAGATGGTTGCTTTTACTCCTATAATTTGAGTTTATGGTCATGGTGAGAAAAGGAACACAACATGTTTTGGCACACCATATCTCTAGAATTCTAAATGAAAAACCTACAACTGGCATTGACAATGACCTTCCAGATGCATGTCTTCAAAATTGATAGGGTGTCTGAGTGGAGCCAGGAAATATTTGAGTACCTAGCTCATGGTTTTCCACATGATCGTCCCTTGAACAAGGATAAGATGTGTTGGCTCATTAAGCTAGCCACACTATATCAATTGATTGCGGGAGAACTATACAAGCTGGGCAAAGACGATATCCTTAAGAGGTGTGTGCGAGAAGATGAGTTTGTCATGGTATACGAAGAAGCACACTTGAGAATAGCCAGAGGACATTTTGCTGGAGAAGTTACTGCTCACAAATTACTTCAAGCAGGGCTATGGTGGCCTAAGTTATTCAAAGATGCCGTAGAATTTGTGAAAAGATGCGAGGAATGTCACTTACCCCTATAATTGTGAGACACCCCTTTGAGAAATGGGGTATTGATTTTGTTGGACCCATTAGTCCAGCAGTGCATCCATCACAAGCTCGTTATGTGATGGTGGCCATTGAATATTTCACCAAGTGGGCAGAGGCAAGAGCCTCTAAAAAAGCTAATGCTCAAACTACAGCCAAGTTCTTGTATGAACAGACCATTTCCAGATTTGGTTGTCCACTAGAATTAGTCAATGACTGGGGTTCACATTTCATCAATGAGCTGATTGAACATTTACTCACGGGATTCCTTATAATCCATCAAAAATCATCACCTTATTATCCACAGGCAAATGGCCAAGCTGAGAGCACTAACAAGATTTTATGTGCTATCTTGACCAAGACCTTAAAAGCCAATCGAACGGATTGGGAACACAAGCTAATTGTAGCACTATGGGTCTATCGTGCATTGTATAAGGTAGCGAGACGAGATACACTCCCTTTCCTCTGACTTACAGTATTGATGCATTAATTCCTATGGAATTCTTAGTTTTGAGTATGCATACTGTGGTACAAGAAAGGCTTACAGAAAATGCGTTAACAGAGAGGCTAATTTAGAGTGTCCGAAATCACCTCTCAAGGGTCAGTCCAAATTGAAACCATCGATGGGTAGAAATAGAGGGATATATCAATGAAAGTAAGCTCAAAAAATATTATGGACCTTTGACCTAGGAAATGCTTCAACAAGATCATCTCCTAAAACAAAAGAGAGAGTTAGTCAAGGAAAAAATCAAACAAGCTTAAGAGAAGCCAAGGCAAGGGAAGCCAAAGAAAAACAAAGAGTCCAAGGGAGAACGCTACATGTAAACATGGCTTCACTCACCTTGCTTCAAGAAGATGACCTAGATATTGAGCCGGCACGCCTCAGTGTAAATGTCTCTACAAAGGGTAGTCACCTATTGGATAGAAGGAAAGCTAAGAAGTTCTCACTCAGAACTAAAATGTCTACAACACGCCTACCCCCATGCTCCAAAGTATTAACTTTAATGCATTTTTGTTGGTTACAGTGCTGAGAGCAAGGGTTATAGATTGTATCATCCGCAGTCAAAGCGTATCTTGATTAGTCGAGATGTTGTTTTTGTGGAAGATGCTGTGCAGCCTTTGTTATCATGTACCAAAGAGACAGGTGTGAGCTCACGGGATGTATTTGATACATTGTTGCCTCTGTTTATAGGTGGGAATTCAAATGTAAGTCCTAATGAGGCAAATATTCAGCCTATGCAGATTTCAAACGACATCATAGATGAGCCTATTTCTAATGCAGATTTACAGGATGTAATTTCTGAGGATAGGGCTGAAAATGAGCAGGCTAGAGGTATGCCTAAATGGCTGGTGCAAACCTTGCGTGATAGTAAAATTGATGTCCTATATCTAGTCGTACTCGTTCAGGTTTTCAGCATGCCTCTTATGCATCAGATTGTTATGCTTTGGATGTGTCTAGTATGTGTGAAGAGGAAGAACCTCTTTCATTTGATGAGGCACAAAAATCAAAAAATTGGTTGGCTGCAATGCAAAGTGAATATGATGCTATAATCAAGAATGGTACATGGTCTTTGTGTGATTTGCCTATTGGTAAAAAGGCCATTGGATGTAAGTGGGTTTTTAAGTTGAAACGAAAGCCAAATGGCAGTGTTGATCGCTATAAGGCTAGACTTGTTGCAAAGGGTTATGCTCAAGAAAAGGGCATTGATTTTGATGAGACCTTTGCTCCCACTTGTCGTATGACTACCATTCGTAGCATTTGTGCATTGGCAACTCATAATGGTTGGAATGTACATCAGCTGGACATAAAGACTGCGTTCTTGAATGGAGATTTGCATGAGGAGGTGTATGTATCGCAGCCTCGTGGTTTTGTTCAAAGAGGGCAGGAAAACAAAGTGTGCAGGTTGAAAAAGGCTTTATATGGTTTAAAGCAAGGTCCACGAGCTTGGTATGAAAAGATACATGCATATTTGACTGCACATGGGTTTCAGAATAGTCCAATAGAAAGCACTTTGTATGTTAAACGTGTGGATGGTGTACATCTAATCATTGCTCTCTATGTCGATGACATGCTGCTCACAGGACCAAATGAGAGTCATATTGCTGATTTTAAGGCTAATTTGAATGCCTCTTTTGAGATGTCAGATTTGGGGCATTTGCATCATTATTTGGGGATACAATTTAAGCAGTGTGATGGAGGTATTGCTTTGTGTCAAACAAAGTATATTGAGACATTGTTGCGGAGATTTGGCCTTGAAGACTGCAAGCCTATTGCTACTCCAATGGAGACAGGTTTGAAGTTGAGTCTTCATGATGCTGGAGATCACTTTGATGTCACACTCTATCAGACAGCTGTTGGTTGCCTCATTTATGTATGCATTACGAGGCCGGACATTCAGTTTGCAGTCTCATAGGTGAGCAGGTTTATGCATAGCCCAGGGTTTCAGCATTGGAAGGCAGTTAAATGCATCTTTCGCTACTTGAGTGGCACCATACATCTTGGGTTGTTTTATCCTAAGGGGGGATCGTTGCCGCCAGATTTACATGCTTTTTCGGACTCAGATTGGGCTGGTTGCTATGACACAAGAGTGTCCACAAGTGGTTTTTGTTTCATGCTCGGTAGCTCATGCATATCTTGGTTGAGCAAGAAGCAACCTACTGTGTCCACTTCCAGTTGTGAAGCAGGGCAGCTTTCACAGCAGCTACGGTTGAGTGTGTGTGGCTCAGACGGCTTATGGCTGACTTGGGTGTTGGACAGGAGTCTGCCACCTCTATCTTCACTGACAGTCAGAGCGCATTGGCAGTTGCGAGAAACCCAGTTTTTCATGCTCGCACAAAGCACATTGAGGTGCATTATCACTATGTCAGGGAGAGACTCTCAGCAGGAGAGATCAGCTTGGCCTATGTGCCAACACAGGACAACCTCGCCGATCTTTTCACAAAGGCGCTTCCTCGTGAGAAGTTCGAAGCTTTCCGCAAAGCTTTGGGCTTGCTCCCCTTTGTGGACTAATCTACTTCGGGCATGGCACTCCCCTATACATGAGTGCCAGCTCTCGTTCACACCATCACTCCCAGGGGGGATTTGTTGCCATATATATATAGGCAGTGATGTGTGTGAACACACTTAGGACCGCCGGGGCACTTTTTCCCTCTTTAGGAGGTTTTTTCCCCCGGCTTGTATATACGCCCATCCTTCTAGGGCTAACTTATCTTTTGTACATTGACACAATCTAATACACTTTGTGTTGTGTGCATTCTTGCTTCTTCTTCTCCAAGCTTTGTGTGCTTTCCTGCAACCCTAATTCCACTTTTTTCCTCTTTAGGAGGTTTTTTCCCCCGGCTTGTATATACGCCCATCCTTCTAGGGCTAACTTATCTTTTGTACATTGACACAATCTAATACACTTTGTGTTGTGTGCATTCTTGCTTCTTCTTCTCCAAGCTTTGTGTGCTTTACTGCAACCCTAATTCCAACAAATTAGCCTTTCGTCTCAATGAACTTGTCTCTAGCACTACAACAGGAGTGGAGATACCTTACCCTGTTGATGTATTCCCGGCTGGTTTCACCATCCTTTCGTTTGACATTGTGTAATTTCTCAATGGGACTCCATCAGGTTCCGTGTGACAGGAGTATCCAAATTTGAAGGCCTCTTTCAAGGCTTCAAAGGTAGCCTTATCTTCTATCTTCAAGGATCTAAACCATTGGCCAGCTTTGCCATCTAGGGTGAGGCCAAAGACACTCACCTTGACTTAATCTTCCACATGGCCAAATGCTTTGCAGATCTAAAACATCTCTAAGTGCGGTATGGGGTCTCCAGTTCCATCGAACTTGGTGATCATCGTAGAGATGTTAGCGGGTTTATTTTGCTCTTATCTTGGCCCTTGTGCAGGATGAGTTCGTGGAACTGGAGTCACTCATGGTATGCAAGTCTTCTTTTGTTCCATTTTATCATGAATGATGCATAGATATTTTCTTGGATACAACTCTGAGGACATTCTCTAGCCATAGTATACATTTATGCAACTCATTTGCCGTAACATGTCTCCTTCTCTGCAAGAAGTACTTAGCATTCTCAACTTGGTTCTTTGTTAACTCTAATTTCAACTTATGGATGTACGTATGTCACGATTGGAAAATGTGCTAGTTTTGGAGAGAGCAACCATCTTTAATGTTGTATTACACATTTAGCAAAAAGTGGGCTATACCCAAAGAGATGAGTGTCTCATTAACTTCACACATAGTATATCCCCACTTGTTTATACATGGCTGGAAGAACGTCTTGTGTCTCACAAGACCCATGCATAGAAGTCCTAGATTTATGAGGCATTTTCTCTCCATTGTTATTAATGAAATTTTGTATAATTACTTTGCCTATTTCCACGTGTCAAACCCTTTTGCATGATGAAAGTGTTTCCATGAGTTGCACTCCTTGATCCCTGCATATAGCTTCTTCTATACCTGTAAAAAGTAGTTTTTATAATTCCATGTATAGTGTACCATGCTATGTTGCAAACCTTGGTATCCCCCAACACCCTTGTGTAAGGGATGCCCAAACTCAAGCTTGAGTGTTGTGACATATTCATGAAGCCATAGAAGAAATGGCCTTGAAATGTGGAAGAAGGAATCAAAAGCAGACTTACAAGTGAGCCGCAAACTTGAGCTTGAGCTAAAACATGAGGGTAACTCTTGTGGTTAAGCCTTAGCTTAGAAGGGAGCATACAACTTGTATGGTGAGCCACGACATGAGGCTCAAACTTGGGGTTGAGTCTTAGATTTAGAATGGAGCCTAAGACCTGAGGTTTGAGCCAAAACAAGATTATGAACCTTGAGGTTAATCAAGGTTGAGACTCAAAAGGGATCCTAAAGCCCCATGTTGAGCCAAAGCCTGAGCCTCAATCTTGAATTTAAATCTAAGACTCAGACGAGAGCCTCAAACTTGAGGTATAGGTAAAGGATAATCCTCAGCTTTGAGGTTGAGCCTCAAACTTTGAAGGGAACCCAAAACTTGAGGATGATCAAAAGCATGAACCTCAATCAAAGCTTGCATTCTAGAGTTAGAAGGAAGCATCAAAGTTAAGGTTGAGTCAAATCATGAAGGTCAACCTTGGGGTTGAGCCTTTGACTTAGAAGGGACCCTCAAACATGAGGGTGAACCACAACATGAGACTCAAACTTGGGGTTAAGCCTCAAATTTAGAATGGAGCATGAAACCTAAGGTTTGAGCCAAAGCATGAACCTCAACCTTGAGGTTGATTAATCTTGAGACATAAAGGGATCCAGAAGCCCCATGTTGAGCCAAAGCATGAGCCTCAATCTTGAATTTAAGCCTCAGAGTGACGAGAGCCTCAACATTGAGGTTGAACCTTAAACTTAGAAGGAACATAAACTTGAGGATGATCAAAATCATGAACCTCAATTAACTTGAGGATGATCAAAATCATGAACCTCAATTGAAGCTTAAGTTCAAACTTGAGGTTTAGCTAAAGGATGAGCCTCAACCTTGGGATTGAGCCTCTGACGACTTAGAAGGAAGCCTCAAACTTAAGGTTGAGCCAAAGCATGAAGGTCAACCTTGGGGTTAAGCCTCTGACTTACATGGGACCCTCAAACCTGAGGGTGAACCATAGCATGAGGCTCAAAGTTAGGGTTGAGCTTCATATTTAGAAGGGATACTAAAACTTGAGGTTTGAGCTTGCATTTTCCCCTTTCTCTTTGCCGCCATCAAGCACCTATATTTTTCACCCATCTTCTTCATTTTTTCCTTTCTCTTACATTGCCATCAATACCCTCTACATGAATATTATCCTCTTTGATTATTTTTTTGGCTTTCAAACAAGGTATGATAAATTTCATTTTACTAATCTGCTTATACTAATGTTGTTTGCCTATTATATAAACACAATAAGCAATACCCAAATGATTTCTCTCTCTTCATTCCTAACACTCAAAAGGTTTCTAGGTTATGTCTCTCAAACCCACATGCCTTTCTCAAAATAAACATCAAAGCATTCCTTTATTTACTTCTATTTCTCACACACAACTCTCTTTCATACTTTAGCAAGTGATAACAGTAAACAAAAATATACATTAAGTGTTTATGGATCCTATTTTCTTTAATAATCATTAGGAATAGACAACCTCAATATTACATACCTGTTTCAATATTGTTTGTTTCCAAAGCAGATTCAGGGCTTGGTAGCTTCACATTGATTTGGAGCCTTTTATCTTCTTGGTCAGTCTTGCTGTAGCTCCTTCCTCAAAAGCAAGTAACGATTTGCTGAATACTTTGTGTATGTCAGGCTTCTTGCTTAAGAGTTTGGCTAACATAAGAGAGGGTCAAACTTATGAAATTAGGTGGATAGACTTAATTTCTAGAGCTTCATGGGTTTTCTCATTTGTACAAGTGCCATTTCATGGTTTCGCTAGGATTACATAGTCTCAAACTTTCTAACCTTTCTGGATGTCACACCTTATAGAAGCTCAAACTTGAGTTTGAGCCTCAAGATACATTTTCTTCACCTTCAAATAGCACGTCTTAAAATTTATTTTCAAATTAAAAATATATAGCCTTCACATACAAATACACGTAAACACTCCTCCATCATTTCATCCACACACATATAGACCAATCAATTGCCCAACTTCATTTTCATCTTCAATACACATATCCTAGACTTCCATACACAATTATGGCAACTTAAAACTGATTTTGAGTCCCATGGTTGTTTGCCTCCATATCAACACGAGCAACAACTCACATAACCAAGGTGATGCTCAAACTCAAATTTAAGCCTTGTCCATAATTTCATAAACATACATATAAACCAATCAAGACTCCAACTTCAAATTCATGCTGCTAAGACACAAAGCCTAGCTTCCACAAACTCATGCAATCTCAAACTTTAGTTCGAGGTTTGTGTGATTTCTCCTTTATCATCACCATTTGTGACTATAACTCAAATAACCCTATAGAGGCTCAAACTCAAGTTTGAGCCTCCACAACCATTTCATGCACATACATATACACAAATCAAGTTTCCAACTTTGTTTTCATCTTTAAGACACATAGTCTACATTTCCATACAAGGTTTTGTAGGCTCAAACTTGAGTTTGAGCCTCTATAGGGCTATTTGAATTACAATTGCAAATGGTAATGATAGAGGGAAAATGTCATGAGGCTCAAACTCAAGTTTGAGCCTCCATAGTGATCTCGTTCTCAAATGTATAGACCAATCAAGTCTCCACTTTGTTTTTTATCTTTAAGCCACATAGCTTACATTTCCATCTTTGTCTCAACCATTAAATCAAATAACCCTATAGGGGCTTAAAATCAAGTTTGAAACTCCATACTCATTTCATGCTCATATATATAGATCAATCAAGTTTCCAACTTTTTTTTCACCTTTACGGCAAGTTTGAAAATCCATACTCATTTCATGCTCATATGTATAGATCTATCAAGTCTCCAACTTTGTTCTCACCTTTTAGGCACATAAGCTACACTTCCATACATGGCCATGTAGTCTCAAACTTGAATTCGTTCCTCATGACACTTTCCCTCTATCTTACCGTGAGCACCAACTCAAATAGCCATGTGGAGGCTCAAACTCAAGTTTGAGCTTCCATAGCCAAATAGTCAAACAACCCTACAGAGTCTCAAACTCAAGTTTGAGTAGTCATATCATGCTTATGTGTATAAACTAATACACTCTCCTAGTTTGGTATCATTTTTAAGGCACATAGCTTGCATTCCCATACGGCTCAAACTTAAGTTTGAACCTCATGCCACTTCCCCTTTATCTTGACCATGAGCACCAACATCTATGATAACAAAGGCTCAAACTCAATTTTGAGCCTCCACAACCACTTCAAACTCCAAATCTTTTCTTTTCTTTGGGACACATAGCATACAATTCCATACATAGTCATGAAGGCTCAAACTTGAGTTTGAGCCCCATGCCACTTCCCTTCTATCTAAACCACAAGTACCAACAACTCAAACAGCCCTAAAGAGGGATAAACTCATAATCATTTCATCCACACACACATATAGACCAATGAACTCTCCATTTATTTCCCCTTAAGACACACGGCCTACACTAATATACACAATCATGCAAGCTCAAACTTGAGTTTAAGCCCCATGCCACTTCCCCTCTATCTCAACCATGAGCACCAACAACTCAAATAGCCCTAAAGAGGCCAAAACTAGTCATTTCATCCACACACATATAGACTAATGAAGTCTCCAATTTTTTGTTTTCCTTAAAGACACATAGCCTACACTTCCATAGACACTCATGTAGGCTCAAACTAAAGTTTAAGCCCCATGCCACTTTCCCTTTATCTCAAGCATGAGTAGAAATAACTCAAATAGGCCGAAAGAGTCTAAAACTGATAGTCGTTTCATCCACAAACATATAGACAAATGAAGTCTCTAATTTTTTGCTTTCCTTCAAGACACATAGTCTACACTTCTGTACAAAGTAATGTAGGCTCAAATTCAATGAGTTTGAGCATTGAGTTTGAGCCCTATGTAACCTCCCCTTCATCTCAAACATGAGAACAAACATCTAAGATAGCCTTACAAAGGGTCAAACCCCACTTAGAGCCTTCATATCCATTTCATCCACGCACATATTAACCAATCAAGCTCCAAATTCCATCTTTTTTTCAAGTCACATAGCCTACACTTCCATACACATTCATGCAGGCTCAAACTTGAGTTTGAGCCCCATGTCACTTCTCCTCCATTTTAACCATAAGCACCATGTCACTTCTCCTCCATTTTAACCATAATCACCAACAACTCAAATAGCCCTGCATACACTTAAACTCAATTTTGAGCCTCCATGGTAATCCCTCCATAGACATATAGACCAATCAAGTCTCCAACTTTGTTCTTTTCTTTGAAACACATAGCCTACACTTCCATACATAGTCATAATTATTTTCTTAGACTTGGGTGTATCACAATTCTTGTGATTGATGATAACTACACATAAAGTTCAAGTTTATACATGTTCTATTTTCATAAGGTTTTTTTCTTTTCAATCAAACGTTCACTATTCATGGTCTTTACATCCTTGTATTATTTGATTTTCAAACTTATTGTATAGGCATGGAGCCACAAAAGAAGACCTTTTGCTTAGAGAGTGCTCCACTTGTAAACAATCCTAAATACAATCCTCCAAACTTTAAGATAGAAAAGAGGTATGACATGGTGGACAATCATGTATAGTTAAGATAAAAAAACATGAAGAATATGGAGACATGGGGATTGTTACAAATGTAGTGAAAGATGCTATGATAAAGGTGTCCCTTGTATCACCTTCATTGTGATTCCAAATGCTATAGAGAAGATAGCAAATGAGATCTTGCTTCCATTCAATGGCTTGTATCTTTTCGATATGAAAGGTAGCAAAGACGAATTGAAGAACAATATTGGGAAGATTGGCCTCAAAATCAGTTTCTCTGAGGATCTTAAGTTATCACGACATGAGAATTACACCCAGCTTGTGAAGGGCTTCATGAAGGCAAAGTCTCACTTATTATCATCCACTCCATCAGTAGCCACTACTAAGAGGAGAATTAGAGAGACTCGTAAGGATCAAAGTGTATCAACTACATCACATCAACCTACCAAGAAATGCACAGAATCATTCAAACAATGTTCAAGATACTACTATAGAGAAGGTTCCAAAACAAGGAAGGAAGAGATCACTTCAACTTCAAAGGATTCTAAAAAGACACACAAAGAGAAAGTTCCAAATCTCTCTCAAAAGAAGAGACTACTTCAAGAAGAAGCAAGAAGCTCACAACCAGCAAAATCCAAAAGGAATCAAAGAAACAGACTAATAAAGTGACTGGCAATGTTCCAACCTTTACCCCTACAAATGATAACAACATACTTTCTGTAGTGCCTGTCAATATGGAAGAGCCAATGGAAATAGACAATGAGGTCATAGATCTAGATGGAGAGGATTTGGTCCCTTCATCACTTGCTCGACAATCTGAACAAGCAGTGCTCACTTTGGAAAGCCAAAACCAATATTACAAGTTTGGCATGGAAAAAGTGTTCAATATTGATGTATTGAAGTGTAAACCTGCACCCCTTCAATGTGTTTATAGGAAGCTCAATAAGGATTGGGTATTGAACTAATAAGACTTGATATGGCCACTCACCCAAAGCATAAGCAAGTCTTGGCCATTTTGATGTTGTACGATCCAAATACAAACAAGCCACTAGAAAATTTGAGCCTCAAAGATGTCTATAATGCTTGTTACTGGATCATCTCTGGTTAACATTCAATTAGTGTGGCAAAGGGATTGCAAAAGTTAGGCAATCAAAAACCGGAGGTTGTGAAGAAGAAGTTTCGGCATCGAAAGGCAAACATCATAGTTAATTGCCCCCCAAAAATAACAACTTTAATCTCCAAGGATGCCAACATTTCTATTACCAATTCCATGCAAAAGGAGCTATTCTTATATCAACTCACTCAAGCAAGGGGCCAATGGTTCGCATGTGATCGACCACAAAGGCCCAAACCTAGTGTAAATGTGATGAAGATAGACCACCATGATTGGATTGTAAGTATTTCTCACAAGATTCCAAAAATATTCAAGGTTTTCAATAATTTTTAGTCTCAAAATTATCTTGCTAACCACATTTTCATATTAGTGATGCAGAACTTTGTGAAGACAACCGAGCACACACTTTAAAATGGCTTCTACAAGATAGATGGTTACCTTCTTTTTTGTGAGGATGATATTTTCAAACATTGGAAATCTATTTTGGATGAATATGTACATGGAAATCTCCCAAACACAAAGGGAGAACTTAGGGCTACTATCTCTATATTGATAAAGTAAAGAGAGAGAGTACTCTCAAGGGTGGTCAACTTAAGCAAGCTCCAAGCACTGTGACATTAGGACCAACCTTATTTAGATGTATTGCATGCCTTTTGCCAGATCAGACCATGTCACTTCAAGATGATATAATGAAAGGAAACGTTCTACTTAAAAAAAAGGGAAAAATATGGGTGACTTCAAAGACATGGAGGAAATATGGGTGACTTCAAAGACATGGAGGAAATTGCAAAGAAAATGAAAATAGATGGTGTCCTCAGGTTGGAAATCATAGTATTCTACCATGACCTTACAACAACGCAGAAAGATTGGGATGAAATTTGTAACACATAGTAGATAGGGGAGAAGGATTATGATAAATTATGCTCTTAGTCTATGGATTGGGTAAAAGATAGGCTCGATCATATAAAAGTCACCCCATACCTGCCAAAGACAGTAATATCTTACTTGCTTTACTTGTTCAGAAAAGAAACTAGCCAGGTATTTGAAGAGAAAGCACTTCCATGAAGCATTACAACAATTACCATGGACATCAAGAAGATCAACGAGGTGAATAGAAAAATCCATCCTACTGCTTTTGGTCTAGCAGTATTGGATGCCCACATTCAAAGCAAGGGACCAACTTTGTGGACAATGGACTCTTTTTAAAGTTCTCATTGAAGGTTTGAATGACCTCAATACAGAACTCGAATATGTTCTTGTTGTGTTTATAGACTTTACAAAGATTGGAACACTTCTAGAAGTTGTGGTGGCAAATGTAGTCTTGAAGTTCAATTATGAGATAGGAAGCCATGACATGGGTGGCTCCAAAAGTTGGACAAGTGGCACCCTTGTAGTTGTAGTTGTGGTTCTTTTCATAATAAAGGTGGACATGTTTGAGACCATTAATAAGCTTCGCAAAACCAATCCCAAAAGGTGCACATTTCATAGAGTTTATCTTTAAGCCAGGAAGAGGAAAAAAAGGTCAAATTTAGTTCTAATATCAGAAATCATGAGTTCATCAGATCTCTTATCATGGGACTTTGCATGGAGCATAAATATGTCATTGATGTATTGACTGGAGGGGTTGCACTTGTGGAATTCCTCCTTAACAAAAGAAAGTGTACTGCCATGACTATGGATGATGCTGAGGTAGGATCATTGGAGGTGACATGCTCCAATTTGGTGGAGCAAGATGCATCAAGAAAATCTAGGAGAGAATAGAGGCTCTTAACCTTAATGAGGAAGACATTACAAGCATCGATGCACTAAAAGATGATGATACAACATCAAACAAGCAACAAAAATATGTGGATGAGGGTGATAATAAATTCCAAGATGAATATAAAGCCGAGTCATTGCGAAGAGTAGATGCTAAAATAAAAGGTAGAGTGTCATATACTTTTCTATCAAGGTTTTTTATCTATACTGGTACCCAATTTAAAGTCTTTTATCTTGCCTTGTAAGAGATGGATCAAGCAGAGACATCTCTCCATTCATCTATCACCACATCTTCACCTCTCCCTTTTTCCATATATACCCGTGTACTTCTCTCTTTTCTATCAAAGCAATCTAATCATTGAGTCCATTCATAGAGTCTAAGTTGTTGTGACTCTCTCTCTCTCTCTCTCTCTCTCTCTCTCTCTCTCTCTCTCTCTCTCTCTCTCTCTCTCTCTCTCCATACCAAGGCTGACATGAGCTATCATCCTCCTTAGGGTTTGAGCTTCATCCAACATTGGTATCAAAGCCACGTTCTCTCACGCTAATCCTCTTCCCTCACGCCAATCTTCCTTCCCTTGCAATAATCTTCTCATGCCCAATAGTTGTACTAAAAAACCCTAATTTTTGCAAAAACCCTAATTTATGAGTTGTAACCCTAATTTGAAATCTTTTATGTAGAAAATCTTTTCTAGCAATCTCATCGTATATTTGTTCCTCCTTGTCACATGCTCCTATGCATGATCTATTTGAAATAGATCAAAGCTTTACTACCTTGACTTTTATGGAAAAATAGCTTACACTTAGTGTAGACCAAGAGACAATGTTCTAGATGGGAGACTTAGCAAGTGATAACAAACCTATTTCAACAAAGCCCACCCTTCTGTCAAAACTACATCATTAATTGATCCCCCCTTATCAGCTCCTCTTATGCTACCACACTCTTTCAACGCGACCACAATTGGAGAAAAACCCTTATGCTCCATGCATTTAACACAATCCAAACCTTGCTCTCATTAGACATATCCTAGGATAAGTGCCTTTTAAGAGACATCATGCCAAAATATATCATGAAAGAATTTCCCTTTGTCAGCTACTCCTCTACTACCACACACTTTCAACATGCAAATGAGGGTGATTGTAATTGGAAAGACACTTGTGTTGCATCCATTTAAAACAGTTTAGTGCTTTCTCACTCAACATATCTCGTGATTAGTGCATTTCAAATGACCACATGCCAAGAAGGGACCTTCTCAAGTACTTGTCCTTATGCCAAAGCACTACACTTGGCATACATGTTTATCAGAGCATTGCAAAGCACAACATTATTTCTTGGCAAACCATGCGTAACAATCACATCATAAATTTGTGCCCTATACACGTCTACATATGCATTTGTGTATGTGTGTTTTTTTGTCAATTAAATCTTTTTCTAAGATTGGCCATTCTAACTACAATCAAGGAGCTACTCTCTCTTCACATTGCTCGTTATCCATGTGTCTCACTCTCTACCTCTTCAAGTTGCTCCATATCGATCTCTCTCTCTCTCTCTCTCTCTCTCTCTCTCTCTCTCTCTCACACACACACACACACACAAAGCAATCTCTTTATTTCTCTCTCTCTCTCTCTCTCTCTCTCTCTCTCTCTCTCTCTCTCTCTCTCTCTCATCCATTTAATGCTCCATTAATCTTTTATAAGAATAGTAGGAGATTAGTAGATGAAAGTTTACTCTAGAATCTTTCAACTCCTTCTTAGAACTATACTTGTGTTGTTTTGTGCCGAGCGAGGCTTTGATTATTTATATTTTTTTAGACGTGCTTGAATGGTAGTTAATATGTAGTTAAGTTTTTGTTGATGAGGTGACAACATATAATGTTGTTTGTATTCCATTTTGAAAACTATCATTTTCCAACTGTTCTTGAAAGGTTGATTAAGTTGTTGTTTCTTTTGTGGCATGTGCTAAGATAGAGATAATTGGTGTTATCTTTGCATTTCTCTTGTAGTGTAGTCACTGGTATGGGCTCAAAGTGCATCATTTCTTGTTGTATTTTGTAGCTTATGCGCTATCAAAAGTACATCGTTTTTTCTTAATAAAATTTTCTATTGATTTTTTTGTTAGGGATTTTCCAAAACTTTACCTTTAATATAGTGCAACAGATGTCTTATGGATTGTGAAAGAGTTGAATCTGTGAAAAAGGCAATTTCACATTGGGTGTGTAAGTGGTGTGATTGGCGTTAAATTTGCATAAATATCAAAAATGAACCTGGAAAAAACTTTCCTCGCCCAAAAAGCATAGGCGATTCCTCCATGAAAAATCTTCTAACGTAGTCAAGGGCCTTAACTAACCTTTGTATTCTGAACCCGCAGGTCATATGGCCGAATCAAAGGAGGAACTTGCACTTGGTTCATAGAGACCAACGCTTTTTTTTCCCATCGAAGAGGTACAGCCGTTGATTCTTTTCCATAGAACAAGGATTATCCTGCGACTTACGTCAACTATCGTAACTTGAACAGAATTGAATTTTATTATAGGAATCCATCAGTCCAACCTAACCCCATCCAATCCCATGGGTTAGCCAATCGCCCAACCACTGTATTTGATAGGATTATCCTGCGACTTACGTCAACTATCGTAACTTGAACAGAATTGAATTTTATTATAGGAATCCATCAGTCCAACCTAACCCCATCCAATCCCATGGGTTAGCCAATCGCCCAACCACTGTATTTGATAGGATCCATTATAAATATTTGGTTATGTTTTATCCCGGATATTAGGGAAAAGAGTTCCCAAGCCCCCTAGCCGGCTCTCATGCAAAAATTAAATAGACAAACCACTTACACACCTAAATAAACTTTTTCTTGTGCACATATGTGCTATGTGTGTACTACAACTATGGGTAAAAAAGATTTACACAACACTCCTTTGCAAGTGAATATTAATGCAATTCCACTCGTGTTTAAATATAGTAAGAATTCTACACTTTGTTTTCTAAAATTCTATGCATCCATGCACAACAACATGCTATGATATCTAGAAAACTAATTTTATAAAAACACTACACACACACACACACACACACACACACATATACATATACATATAAAACACATAAAATACATCCATGTATAACCACATCCTATAATATCTAGAAAACTAAATTTATAAAATATGTATGTATTCTACTATTTCTTTAAGTGTATAATTATACATTCCCATATTATACACACACAAACATCCATCCATCCATACATGCATGCATGCATATAGCCTCTCTCTCGCTCTCTGTCTACTCGAGCTTCACACACTCTCTCCCTCTCTCTCTACTTTGGTTCCAGTCTCTCTACTCGAGCTTCACTCTCTCTCTCTCTCTCTCTCTCTCTCTCTCTCTCTCTCTCTCTCCACATGTTGATCCTCGTGATGCTAAAGGTGAAGGATTAGTGGAACCGCTGAGAGAGGTGTAGTCGTTATTATCACCTAATCACGAGTTTAATGACCTAGTTAAAGCAATAGATGAAGCATTAATGACAACTGCAGCCTGCATGAGATACTTGATGTATGTTCTTCTCTTGTCAAGCAAAGATCCAAGCTGCTAAAAAAGTCTCTGTTAGAGTGCCACTTCAAGTGAGGAAGTTTAAACCTTCTATCTTCTACGACTCTTTAAAAGTTAGATGTAGCTCTCATGATGGTTCTACCCCACTGGTTTTGTAGCAGGTCTTGAGGCTACTCGCTCTCTCGATTGGTCCATGTATAGAGAATGTCAATCAACATACATACACAATGCCCATCAACAAACACACATTCGTCGCTACTTGATCCGCCATGTTAAGAAGCTCAATGTCACCACTATCTGAAAGATTGAGATGTCTTTCCTCCTCCAAGCACATGATTAAGAAAAAAAAAGTAGCTACCTCAAACCCCTCGGAAAGAAGAGAACCCTTGAGGGATCAAGTCCTAGCAGGGGGCTAGAGGGAGGTAACCAAGGATGCAACTTGCGAGTGATCAAGTCCTTTGATTTAGTTGTACATCTACAAAATTACCACTAGCCTTCTGCTTCCTCTAGAAAGCACTTCAAAAAGGCCCCAAGCATCGTGAGCATTCTTAAATCCTCCAAGGCCTTGTTCTCCTTCTCCTGCTTGTCATCATTCCGCTCAGCCTTCTTCCTCTGCACTCTCCTCCCCTGCCTCTGTCTCGTCGCCGCGAACCTAACTGCTAGGAGAAAGGTACATAATACAGAATATCAAGATTTATATATATCTTACAAATTCTATTATTTCAACAAGTGGACTGTCCACATATAGATTTCTATTATTTCAACACGTGGACTGTCCACGTATAGATTTGTTTTTGTTTTTAGAGACGGGGTCAGAGAAAAGCACCCTAGTCTCTGAGACTCTAGTAGAGAAACGCTTTTGTCATTAGCTTCGTCCAGGTATAGACTCACTCACTCGCTTGTTTATATAGTATAGATATAGATATAACTAGCTTGTTTCACTCGCTTGTTTATATAGTATAGATATAGATATAGATGGGGAGATTGTCAAGATGGGCTTATCAGAAAATGATGGCAGTGCCCTGGTTGACATGTACGCTAATCGTGGCTTAGTTGCTGATGCTCAGGCTGCGTTTGATAGGCTTGCACAGTTCATGATGCCGTCTCATGGACAACATTGATCGCAGGTTACGCAAAACGGGGGACTTGTGACGACGTCGTTTTGTGTGTCGTTTAAGCGACACCATAAACGATGCAAACTGCGACTAAAAATACGTCACAAAAATCACTACCATCTGTAAGCGATGTTTATAAATTTTCAAATGCTAGCATCGCTATATATCGTTTTTCTTTTTTGAGTGTATATGGCCGCGGGTCTCATTGCTCTAATCTCTCTCTCTCTCTCTCACTCTCTCTCTCTCTCACACACACACACACAGTACTCTCTCTCTCTCTCTCTCACAGACAACATACTCTCTCTCTCTCTCTCTCTCTCTCTCTCTCACATACACACAAAGGGTTCTCTCTTTCTCTTTCCCATAAAACATATTCACACAAAGGCGCCTCTCTCTCACACACACCAAGGGTTCCCTCTTTCTCTCTCTCATAAACATATTCACACAAAGGCGCCTCTCTCTCACACGCACACGTACACACCTCTCCCTCTCTCTCGCGCGCGCACACACACACACAAACGGCTCTCTCATCACACGCGCCCGCGCACACACAAATTAAGTACTCTCTCTCTCACACACACACACACAGGGCTGAGTCTCTCTCATTGGATTGAGACCGAGCGGACACAAACGGCTCTCACTCTACTGAATTCAATTAAGGCACGTCAAGCACAAAAACGGACAAAGACCACATAAACAGGGAGGTTTACTTGACCGGTAAGTACTGAACACTTAAACAATTGCATTTGTACACAATGTTGAAAACAATAAATGCTCATGAATATATATGTAAGCGTACAATGGTGCAGAAGGCCCTCTAGAAGTGATCACAAGTAGAAATGGTAGGTAGAATCTGGGGGAAACCAAAAGATACACAAAACATGTGGGTAACATAAATAAAAGCGCTATACAAAGTGCACATAAATATACACAAAATGGGGTTGAACCAAAATGTGGGAACAAGAATATAGAATGCACGGAGGATGTGGATCTAGTTGTCATCATCCTTGTCATCCTCATGATCATCACAAGAATATAGAATGCAAGGAGGATGTGGATCTAGTTGTCATCATCCTTGTCATCCTCATGATCATCGATCATCCTTCTGCTCCCGGTCTAGGCACTCCCTCTCCATAGCCCTACACCAATGGCAAGCTTCCGGTCTACCTCCTCCATGTCCTCGTCACTGTGCCATTCCTAATCAAAATTACTAACAAAAGGATCCCATGGAGGTGGTTGGGTCTTTAGATGCATATAGCCCTGGTACGTGGCTATCTCTATCGCTTGAGGGCCAGGCTTCCAACCATAGTCCTTCACCTTTTATTCATTTGTATGGCAATGGTCATACATATGGTTAAGTGCTTTTGGCCTGAATACATATGGCTATGCTTAAGCGCTTATGGCCTAAATGCATATGAATATGGCTTTGTTTATGGTTAAGCGCTCTTGACCTAATTGTTGATCGATAGAGCACTGCACGCCCACATCGTCCACACAAGTGCAAGGCACTACAAGTGGTGGGACTGGCCTCATCAATGGGGGAGTCTGGGTAGGACTGCGCTTGTCACTCCTATAAGCAAATAGATCAGCACAATGTCGTCCCAAAGTCGGCCAAGAGTTAACTTCTCAATATCTTGCCACAGAGCTCAAGTTGGCTACTTCAATTTTCTTTACTGCGTCGACACAACACCATCCGCTCATATAAGACCAATGTTGAAAGAAGAAAAGAATAACCCTTGCCACCTTCTCCTTGCACCCACAATTTGGTGTACCGATGCCTCTCCTCGCCTTAGACAAGTCCCAAAAGAGCCAATTATGCACCATACAAAATTAAGAAGGTCCTCGCATGTATGTTCAGTAAAGGAGCCAAATGCATTGTCCTTTCTGAAGCTGGCAATAATCCTATTGAGTGCAGCAATAATCCACCCACTACTGTACATCAACCCAGAAAATGTAGACTCTAGAAGGCCTTATCTTTTTCTCTCATCATTGCCCATAGCCATTCCCCAAAACGGACAAACTTGTTCTTTGGCAGACAATGCTATTACCACAACAATAGCCAATTAGAGGATCATATCATAAGCCTTAAACTCAACTCAGAGACTGCAGGTATTGGCATCATGCCAGAGGCTCAAGCAACCAGGTACCTGCCACAAAATTCCCAGTAGCATGTAAAGAGTGTCAAAAAACTTCTTACCTTCACATGCAAAAATGCTACAGACCAGAGAGCCTTAGAAGAGGGGCCTTAGGATCAACAACCCAAAGAAAACAAAGTCAACTTGATTCAATTTACAAATACCTATCTTCTTATTGAAATTCCATATAAAAGTGTCTGCTAATACAAGAAATCTAAACATTTCTTACCAGCCCACAACTGGGAAGTACAGCCCCAAAACGCTTCCTGTACATTTTTATTTCCATCCAAAACCAAGGCCAAACCATTTGAGATTGTGACCTTATACATTCTCCAATCTTTAAAGTTCCGATTGGACCTGCATAAAGCCACCTCAATGGCCAGTTCAAAAAACCTGTTGCTAGACACTTTAGGGCCCAAGAGGGGGGGCCTTCTTACATAAGACTACCACAAGTTACCATGGCTGACTACCTGCTGTACTGCATGTCAAAAAACCCATGCACCACAGCATCTGCTTCCATGGCCAATACAACTGAAAATGTAAAAACACCACCTCTCTGCCAGACTAGCTGTACCAGAAACCTACGGTTTCCAATCCAGATCTGCAATTCACTATCATGCAGACCTCTGCACTAGTTCTAGCAAGAAGCCGCTCTTATGTATTTAGACAACCTACTATCTGCAGTAATTTACATATGCAAAATCCTAACTGAAAATCAAACCTTTTCATAAAACCTATGATACCTTCTCTTGATAACTTTTTGTTGGTAAACTAAGCTAAGCTCTACCCCGTGAAACTAAAGTTTGCTAAAACATCTAAGTTTAGGTAACTACCGTGGTTAGGGTAATCTAAGTCGATCGAGTCAACCTCCTAGGAAGGGTCCAAGTTAAGCATCTTTCGCAAACTCTTTGTCGCAAAGGCTACATCCCTTGCCCCTCCATTTTCAGAAGCTACAAAGGTAGGGGCAGAAGACCCAAGAAAAGGCTGCTGCATATATACACTTGTGGAGTACTGCTTTACAAGAGGTGGTAATTCAAGGGAGGAAAACCTTGAATGTGGAAGACATAGCTTTGGAAGGGGTAGTGAGCTAGGGGACGGAGAAGACGTATAGGCGGGCCCTGCCCATCGCTCTTGGCAGGACAAAGACGCGGTGTTTTCCAAAAACCCATGGCTATGGGCATGTGGCCCTAGCTTTGAATCACTGAATGAGATATGCATCACTTTACTTCTGTACTGACCCAGTATATGTTTTGCCATTTGCGGCTCAGTTGATGTACGCCCAAGCCGTGCCAAGCCTCTAGACAACAAACTATCAGTCTCTTCAGTGTATTGCACAATCACAGCTTTGCAGGTCATATCATTCGCTTTGCCAGCTGCCTTTGGCGTACAAGGCTTTGCTGTCACCCTGGAAGGTGTAGAAGTAATCGATACTTGCGAACTCACCAAGTCATCAGGACCGCTATGCATTTTTTCCTTCACAACATTCTTTGGCTTCGATACTCCCACTTTTATGTTTGAGGGCTTACAACCTTCAGAGATGATTGATGTATAAACTCCATTTGTATACTTGGAAGCATCCTTTGGCTTACAAAGGGCTGCACTTTGACACACAGATCCACGCTTATCGGAGACTTCCACCACTTCAGTGTCCAAACCTCTATTTTTGAGTTTGGACCCATCCACTTTCATAGCTCCATTTTGAGCTGCTATGTACTTGTGTGTAACCCCCACGACCTCAATTTGAGGTCCCTTAACAGGTGAGTTCTTGGCCTGCTCAATTACAGATCCGGCCTTAGCCCCATCCAGCATCACAAAATGTGCAAGTAATTCCACTGCAGCTTCTCCCTGCTTTGGCCTTTGCAAGATCCTATAAGCAGGAGCATCAGGCGCCACTTTTGAAAGAGGGTTGCTATCCTTTTGCTCGGGAACTTTCCTTGCCTTGAAGTGCTTTGTCTCACTCCCCCTTCGGGATATGTTCATAGGTAAAGAGTGTGGGCCATGGCCGGGAAGAGGTAATAAGCCAGCTTCTTGACTTGGTCCAAGAGCAGGCAAATTTCTCTTAGATCTGGGGGCACATTCTGGAGGGTAGATCATCCCTGAGGTCTGGTGCTTAGATCGGCTTCTAGGTCGTAAGCAGTCTTGTGGCAACAGGACAGCAGTCCCCATACAAGCTCTTAAACAGCCAAACAACACTTCAAGAGGCAAGTTACAAGTAGCTTCAAAGCTGATTTGGTCTTTACCGCCGACAAGACAGGTCCTGTTAAAAGATTCCACAAAACACACAAATGATTTAGACTCTCGATTTGGCTTTCCGCCGCACCAGCATAATAAACAGCTTCTGGCATGATTCCAACAAGCATTTACCATGGCATTCTAGACACTGTATACGCATGTTTCATTGCAAATATATCGCATGCACATACACACTCCACTTTCAACAAACCATCACACAAATATACCTTATATATGAAAATACACAACATCCTTCATCATATGCATATACGCACTCTACAAACCGTCACACCAAAATCTGACATGTACATACCTTGTATGAAAATACACAAAATTACTAGATCTTCCATCTACCGTCAATTCAACATTTTCAGAAGCATACACACGGGGCGTACATACATACCCCATCAATTCAACATTTTCAGAAGCATACACACAGGGCATCTACCATCAATTCAACGTTTTCAGAAGCATACGCACAGGGTGTACACATAAAAGAGGCCAAGACAGTACTGTAGTTCCTCGCTAAAATGCCACATAACATCAAAAACAGCCCCTTAAACAGAATAATTGAACAGGCACGCCTAATTTATCATAAATTTGCCTCAGAGAGAAAAAAGATTCATAGGAGTACAGTGACTAACCTGTGAGATCACTTTGTAGGAGCTAAGAATGCAATTCTTCAGCGCTAGACTCTTCGTCCGCAGCCCAGAAACAACAGACAGGAGGAAAAAAACCCTAGATAACCTTACATATAGAGCTAAAAACTGCTACGAAGAGCTCCTTTTGAAAAAATCAGGAGCTCTGTTGCGCTGAGGAAAAACCCTAATCTATAAACAAACCGATGGGTGACTAGTAAGAGAGGGGAAACATGGAGATCTGAAGCATGGAGGAAGAGGGCTACTTTAAACAGGCAGCATCAAGCTATGAGACCTAACTAAAGCAAAACAAATCAAGACAAGCTTGTGGAAAGAAACGCAAGCTGCGTTTGCTCTTTCCTCCCTTGCTGTGTTGGACTGTACACCTGCGTAGGGGCACAAGATCACAGCTGAAGTATAAATCGGAGGAGAAGGCAACCCACTGTTCGCGAGAACACCGGCAGCTGCGGGTTCTCGCCGAGCCTAAAGACCGGGAATAACCGGTCAGAGGACTGGGTCCTCTCTGTACTACATTACACACACATCGCTAACTCACACACTGATTCTCTCTCTAGATCCCCATTCTCTCACACACTGATTCTCTCTCTAGATCCCCATTCTCTCTGATTTAGTGCCAAATCTCTCTCTCCATAGGATCTCGTATGGTTCACACATGCTTAAAAACAATTAACTGCATGATTAAAACGCATGCTTTAAAACGATTGTCGAATTACAAGCTGCCTTTTATTGAAAAAAAAAACCGATTGTCCGCATGCTTAAAACGATCATTGATTGCATGCTTAAAACGATCATTGATTGTTTATGTTCAAACGATTGATTACTGTTCAAACAATTGATTGATGTCAAACGATTGATTGTTGTTCAAATGATTGCATGCTTCAAACGATTGATTGTTGTTCAAATGATTGTATGCTTCAAACAATTGATTGATAAACATGATTGCATGCGGTTCAAAACAATTGCATGCTGTTCAAAACAATTGCATGCTATAGAAAACGATTGCAAGGTGTTAAAAACAAGTTGCATGCTTATAAGCCTCACAACGAATCTTTTATCTCTATGCATCTCTATGCGAGTGCATGGCATAGATGCATGGGAGCACTCTGACCAAGTCTACCCCTATCTTGCGTGAGGACCTTTTGTGTGTATGTGGGTTGTGTTTGTATCGTTGCCAAATTGTCTTGTTGCTCTCTTAAATCTACATGAGCTCTGCTATGGTGATGGGCAATTTCAGAGCAGAGGAATCCAATATGTCAAGCCAATTACGCTAAATTACATGGCCTACCCTCAATAGCAAAAATAAGGTACATATTTTGTCATATGTTCTCATGCAATATAAGGATAGATTGAAGGTATGGGAGGAAGTCAAGTGTTTACACTCGACACAAGGTTTAGATGGGGGTAATGGTAAGGGTGGGCAAATTAATAGAGTGCCTCCTTGCCACGCACTCGAATAGAAAGACAAAGATTCGTTGTGAGGCTTAAGAGATATATTTGTGATTTACACTCAGCACAAGGCTTTAGATGGCAAGGGTGGGGGAATTGATAGAGTGCCTCCTTGCCTATCATGGAGATTAGATTATTCCACAAATTAAATAATAAAAGAAATAAACCATAACATCATAGCATAATTTAAGAGCATGAAAATCAAAGAACACAAGATTGGGTGTAATCTCCCCCACAGACGTGTGTCGCTCCACTCCCACACGCGGTATTTAAATCATATTAATAAATTTAGCCCTTGGAGCCATAAATAGTATAGCTTTTCCAAAATTGGGATTTTTACAAAATTGAACCTTAGTCCAATGCTTTTAAAGCATCTCATCAAAACCGAACTCATGATCTATACTCAACATAGTCCACAATGTTAGATCACAATTACTTTGGAATCACTCACAAAAATAATTCTAGCAAATGGAAACCATTCACTACCATGCTTCACACATGAACCATGCACCACACAAAATTAATTGGATTCACTCCCATGATAAAATATTCTGAAAAATCTCACTCCCATGATAGTCCTCCTGTTTGAGAAAGACAACCGTCCTCGGTTGTAACTATCAGTACACACCAGTGATCAAACACATTAATCGTTCCCACATTAGATTCACAATGTCATTATGTATTTAAGGAATTCACTCTCACATAACCTTTACACGCGTCACACGTGTCATCGGAGTCACTCTCAATCAAACTCGTACATCGGATTCACTCACAATGTTTTCATACACGTCACACGTATTCAAAAAGTATACCACATATTTTACACATGTCACAGCTGGTTGGATTCACTCACAGCCAACTAGGGTCACCCTCATCGAGAATTAATTTAAAAGAGTTGATTGGATTCACTCACAACCAAATTAATTACACTTGGGTTGCCTAAGATATTCTTTTCACTTATTGGATCACCCAATGATAAATTAATTATCGTAACATTGCCATGCACTCGAATAGAGAGAAAAAGATTCGTTGTGAGGCTAAGAGAGAGATTTGTGATTTTTTTATTTGTATTGCACATTTGGATAAGGCATGTAAGACAGGTTTGTTACCATATTATAGTAGTGATGTGTGTGAACACACTTAGGACCGCCGGGGCACTTTTTCCCTCACTAGGAGGTTTTTTCCCCCGTGCATTGTATATACGCCCATTATCTTCTAGGGCTTGTTATCTTTCATTTTTGGCACTCATAATACACTACTGTGTTGTGCTCAAGCTTCCTCATCTTCTTGAAGTTGTGTGTGCATTCCTGCAACCCTAATTCCAACAATTGGTATCAGAGCAGGTTTCCTCCTCCCGGGCAGCATCACCGGCACCTGCCGCTTCATCTCCTCCGATTGCGACGAGGTTTCACGAGCGTCAGCAGGTTAGTATATGCCGTGGGAGAGCCCGTAGGGCTCAGTCATTTCAGAATTTTGATCTGAAGTCATTTCGCCCTCCGTTTTTGCATTCCAAGTACTGCGCAGGCAAAATCGTCCTACTGTGCAGATTTTCTGTCAAGATTGAAATCTGCAGGACAGGTGCCCATTCGTCTGTTTTGGGCTGTGCTACATAGCACAGGTCGATTTTATACAGGTTTTCCTCTTACAGACAGCATTTACATCTAGTAGTACAGTCATTGGCCATGGCTGACAACAATGATGTATTCCGCATGTTGGCTGCTGAGGATAAGTTGGATGGCACCAACTATCCATTGTGGGCATATATGATGCGACATGTATTGGTAGCAAAGGGGTTATGGAACATTGTGCAGGGTATTGATGCACGTCCTATTGTGGCTGGGAATGCTGCAAACACATCAGAAACAGGTACTGTTGATGATGGTGCAGGCACAAGTGCTGTAGCAGCTGTTCGAGAACCACCACTTTCAGCAGAGCAGATTCGTTGGGATGGTAGAGATGCGCAGGCTCATGCCTTGATTGCGCTGTCTGTCAAACGTACCATTATCCCACATATTCGCTCCTGCAGGACTTCTAAGGATGCTTGGGATGTACTTGCCACATTGTATCAGGCAAGAAATGAGGCTCGTGTTGCTTACCTCCGAAAACAGTTGGAGAGTGAGCATATGAACGAAGGTGATTCTATGGATAGCTTTTTGACAAAGATCAAGGATTTCAAAGAGCAGCTCATTTCTGCAGATGAAATCCTGTCAGACAGTTCACTTGTGCAGACTGTTTTGAATGGTTTACCAGATTCTTATCAGGGTTTTGCTTCCACTCTTCGCTTGATGATGAAAGGCAATCCCAATGCCTTATCATTTGAGGAGTTAGTTTCTGTTTTGCTGCAAGAAGACCAGTCAAGGCAAAACAGGAATATTATGCGTGTCGCAGATCAAGCTTTTGTTGCTAGTCAGAGAAGCGGGAAAGGTAAAGCTGGCTTTTCTTCTAGTAAGCAGAAATCTGCAAATGCTGCGCAACCAAAGAAGGAAGACAAAGATGAGAAGAAGGGTGACAAACAGAAGACATTTTGCAAGTACTGTAAGGGAAATGATCATGTCATCAAAGCGTGTCCTAAGCTGGCTGCGAAAGAGGCTAAGAAGAAAGAGGCTGGTATGGCTGTTGTTGCAGATGCCTCTCCTTCTAACAATGAATCTGCTAATGTTGTGCTAGATACAGAATGGGCATTCAATGCGCAGTGCAGTTATGACCCATCTTTGCATGACACATGTATGTCTGCAGTAGATTCAGATGTATGGTACTTTGACAGTGGTGCCACTAAGCATATCACCTCGCAGCGCAGTTTATTCACTTTCCTTGAGTCTGCTCCCACAGGGAATACTGTCACTTGTGCCAATAACTCCTCTTATCTCGTTAAAGGAGTTGGAAAGATTGTGCTGAATGTTGCAAATGGCAACACCTTTACACTTTTTGATGCATTGTATGTGCCAGGGATCAAAAAGAATCTGCTGTCAGTCTCCGCATTTGCCAAAACAGGTTTGGTTGTAAAATTTGTGGATGACAGATGTACTGTTCATGATCTCTCTTGTGGTGACATCATTGTAGCATCTGGTTCACTATGTCGAGGGCTGTATAAGCTCAATATGGATGGCAAATGTGTAGAGGATTCAGCATGTGCTATTATGGATACGCAGGCTATTTCAGATGCAAAACTGTGGCATGCACGTTTTGGTCATCTGAATTTTGCAAGTTTGCTGCGCCTGCAGAAATCTGAAATGGTGTCTTCTTTGCCTAAGCTTGAGGCACCTGTCAAGCATGTTTGTGAGGGCTGCATATTGGGTAAAATGCAGCGTGCTTCCTTTCCCAAAGATGGATCAGTGAGAGCTGAACGCAGATTGCAGCTTGTTCACAGTGATGTTTGTGGTCCCATGCAAACTCCATCATTTGGAAACTACCTTTACTTCGTGACTTTCATTGATGATTTTACCAGGCATGCATGGGTATATCCTTTGAAGGCAAAGTCCGAAGTGTTTTTGTGCTTCAAACAGTTTTTGGTTATGGCTGAAAATGTGTCACAAAGTAAGATGGGCACCCTCCGTTCAGATCGAGGGGGGGAGTATATGTCTTCAGAATTTAATGCATTTCTGGTTGAGCGTGGGATAAAACACCAATGTACAGTGCCGTATACACCACAGCAAAATGGTGTGGCTGAGAGAAAAAACAGGTCTCTCATGGAAATGGCAAGATGTATGGTTAAGAGTCAAAGTCTACCACATGGTTTTTGGCTTGAGGCTGTCATGTGTGCCACTTATGTACTAAACAGGTGTCCCACCAAAGCATTACAGGTTGTCACTCCATATGAGGCTTGGCATGGCCGCAAGCCATCTGTTGGCCATTTACGTGTTTTTGGTTGCCTGGCATATGCATTAGTGCCTGTGCAACATCGCAGAAAATTGGATGACAAAGCTGTCAAATGTATTTTTGTTGGATATAGTGCTGAGAGCAAAGGCTATCGTTTGTATCATCCACAGACAAAGCGCATTTTGGTTAGCCGTGATGTTGTATTTGTGGAAGATGCAGTTCAGCCCTTGGTTTCATGTACTAAGGAGACAGATATCAGCTCACGTGATGTCTATGATACATTGTTGCCTCTTTTCAGTGGTGCACAGTCAAGTGCAATACCTCATGAGGCAGTTTTTCAGCCTATGCAGGTTTTAAATGATGGCACAGATCAGCCTATATCTGATGCAGATGTGCATGATGCACTTGAGGATGAGAGACAAGAGATTGAGGGCTCTAAAAACATGCCTAGATGGCTGGTGCAGACTTTGCGTGACAGCAAGTTGGATGCCCCTTTGTCTAGTCGCACTCGTTCTGGCTCTCATGGTGCCTCTTATGCGTCAGATTGTTATGCATTGGCTGTTTCTAGTATGTGCGATGAAAGTGAGCCTGTTTCATTTGATGAGGCACAAAGTTCAGAAAATTGGATGGCTGCTATGCAAGCAGAATACGATGCTATTATGAAGAATGGTACATGGTCTTTATGTGACTTGCCCCCTGGCAAGAAGGCCATTGGCACTAAGTGGGTATACAAATTGAAGCGTAAGCCTGATGGCACAGTGGATCGCCATAAGGCTAGGCTTGTTGCAAAAGGTTATGCTCAAGAGAAGGGCATTGATTTTGATGAGACTTTTGCTCCCACATGTCGTATGACCACTGTTCGTAGCATCTGTGCACTAGCAGCTCATAATGGTTGGAATGTACATCAGCTGGACATAAAGACTGCGTTCTTAAATGGAGATTTGCATGAGGAGGTGTATGTATCGCAGCCTCGTGGTTTTGTTCAAAGAGGGCAGGAAAACAAAGTGTGCAGGTTAAAAAAGGCTTTATATGGTTTAAAGCAAGCTCCACGAGCTTGGTATGAAAAAATACATGCATATTTGACTGCACATGGGTTTCAGAATAGTCCAACAGAAAGCACTTTGTATGCTAAACGTGTGGATGGTGTACATCTAATCATTGCTCTCTATGTCGATGACATGCTGCTCACAGGACCAAATGAGAGTCATATTGCTGATTTTAAGGCTGATTTGAATGCCTCTTTTGAGATGTCAGATTTGGGGCATTTGCATCATTATTTGGGGATACAATTTAAGCAGTGTGATGGAGGTATTGCTTTGTGTCAGACAAAATATATTGAAACATTGTTGCGGAGATTTGGCCTTGAAGACTGCAAGCCTATTGCTACTCCAATGGAGACAGGTTTGAAGTTGAGTCTTCATGATGCTGGAGATCACTTTGATGTCACACTCTATCAGACAGCTGTTGGTTGCCTCATTTATGTATGCATTACAAGGCCAGACATTCAGTTTGCAGTCTCACAGGTGAGCAGATTTATGCATAGCCCAGGCATTAAGCATTGGCAGGCAGTGAAGCGTATCTTTCGCTATTTGAGTGGTACTCGGCATCTTGGGTTGTTTTATCCCAAGGGGGGATCATTGCCGCCAGATTTACATGCTTTTTCAGATTCTGACTGGGCTGGTTGTTATGACACACGCGTGTCCACGAGTGGTTTTTGCTTCATGCTTGGAAGCTCATGCATATCATGGTTGAGCAAGAAGCAGCCTACTGTGGCCACTTCTAGTTGTGAAGCTGAGTACAGGGCAGCTTTCACAGCTACGGTTGAGTGTGTGTGGCTCAGACGCCTTATGGCTGATTTGGGTGTTGGGCAGCCATCTGCCACCACCATCTTCACTGACAGTCAGAGCGCATTGGCAGTTGCGCGGAACCCAGTGTTCCATGCTCGTACGAAGCACATTGAGGTGCACTACCATTATGTCAGGGAGAGACTCTCTGCAGGAGAGATCAGTTTGGCTTATGTGCCAACACAGGATAACCTTGCAGACCTTTTCACAAAGGCTCTGCCTCGTGAGAAGTTCGAAGCTTTTCGCAAAGCTTTGGGCTTACTCCCTTTTGTGGATTCGTCCACATAGCTAGACACTTCCCTATACATGAGTGCTAGCTCTTGTTCACCGCATCACTCCAGGGGGGATTTGTTACCATATTATAGTAGTGATGTGTGTGAACACACTTAGGACCGCCGGGGCACTTTTTCCCTCACTAGGAGGTTTTTTCCCCCGTGCATTGTATATACGCCCATTATCTTCTAGGGCTTGTTATCTTTCATTTTTGGCACTCATAATACACTACTGTGTTGTGCTCAAGCTTCCTCATCTTCTTGAAGTTGTGTGTGCATTCCTGCAACCCTAATTCCAACAAGGTTATCATAAGGGTATCACTTGCCACTTCTTGAACTTGCCACTTCTTGAATGATAAGTAGAGTGAGCCTATGCAGATAGATCCAATACTATTCCTAGTAACAAAAGAGGAGCACCTTCCTAGGCCATGCATGCTACAAATGTACAAAGCCCGTAGGAGGATGATTGTGAGGAGTACGTGCCTCTTCTCAAGAGGCTGCAAGGTACAAGGGCAACATAGGATCAATTTCTTTTATTGACATGATGACTACTCCTTGGGGGGGCTTAATAGATAAAATTAAGATCGTTGCTCATAAAGAGAATGCGTCATTGCTGACGGTGAATATCCCATGAATGGAACACTCTTCTAATATTGCAACAACTTAGAATATCAGCCCAACAAACCAAAGTGACGTTAGCAATACAAAGAGGGCAAAGGTGAGCCCTGTAGTGTGAGATGATTCCACAACGTTCACGCTTCTCACATGATACAAGGAGGTATGGTCACATATTAAGAAGGGGAATTTACAAGCCAACGACATGAAGAAACTGTCAAATGCACTGAACTTGGACACTAATGGCGCTTACAACCTAGATCAAATGAGGAATATAATAAGCACTTGAAGAAAGTTTGCACAAGAAAGAAAGAACGAAGCAGAACTCATCTGGAGCAACACCAACTTCTTGGGAGTTCTATGAGTTTTGTAATGCTATGTGGAGTAGTACTCCTAAATGCTATGGATTGCATGGGGATATTGATAGTGAAGTACCACAAACTGAAGTATCACAACAAGTAACACCAACTGAAATAGCTAGTGAAGATGAGAATGAACCATAAGTACATGCAACCAACACAACAGACTTGGAAGAGCCGTTTCCAGGTGTAGCTAATGTAGTCAATTTGGAAGGGGCGAAGGGGAAGAATGCAAAGGTATCAAAGAAATCAACACTGGCCAATCTTGCTCGCACGATGGGCGATGGGTTGCAGGGATGTGTGAGACTATTCACGAGGTTGAAGAGAAGCGTAATGTGACATTGTGACAATTGGAGGAGAATAGAATTGCATTAGAGGAATGGCTCATGCGGATTAAAGGGGAAGAGGAAACAAAACACCAACAAACTTATCTTGGTACTCAACTTGAAATAGAGAAGCTTTTGAACAAAGCTAGGTAATAGTGAGTTTTTAATCCTTTGTTATATCCTTCACTAACAATAGCGTCATTGCTTCAGGTAATGTTCTTAAATTATTTTCAACGTTGTGTAGACTACTTGGATCTTCGCCACAGGTAACAACTTCATACATGTACGGAACTGCATCCTTCTTAGTCATGGATCCGTATGTGTTTATGTGGCTGATGTGGGATTGTAGAACCAATCAAAGTATGTCTATGTATCGATGCTCATCTACTTTGCCTCATTTGCATGAGTTTGGGTCGTTGAGTAGGTACATGCTTGTCATTAGTTGCCTTACAATGTTTTCCATCTTGTTAGTGTTTTTGGAGAAGGAGGGTTGGAGGTATGGGCTGAGGGTGTGGTGGTGCTTTCCACAACAAGAGACCTTTTGGCGAGCCATCCACTCCAACATTGGGTTCGAGGCTCGATTAGAGAATCAACACAAGTTCTTATGTCGTACGAGTCTTTTCATGTGTTGCTTGCATTGATAGAGCCTCATTTGCCTTGCTCCAATAATTTAAAGATTGTTCGAGACCCCATATCAAGTGAGCTTGCATTCGCCTCGAAGGTTATGGAGATTAGCACATGGACATTCATCCACTAGCGTGTCCCAGTTGTTTGGTGTGGGTGAGTCAACAATTTGTAAGTATATGGGTATCGTTGTGGATTTCTTGTATACACGGGAAATGTTTAAGAGACATGGTATTAGTGTACCACATGGTGACCGTCTAGAACATATCCTATCTGAGTTTGAAGCTTTGACATCTTTGCCTAACATGTATGGTGCTGAAGATGGTTCTCACATCAAGCTTACGGAAGCCACCAAAAAGGTATTTCCCAGCCCAATATATGTGTAGACATGGATTCCCTAGTATTAGACTACAAGGTATTGTGGACTCTAGGAAGATATTCTGGAGTATCGTATGCAATGCTTCGATGACTCGATACACTTTAAAGGGTGTAGGCTTTATGGACGCTTAAAGAGAAGAGAGGTACTTGATATCCCTAGGTTGCAATTGCAAGGAGAGTCCATATGGCCTTATATTGTGGCTGATTATGCATATAAGTCCACTACTTTCTTGGTCAAACCTTATAGATCAAAGACCGGAGAACACTTATAAGAGAAAATAATTTTTGATAAATATTTGTCAAAAGGTAGAGTAAAGGTAGAAAATGCTTTTGGAAAATCGTTGGAATATTATAAGGGACTTAAATGTGGCTATGAATGTAGTCTCTGGAATTTGTAAGCTGTTGACAAACGCCGGCCCGGTCACTGTTTGGCCGGACCGGACACTGTTTGGCCGGACCGGACCGTCCGTCCGGAGGACATTCTATCTGTATTGGCCAGCTCAGCCAGCATGTCCACCCTGGATAGAAAAGAGCAAAGGGGTTGTCCAATCAAAGCAAAGCCTTGAGGATGAGCTTTCCCTCCGTCCGCATTCTTCACACGCGCTGAGCTTCTTCTCACCACACTCGTACCCTAATTGCAGCACGCTGTACATCGAGCAATGGCGAGCTCTGTGGCGTCAATCTCGCTCTCCTCTGTAGCTGCGGTTTCTGCATCATCGCTCTCTGCTGCAAATGTGGTGCCAAGCCGCCTGCAATGTCGTCCTCTCTCATCTTCTGCAGCTCCCTTTCGCCTCTGCGTCCGTGCGGCCGAGGTGGCAGCCCCTGCTGCGGACGCAGCCGTTGAGAAGCCCAAGCCCATCGGCCCTCCTCGTGGCTCTAAGGTTAGCTTGATTATGCCTATCATATCTTTCATGTCGCTTTGGTGCAAGCGCTTCTGCATGCATTTGTTAATGTCTGTATCAGTCAGATTCAAGTTAGCATGTCGCTGCGATAAGAAGCATCAAGCGACGGGGAAGCCCTCCGCCCCCCTCCCCCCATAGAGTTTTGAAGAGTGCTGGGGCATGAACGTGGTCAGGCCTCCATGTGATGTGATTGGTGCAGAGAGGTGGAGGAAAGACAGAAGAGGCATTTGTTCTCATAGGATTTGGGAAGCTGCTTTCTCGGAGAAAGATGGAGGATGAGTTACTGTGCATGTGGCTGGGGGGGCACATGGAGGTGGGAAGGCTCTACGCTTGTGCGAAGTGCCACGTGCAGTACTACCATGTGCTCTACCAATAGGGACTGGCCGACACTTGTTCACATCGAGGGAAGGGATGGACGTGTTGCCAAGGTTTGATGGAGGTGATGCACATGTGAACTGTTGTGATGGAGTGTAGTGGACTGCGGCCGTCTTGTTCGTACGTAAGAGTCTCCAAGGCCTCGGTTGCTGTAGACTTGAACAGTTCTATTGGGAAACCATGCCTAATTTTATCTTGGTCTGGTGGCTCCCTCAGTCTTTTTTGTCCGCCTTGTCGCTTTGTCTTTCAACCTTTTCTTGAGTATAAGAAGTGCGTATGTGTATGAAGCTACTCTGATTATCGATCACTATTCTGAGCTTCCAAGAGGAGGTTCTAATCCGGAAAGCTGTCTTACCAGAGTTTTGGGTCCTCTACACTCTATCACCAACACGTGCAGGTTTTTTGCATGTCTTCCGATGGCAATTGAAGTGAAATGCCTCAGCCCTTGGTTGTGTACAAAGGCCTTTTGCGGTACAGTAATAGGTCTGTATGTGTCAAAGGAATGTGGATTTCTTTACGTCTAGGCATATGTTGATGAATCTACCTTAGGTTTGTCAAATGGTGTAGGGGCTTGCTAGTTTTTGGATCTTTACTGTAAAGTTGCTTATCTCTAGATCTGTTGTGCAGGTGAAGATCTTAAGGCCAGAGTCATACTGGTTTAATGGAGTAGGCACCGTGGTTGCTGTTGATCAGGTACTTCAATCTTCCTGACTAATTAGGTAGTATGCTGTTTTATCAAATCTAGGTGGTTGGCTAGCCCTTGTGTTATGGTGGTTTGGGAGTTACCTTTGTCTGGCTAGGATTGATTGTAATGTTCTCCGGCCAGGCAACCATCTATTATTGAATCCCCACATGCCCATCACTGTTGTTTTACAGCTTGCCAGGCTAGTTTGTTTTTTCAGTGTGATTTTTGGTTGGTGACTGTTATGGACTTTGTTAGCTTACAGTTTTTGGATTGATCTGACAGGCCCCTGGTGTCCGATATCCAGTAGTTGTTCGGTTTGAGAAGGTGAACTATGCCAACATCTCTACAAACAATTATGGGCTGGATGAGATTACGCAAGTGTAGTAAGGATGGTTTGGAGGGCTTAGCATGCTTTGCTAGAGCTTGTATATCTGAACTATGGCATACAATTAATTTTTTTTGGGTGTTAAATTCTGTGATTTGAACTGATGGCAAGGCTGTGTTTAGTCTAAAGAGTCTAAGCATTTATGCACCGAGACATGTGGAGAGTTGGCATGTCGTTTCAGATGGTTTAGTCTTTATTTCAAAGGAGTGATTTAGCAGTTGAAGTTAGTTTTTAGCAATGCAGTGAATTTATGTGAGGTAATGGCTGTGGTAACCTCCTTGATTATGGTGTAGATGATGGAAAATGGCATTTGCGGTTTATATGACTAAAACTGCATTTTGCAGTAACTCATGCTGGACAGGGAGTGATGAAATGGCACTGGTAGGCTTAAATTTTAGGGACCTACTTTATAGTGTTGTTGCCTGACTGCTATTGGATTCTTCATTGTTAGTCAGGACTGGAGATTTACCTTTTGCTGGTTTCTTTCTCATTGTGATACATATCTGGGGAAATTGAAGAGGGAGTTTTTGTCAGCATCGGTAAGACTTTTCCTGCTATTGTCAAGCTTTATATGTTCCGACTTCGTTAGCTTAGAGGGGGTAGTATATGAATCTCTGTACCTGCTATTCAAGTAGGTCAGTGTCTACACAAGCAGCAGATATAATGCCAAACACAGCACAACTTGCTTCTGGATGTTTTTAAAAGTGATTTATAATGAAACCTGAGAGATTTGTGGAAAGGAGGTTTGTAATTTACCCTGAAAAGATTACAGTAAACCATGCATGCATTAACCAGAAGTGAGTTAAAGGGGCGGCACAGGCAAGTAGCCATGGGTGGCTTGTCACCATGAATGCGTGCACGGTAATGACTTTGTCTGATTGCACTCTGCTCACAATGAATGCATCTGCTAGCTTTATATGTTGAACAAGATTTTTCTGGTGTGGGGAAGGATCACAGGCTGCTGAGCTTTTGAGCCACGGGGGGACTAACAATGGAGCTGCAATCCTAGTGCATACATCTGCCACTAAGGTAGAGATGATTTATATAGTTTCAGTCTGGCCTAGTGGGGGAGGGATTTCTACCTTCTAGCTCATAAATGGTCAGATTTACTAATAATGATGACAATTGACCGCTAAGACCCGCTTCACAATTCAAGCTGGTGAAAAATTCTATTGATCTTATACCACACATCTCTGATGCATTTATACATTGCTTGCACACCCCCCTCTCTCTCACACACATTTACACATGGAAAACTTCCTAAAAGCACATTGTTTTTACCAAAATTTTACAAAAGCATGGCCAATCAATAAAGTCCACTCCAATTCTCATGGATATTGTAAACCACAAAATAAATGGGTCATGAAGTCATAAGCTTTTTACGTCAATTTTATAGTGTATGAATCAGTAAATTCATTGGCATATCTAGACCTTTTTCCTGCTAGGAAGCCCACACAATAGTGGTGTGGGAATGCCTGAGATATTATTATAACATGCTGGTCGTTGGTATTACTGGGTGATAGCACATGGGCTAATGTTCATGATATATGCATTTAGGGCAATGCTTTTTATTGATATTGCAGGTGATCACCATGGGAAGTACTGAGCTATTGATGTATATGTTTGTGCCTATTTTATGTTGTCATGTCCAGACTGATTGTGTGGATTCCAATAAATATTTAATAAACCTGGGTAACTTTGGTGAGAAAGGTGGTGCAAGCAATACAATGGCATTGAATAAGGGTAACACTCAAGCAAGAAAATATTTTCATGCTCCTTTAACTAACAAACTTGCCTGGGAGTTTTCAACTTCAACCCAATTTTTGAATCTTTGCTCGTGTATATATTACTTTCAATTTAGCATATGTGATTGATGAATTATCGTAGTAGGATTTAAAATTAAAACTTATGCTAGACTAATCTCAATAACACTTTTACAAAGATTTCACAACCGTTCTTGATCTAATCTTTATTCAGAATTCAGAGTCCTACTTGTTGATTTTAGGACGTATACTTGGTCTTTCATATACTTAAATATCCTTTCTTTGTTTATTAGTGATTTGTTATTTCATAAATCTTGTTTCTAAAAAATATAGCAAGAAGAAAACTATCTTTAAAAGTATAGTACAAGTCTTTATACGAAAAATTATCATGGTATAAGACTCAATAAAACCCCAGATATACCCGTCGATGAGACCTTGATTTGAGTTATAGACAACATGTAAATTGAGATACATATGTCGCCATTGAGACCTTGATTTGAGTGAAAGATGATAAATTAATTGAGATCTTGATTTGACTTGACCCATTGGCTATTTAGACAATGACTGTATATCCTTGACCCTATACCCTTGACTGTGAATCCATCATTTATAACCTTGATTTGACTTGATCCATTGGTTATTTAGACAATTATCGAGTATACTTGACCTTATACCCTTGACTGTGTATCCATTGGTTGAGACCTTAATTTAACTTGACTCATTGGTTATTTAGACAATGATCTTATATCCGAGTTCCCTTTATGACGTAGTGGTAAACATGACCTTAGATGAGATTAGTAAAAAAGCGACAAGAAATAGTTCCTCTTGCATTATCAGGGATTTATTAATCCAAAAACATGATTATTTAAATAACTAGATTTTACAAATAGATCCTGTATTTGACAACAATGTCAAGGGAGTACGTTGCTATGTTTTAGTACTTAATGTATTTGTTGAATATCCAATACTTTTTGAAAGTCATACTTAATGTTTTACTTAATGTATTTGTTGAATATCCAATACTTTTTGAAAGTTATACTTAATGTTTTACTTAATGTATTTGTTGAATATCCAATACTTTTTGAAAGTTATACGCTATAAAATAGAAGGATTGTGATTATAATGACCATAACTTTAGAGTTAATCTAATAACCATTTAGTAGTGAAAAGCTAGTGGTGAGAGCTCCTATGCTTAAGGACAAAGGATGAATCATCTATAGGATACTTTTAACTTTTGATCTTGATTTATTCCATTTTTGATATTAGGGGTGGATATATGGTTCATGTTTATCGTAAGTGAAAAGTAAATTATTGATTTAAAGGTAGTCATGTTATAGCATTTGATAATAGTATACATGACTATCTTCTACGAATAGCTATTATTGACTCTACAATCTCATTACATTATAAAGTTAAGATTGCATTCTCTAGAATCAATATAACTACATTATAGACACCATGACAATCTTGTACAAATAGGTAGACATTATTGACTCTACAATCACATTACATTATAAAGTTAAGATTGCATTCTCTAGTATCAATATAACTACATTATAGATATAAGGATTTAGGATATTATCATTTGACTCTAGTATAAGGAGAAAGGAGAGTTCTTAGTAGAATCTTTATAGAGGATAGATATCCCTTTGGCTATAGCTTTGAGACCTTAAAATCAAATAGACTATAACACTCTTGTTAGAGGAAAATGACAATAACCCTTGAAGATAAATTTTATAACATCGAAATTAGTTATATGGGTGGAACTCTTGCTAAGAAAACCATGAGTGATATCTAGAAATACTCTTGAATCTTCTAATGCCGTTACATATAAGTGACCTTGTCAAGCATAAACTTATACTCACCAAAATAAGTGACACAAGGATTCCTATCTAGGAATTTATGGATAATATTTCAAGCAAAATAATTATTCAACCATTTAAGTTAAGCTATTGCTACAAATTCAAACATAAACCAAACTTTATAAATTAACACATAAAGATACATTAAAACACTTAGCTCTTGTACGACACAAACATTAGGTGCAATCTTTCCCTCTTATGTGTGTAGCCTATTCCCCACCACACATGAGTATTTTTAAGCATTCAATTGTTGAAATAGGCCATAGTCTCCAAAAATATAAAAGTTGTGCTTTTTCTTGCATGACGCTCTCTCTTTACCTCTTTTCATGTCTTTTAAAAATAACAAATTATGCACTTTTGCCTCGATCCTCCAAGTCCTCTTCACCTACAAAATATCCAAAAATAAATCAATTATTCCATAGGCAAATAAACCATCACCACACATGTTCATCAGGCATAAGTACCTCAGGAATTACCCTACTATACAAACTATCTACAACAAACATTGGAAGCCATAAGTATACTTCAATGTGCACAAAATGTATTAATATTTAAAATGGCATCATCTATATTAACATAATTTGGCTTCACATAAAGACAATCCAAGCATCCTCAGATTATCCAAGAGGGTAGAATAGTATTTTTAAGAGGGCTTAAAACACATAATCATAAAACCTTGTCCACTTGCATCAGCTAACTACTACAAAGAATGGTTGTTGAAAATCTGGTAGTGTAAGAACTAGTGCATGAGTCCAAGATTTCTTAAGCTCAAAAAAGGAATGGTACTATCTACTACTCAAGTCAAAGTGTCTGGCTTTCTTAACAAGTTTGGTTAAAGGATGTGCAATATATACAAAATTTTTAACAAACTTCCTATAGTAGTTACACAAGCCAAGAAAAGATCAAAGTTTGTGAATATCATGCGGTTTAGGCCAATCAACAATGCTTTCGATCTTTTTAGGATCTACTCGAATACCATTTGAAACAGAACTACAACTAGATTACCCTATATTAGCCTAGCTTAGCCTTGGATTTATCTAGGATTAACCTCTCTTCTTATGCCATGCATGTGGTTCTAAAAATGCATGTGTATGGCTGTAAACTATCCCAAAAGTCTTTAAAACAAGCCATAACATCCACCCCATAAAAGCAGAAGAGTCTCATGTAGCTTCCAAACACTATGCATCCAAAACCCAAGGGTATAGGGTTGTCCACAGTGAATTTACAGTGTCTCATCCTTTCTTGAGCTTTCTTCATATTAGCTTTGCATTGTTGCAAGCATTAGGAAAAATTTAGACTCAAACTGGGCCCATTAAGGTATGCTACACATTCTCTCTCTACAAAAATGGGCTCATCCTTTCTTGAGCTTGCTTCATATTAGCTTTGCATTGTTACAAGCATTAGGGAAAATTTGGACTCAAATTGGGCCCTTAAGGATTGCTACACATTATCTCTCTACAAAAATGGGCTCATGGGGTGAAATTTTTACAAATCAACTCAGAGGTGAGTGGAGTTTGGACATTTGGAATCTACTCTTTGAGACCTTTCCAATGATACATAGTATGACAGGCAATTTTGCATATTCAAGAAGTCCCCAAATTTGGTGATAACATGGCACGTAACAGTGAGCAGAGTTTGGATATTTGGAATCTACTCTTCAAGATCTTTCCAATGATATATAGCATGATGGAAAATTTGGTGTTTCAAGAATTCCCCGAATTTGGTGCATGGCATGGCATGGCATGTTACGTGCCATGTCATCACCAAATTTGGGGACTTCTTGAAACACCAAATTTGGGAACTTCTTGAATATGCGAAATTTTTCATCATGCTATATATCATTGGAAAGGTCTCAAAGAGCAGATTCCAAATGTCCAAACTCTATTCACTTCTTAACGTGCCACATCATCAACTAAATTTGGAGACTTCTTGAATATGAAAAATTATCCATCATGTTATATATCATTGGAAAGGTCTCGAAGAGTAGATTCCAAATGTCCAAACTCCGCTCACTCTTCTGAGTTGATTTGTAAAAATTTCACCATGAGCCTATTTTTGTAGAGAGAGAATATGTAGCAATCCTTAAAGTTCATAATTTGAGTCCAAATTTTTCCTAATGAGTGCATCCAACTTTTTCATCTCCTCTTTACCCCCTCTTGCTTTTGAACCATCATTGGCATATTCACTTTATACCCATAAAGTGCCTCCAAAAGGTGACATGCCAATGCTCTCATGATGCGTACTATTTTGAGCAAACTTGGCAAGCGGCAACCACTCATCCCAAACACCTTGTGTGTATCATGGCAATAAGGCTTTTATGCATAACTTCACCCTTTTCCTTATTGCTCTCTTCCTTGCAAAGCTGTAAGATATATGTGCATCCCATTTTCGTAAGATCCCTCTTGAGTTGTGTTGCATTAATCATCTTGATACTCATTCAGCACATGAGTTTCGATCAATGTAACCTCATCATTTCCATGGATGAAGCTCATATACACTTGCTATAAATTCATGTGAAATAACCCAAGTGTTGCCAACCAATCACATCCCAATACGATGTCAATGGAAGACATATCCAAAAAAAGTAAATTAGCCTTGTAAGTATAATCACTTGTGAGTATCAAACTCACATCTTTGTATACCAATGTGCAATCCATATTTGCCCCATTAGCCACTTGAACTTCATGCCACAAAGGTAAAGCTATGGGCTATAATTTGAGATTGCACATGGATTTTGTGTTGACAAAGCTGTTTGTGCTCCCACTATCAACTAAAATATGCATCACCCTCCCATTTATGCATGCCTTCAACCTTAATGTACTTGCACCCTTGCAACCGACATAGGTATCACTTGAGATATTGCATAAGATAGCCATATTATCCTTGTCATGGGATGAACACACATAGACAATGTTAAACCATCATCATAGTTAAATTCACTCTTCTTTGATCCACCAAATGGAAATTCACTATTATTCTCTATATCTTCCACTTCACTCTTCTTTTATCCACCTAGATCAAAAGGAAATTCACTATCATTCTTTACATCTTTAACTTCATTGTTGGCATCTTTAAAGAAATCTTCATAATCATCCTCTTTTGTGTCTTCATGGTAGGGTTCAGTGAGAATCATGCTTAGGGTCATCTTCTTGGTTTCGCAAACCTTCCAATGATCCTTGTTCCATTTTTCACCACACTTAAAGCATAAGAGCTTGTCCTTCAAGTCATTAATGTGGTCTTTTCCAATAACCTTGCTCTTGTTAGATGCTTCAAATTGGTTCCCATAAACGTTTGAAGGTCTAGGAAGAGAATCACCAAATTTGAAATTTCCTCTCCCACCTCTTCCATAAACTATTGGGAATGTAGGAGGACCCGTGTGAGATGCCACACCACTTGAAGTCTTGCCCATAGTTGAAGTGCCAAAATCAGCCCTAAACTCAAGCCTTGCGCTGCTTCCATGTGTATACTTTGCCTCATAGATCTCCACAAGAAGCATGGACTCCTTGATGGTTCGGGTCTTTGAGCATATTCACATAAACCTTAATGTTGTTTTGTAGCCCTTGATGAAATTTCTCAAGCCGTCCACATGAAGTGAAAACTTCATGAACTTGTGCACATAATCTTTGACATTTCCCATTTGAGTGAGAACATCGCATTTCTCCACCAGCCTTGATCTATTAAGAACAAAAGTTCTCTTCATCTTACTATTGAAGTCCCGCCAAAAGCAGTGATCAAATAGTCATGAGCATTCAAGTGCCACCACCAAGCATGGGCATAGCCTTCTAGATACAAAGTTTAAAAAAAAACACCTTGGTCCTATCACTACAAGGGCTAAGCTCAAAGTAAAGCTCTATTTTATTAATCCATTCTTCAAAGTCCTCTCATTGGTTAAGCCTTCACCTTTGAATGTAGTGAATGTTATCTTATCCTTCACTCCCTTAAACGTGTCTTCATCACCACCTCGATGACAATCATGCGGTCTATGCTCAAATTGTCTAATATGATTGCCCAAACTCATTGAAATGTTGTGGCCTACCATGACTAGATTTCATTCCACTGGGATGATGACCCATCTCATTGAAGTGATGACCTCCCATCTTATTGAAGTGAGAATCACTCGTGTGTGAAGGATTTCAATTTCCATCCACCCTTGGTTCTTCCAAAACTATACCTTTGCCTTTGTCCAAACTTCTCTCTTACATTGAAGAGGCACCATGCATAGGCATTCTTGGAATATTTGTTCCACCTTGATGCATCAATAAACGGAGGCAATGAAACAAAGATACAACTAGATTACCCTAGATTGGCCTAGCTTAGAGAGATTAGCCTAGGTTTAGAGAGAGGAATGGTAATTTTGCATTAGTAAAGTGATTCATGCCCAAACTAGGTTTATGTTGATTTATATACAAGCCCCCCTCTTTTCACATTATACTTTGATGTGTCCAGGGGCCCATATGGTCCTTTACCATTCTCCAAACCATTTGGCCTTGGGACCAAGTTACATGAGACCTTTTAAGCTTTGTTACACTATCAACATATAGAATATGTCATAAGTATTCAATTTTCTCTTGAAAGAAATTGCTCTTATCGAGATTGTCATAGAGCTAAGTTGATTATCACAAAGAAGTAAGAACACTTTTTCTAAATTTTGTTCTTGCTCTCTTGACAATTGTTACTAAAGATTAAGATATTATCACAAAACACTATAATAAAATTTTGATGTTTCAAGAATATTCTATTCATCATTCTATTGAAAGTATCTGAAGCATTAGTCAAACCAAACGGCATAACTAAAAACTCATAATGATCGGTTTAGATTCTAAAAGCTGTCTTGAAAATATCTCCTTTATCCATGCAAATATGATGGTAATCAAAGTTGAGGTTAACCTTGTGCTCCCTTTAGCTTGTTTAGCAAGTCATCCACTCATGGTATAAATTTCTCATTATCATATTGGTATGGGATGGTAATGACATTGAGGAATTTGACAATCATAATGTTTATATATGGACCAATAAGATGACCATAGTCCTAGAATAGATTTGTTGGTAGAGCATTTCACTTACATGTGATGATGTTAAAACTCATAAATAAATATGCATAGTCAACATTACCAAGGTATTCATCGAAGTTCAAGAACCATTCTAGATAGGATTCCTCGATGGATACCAGGAGTACTTACGTCTGATGAACATTTGTGTGGTGATGGCTTCTTTGCCTATGGAATATGTGTTTAATTTATCTTATTATTTATTGAATATTTTATAGGTGAGGAGGAATTGGAATATATATTGAGGTGGATGCACATAAATAAATATTTTGGAATGCATTCACAATTTTGAGAAAGCTTTATATATATGTGGAAGCTTGTGCACATCATTTTATTTATTGTCATAAGCTTAGACTCGAAGCATAGATTTTGGCCTATTTGTGGCATTGAATATACATAAATACTCACGTGTGGAAATAGGCCACACACATGAGAGAGGAAGGTTATACTCACTGGTGATGGTGTCGTGTTGTGAGAGCAAGAAATTTATTCCACAAATACCTAGATGGAGATTCTTGTGCCAGTGCTATCAGAAGTGCTATCAGAACACGAGCTAGGTCAATCTGTGGAAGAAATTTAAAGAGATGGAAGCAAATCGTCTTTATGTTGAAAATAATTTGCATGAGAATTATTGTGTATCCCATTGTTGGCCTATTTTAAGCCCAAAAGGCCTAAAATTACCTTGAGAAATGTAGAGAATCCTAAGTAAATATATAAAAATCTCCAAAAATAGCTTTTGGGAGAAGAATTTTATTTTTAAGTAGCGAGTGAAGTGAAGAAATAAATTTCAACCACATTTTAGCCTATGCTCAAGACTCTTAAACCCCCATGGTCTTCATTGAAAAAATTGTGTGAAGCAAGACTTGAGTTCAACCTTCATACAAAGTGTTTACTCAGTTTCAACACAAATTTGAGCTGTTTTAGGAGTATTAAGATAAGTTAGATTTGTGTTATTTATTTTTTTATTTGTAAAATTATTCGTGGCATCTTTATTTAAATATATGTTTACTCCACATGGCTGATTTACCTACACCATCCATAATGCAAGTGAAAATTAATGCAGTCCGAAGGTGAAAAAGTGGTTGAGTGTTATCGTAAAAGTGCGAGTTAGAATGGCGTATCAAACATTTTAAGTGCAAAATATGAATTTTTTGATTCTAATAAAATGAGGAAAGCGATCATGTTCGGCACACACTGAGGCTACATTACATGCCCAGAGTTCTCGGAAAGATTCACGAATTAGCATTCATTTTCTATAATTATAACAAGAAGAAAGATGATCGTGTGTTTATTGCATGGCTCTATCAGCTAGATGATTATTATTCTTGGAAAAATCCTAGAGTGGAAATAGGGTAGAGTGAGAGCCATCAGACCTAGACTCAGCCACCAGTCTAGAGAGCCATGCATGTCTCAGGAGTGGCTAATTCATTTAGGGCCCAAAGACCCATACAAAACCTAGGGCCAGGTCCATCTTCCCAAGGGCCAAAAATATCGTACACCAGAGAGAAAGGGCCTACCTGGCCCCGTCTCTCATCAGCCCTGTCCACTTGTATATCAATAGTACCCACCACAGGGAGCATACATACCCAAGGTACCACATGGGACCACAAGGGGCACAACCTAACCCACCCATAAGACAAGGGCCTCCAATGGTCTATTATCCGCTTGGCCCTTCTCCTCCTCCAATCATTCCTCAACCAACACCCACTCTAGCCATGGCAAGGCTAACACAAGAAATGTTACGATTAGCCATGGAAATAGCAAGCGGGGTGGCTGCCTGCGGGTATCACGCCCCTAGCCCTAGCTCAACCAGCACCAGGACCCAAGTTAGAGCAGAACAAACCCGCAAACATCTCAAAACTAATCACTAAATTTGATGGGACCGGATACCCCATCCCACACTTGGAGATGGTCAACCAAATCTGTGAAGCCTTTGGCCACATGGAAGATCAAGTTAAGATGAGTGCCTTTGGCCTCACTCTAGATGGTAAAGCAAGCCAATGGTTTAGGTCCTTGAAAGCTGAGGATAAGGCCACCTTTGAAGCCTTGAAAGAGGCCTTTAAGGTTGGATATTCTCGTCAGGGTACCAAATGGAGTTCGGTGGAGTAGTTGCACAACATTAGACAAAGGGATGGTGAAACCATTTGAGACTATATCAACAAAGTCAGATATCTCCACTCCCGCTCTGCTGCAGTGCTAGAGATAAGTTCTCTGATGAAAGGTTAATAGAGAGATGTCTGGAAGGTCTAGATGACGTACCTTTACACAATTCATTGTATGCCCTGGTCCATACCTCCTTCGAGCAATGTTTATGGACTTTGAGGACAATTTCAAGGGAACACATTCCCGAGAACTTCATGATTTTACATTAGAAGCCTCATTCAAGACCGCTAGCACAAAATCTGATGGAAAGAGCAAGGAATCCACTTCTAGACAACAAGTTGAGCAGTTGGCCGTTGCATTAATGCTGCAAATGACCCAACATTGGAGAACTTGGCCAAGGTCAGGATCGGGTTGGCCAACCCCATCTCTATTCAAAGAGGGAGCTTGCATGGTTCCCGATTTGTCAAACTAACCATACTAGCATGGAGTGTCCACATGTTCAACCTCGTCCCACCCTCTATTGCACATATCAAAGATGGGAAAATCATGAAGTCACAAACTGCTATTAGCAAAGGGCTGCTCAAGCCCGTGCTCTACCTCAAGCCCTGCATGCAAACCCAAGGCAACCATTGGCCTCTCTTCACAATGCACCTCAACCAGACCAAGAAGTGGCCCAAAGAAGAATTTTGAGGGTACCTAAAATGCCCTTACCACCGCCGGTTCTCCCACCTCAGCCCCATTGCTGCCGCGAATCACACATGTTTGTCAGCTACCCCTGACGGAAATCTTTGAAGAGAAGGGGATGAGGGAGAAACTCCTAAAGGTCCTACCTACGAACCCCTAGAGCCAACTAGTCCACCCTTTCAAATCCTAATCCTAAGCCACTATGTGATGGAGGGAGACCAGATGTACCTAGTGTACTTAGTTTCCCCAATGCTATGGGGCCGAGACATGAACACAATGGCAAAACGACCACCCATGCAATGCTATCATTGTGCAGGACCTCAGCGAGTGGCTGAGTGTCCAATCAAGAAAGGGATGGCAAGAACCTCTATAGGTGCTTCCACATTAACCCCGTTATGTGTTGGGTATGGGATTGACCATATGTATAAAGATTGTCTACTGAGACCTAGAACAATAGGAAAGGCTCATGAAGTTAATCCCAGCACCAGCATCAATTAACCTGATGAGTGTCAGAGACGGCTTCATCCACATGGTCCCCCTCTCAACGTTGTAACCAGATTACAAAACAGACAGAGGGCCGTAGCTCATGCTATAACAAAGACATCGACCTCGCGAGACTAGGGACAAGAAAAGGTCTTATCTTCAAAGAATGTCCCTGAACAAGCACGAGCCACTAGACGCTCAAGAAAGAAAACCACAAAGATCAGCAAGGGAGACAACCGGGTAGTTATCAAGAGTGGTTTAGAAGATGGCATGACCACACATGCATCAACCTCTTTGTCATAAGAGGAAGATTTGCTACAATCTGCTGCCCGAGCCTAGGAACCAATTGATGCTAACCAACTCCCAAAAAAGCTTGCTGAATACCCTAACTCCATAAAGGAGAAGGGAAGACTCTTGGTAGCCCAAGAATTGGTAGCCTTGATATCCAACTGATGTATATTCTAACCATGATGTGTTGCTAATGCAATAATACACTTACTTATAGTTATACAAGATGTGGGTGCAAAGGTCTCATCATAATCTATGCCCTTCTCTTGATCATAACCCTTTACCAACAAGCCTTGCCTTGTAGCGATCACAACGCTAGCATCAACTTCACACTTTAGCTTATAAACCCACTTCGTACTAATGGCCTTTTTACCATAAAGAAAATCAGCTAGATACCAAGTGTTTTGAGTATTAAGTTGTACTCATCCTACATGGCATGCATCCAATGATCATTTTCATGTGCTTCCTTAGAGGAAACAGGTTTTTGTTCATTTCATATATTGGCAATGAGATCATGATTTATAAAAGAATAAAATACATGATGAGAACCTGTACGTGTCCTACCACGTAAAAGACAGCTAATTTGCTATCCCACAATGTCTACACTGGGCATTTTGGCATAATCTTGGATGCCTATATGGTTGCTCTTTCCTCATCCATTGCATCATCCAACAATTGCCTCATTAATATGTTATGTAGGCTAAAATTCAAGCTGATTTTTAGCTACTATGGGCTAATTTATAACACCTTTTTGGGCATTCATTTGTTCCACATATATCTACCCCCGCCGCCGACATTGTGAAAAGGTAGGAGTGTATCAAAGATGCCATGTGAGCATACATTTTTAACATAAAAGCATAGGTTGAATTGAGTCATCAACAAAGACAACATCTTTACTCATGAAAATTTTCTTTGTTACTAGATGGTAGAGTCTATACCCTTTGCTTTTCAAGCTGTGATCCCATAACAATACATTTTACCACCTTATCATCTAGCTTATTACACTATTGATCAAACACAAGAGCATACACAACATATTCAAAAACACATAAATGAGCCATAGAGGACTTCCTACCATTCCAAGCTTCATAAGGGCCAAGGTCTTGGTGGGGCATCTGTTTAGCATATAAGTGGTAGATATAAGTGGTATCTGTTTAGCATATAAGTGGTAGATATAACTACCTCTGACCAAAAAACATGAGACAAATTGTGGACTTTAACCATGCAACCATGAGAGATTTGTTCTTCTTAAATCACCGTGCATTGATGTTGTGTGCCTCTTTCAGCCATATATACATGAAACTCCTTTGATATATACTCCCCACCTCGATCTGTATGAAGGGTGCTAACTTTACATGTAGACACATTTTCAGCCACCATTGAAACAACGTGTCTAAAGCATGTAAACACCTCTGACTTTTCCTTCAATGGATACACCTTGGTGTGCTGCTGGATGGAGTAGTCATCTCAATAAAAATCACAAAGTAGAGATATCCCGTGATCGATGGTATCCTCATGGTACCACATACATCACTATATATAAGCTGTAATTTTTGGACAATCCTAACTGATCCATCTTTCAAGAATGATGCACGTTGCATCTTGCCCAAAATGCACCCCTCACATACTTGTTTGATGTGGACCTCAAGCTTTGGCAACTCTAACACCATCTCTTATCTTTTAAGATGCCACAAACTACCAAACTTCAAGTGAAAGTGGGCATATCATAGCTCTACATTACTTATAGCACATGTGGTAGTAAGTATGATGTGTCAATCTCTCATATATGTCCAACCTATAAAGCTCATGGATTAGTACTATAGTGATGTCTTTACCATTACTTCAATCATGAGCTGTACAACTATCATCAACAAATCTAACCACTAGGCCTATCCTAGTAATGGTAGATAGACTAACAAAACAAGTTCTTTTTAATGCCTGGCACAAACAAGACTTCTGAGAGAGTGATTATCCCACCATTTTCTAGAACCTTACCAACTCCTTTTACTATATACAAGGAGTTTTTTCACATGTCATTGTTCCTTGAGGAGCAAATGCAAGTGAGAAAAATAAATCACGCTAAGAAGTAACGTGCTTGCTAGCACCACTATCATAGTACCAGTAATGTGCTTGCTAGCACCACTATCAAAGTACCACACATGCTAATCTATCATCACTGATATGCATATATCATGAACATAAGGATTATAAATGTAGTGCACAATGAATGCCCAATCATCATGTGCACAGTTCACTGACTCCTTCTGTTCAGCACTTGGTGGTGTTGATGCATCAACCACATTGCCATGCCTCTTTCTTCTTCTCAGTCTTTAGCCTTTTTTTGCATTCATTGATGTAATGGACTTTATTTTGATAGTACTTGGATTTACCTTTCTTCTTAGGTTTATCACCCCCCTTCGCGGCATCCTTTCTAGAAGACTGAGTTGATTCTGCCTTTGAATTATAGTTGCCATGCCTCTTTCTTCTTCTCAGTCTTTAGCCTTTTTTGCATTCATTGATGTAATGGACTTTATTTTGATAGTACTTGGATTTACCTTTCTTCTTAGGTTTATCACCCCCCTTCTCGGCATCCTTTCTAGAAGACTGAGTTGATTCTGCCTTTGAATTATAGTTGCCTTGAGAAACCTTTTTGACACAGCATCAATGCTTGATCTCCCACATGCATACTAGCTTGGTTTTTTCGAGATTGTGTACTGCAAATAACTCATTAAAAGTAAGGGATTTGGGTTTACCCTTCATCAAGTTGAAGTGTAGATGCACAACCCTAGAATAAATCTGATAGAGTTGTGTGAGAATAGTAGATACTAAAGAACTCTCCAGATAAGCCTCATCACTACATGCCATAGCTACAACTATCAGCTACTCCATGAGATCTTTATTCCTTATGAGGAACTCATCCAATAAATCCTCCTCATTCATATGGTCAAACTCTAACTTCTTATGCAAGTAGGCCACTCGTGTCCATTATGCACCTGGTAAAGCATAGCAAGTGTATCCCAAGCATGCTTTGCAGTTTTACATGACCGAATATGAGGAATAATGCTTCTTTTCAGTGAAAGTGCCACTAATGCATGTGCTTGTGTATCCCTACCATCCCACCTAGCTTGTTCTATTGTGGGAGGTATGAAGGTAGATGCTAAAGTTACATCAGAACTTGTAACTATGATCATAATTAAACCTGGTATATAAGGCACCAAAAAACCTCACTAAACTTTAACCTGTAGGAGAACTTCAACAGTCAAGGTAACATTCTGAATTAGTCATAGTGTAAAACCAAGTTGAGAGTAGTATATATAATTATCATAATTTAGACAAACTCTTGAAAATAAAGACTACTAAAGGCAGGTGAACTAGAAAAGGCTGACAAGAGGGGAACAGAGTGTTCATATCATCAAAAGTACTAGCCAGGGATTCCTATCAGCATAACACAGAGAGAGTCCCCAACCATTTTGGAGAGTCTAGCTACCCAAATAGAAGGTCAACCAGCAAAGGTTGACCTTCATATCATCAAAAGTACTAGCCAAGGATTCCTATCAGTATAACACAGAGAGAGTCCCCAACCATTTTGGAGAGTCTAGCTACCCAAATAGAAGGTCAACCAGCAAAGGTTGACAAGAGGGGAACTAAGTATTCATATCATCAAAAGTACCAGCCTTTGTAGGTGAACTAGTAAAGGCTGACAAGAGGGGAATTGAGTATTCATATCATCAAAAGTACCAGCCAAGGATTCGTAATTATATAGCACATAGAGAGCCCCCAATCATTTTGGAGAATCTAGCTACCCAAATAGAAGTTCTTCTGAGCAGCACAAGATACACCAAAATCTCTCTGATAATGGATTATCCCAAATGGTGGACCAGTTTTATTGAATCATGGAAGCTAAATTAGCAGGATCATTTAGTCATCGAGTTCTTATCCCAAAGCCAATGGGCTAAACCATTAGATGAACCAAAACACCAACTAGAAGACCCTTTAACACTATCAACAATTAATTGAACTTAGTAATTGAATCAAGAACCTACATAGGAGCTGAACAGGTTTGAACACCTATGTAGACCAGCAAAGAAAGTAGAAAGAAGATCTAGGCACCAAAATCAGCATAGTGCCTTAGTGCATGCCTATTCTTAAAAAATCAACATAACTTATTTAGTTATTAGAGCTCCAAATAAGAGTTATTATCAGAAGAATAACAAGGTGCTTCAAAGAGGCATTGAAAAAAAGATAGAGCCTCCCTAAGATTTGGAAGAGTATCTCCTTAACCAATAAGAAATATCTCTTATAAAATGATATATACCATTAAAAGGATCTATTCATCCTTCTCATATGAAAATGTCCAGAAAAATCTACAGACCTCAGCAACAAACAAGTACCCTAGAACCACTACTGTATTAAATTAGCAATTAGACTAGTACTAAACCAAGAAAAAATCATCATAGGAGATTTAAATAATAAAAAGACCACACCAAGATAAAGCCTAACCAATATGAAATCTTGTCTTGGCCATCGTTGTTTGGTCGCTACTGTTGTCTTTGAGATTAAGTTTAATGACCTCTCTGTCACATATATAAATTATTCTCAAATCAATAAGAACAACAAGCAGCTTCATATCATTTGAGAATAATGACAGAGGAGATGACGCCCAAGGAGCCCAACCCCCTTAGCCTCCCCCATCAACCTCCACCCCCCATCCCCTCTCACCCAAGTACTAGCACACAGCCACCCCCACCCCCACCTACCTGAACCCTCCCCCTCTTCCAATCATCTACACCACTCCGTTTTCCCACCCCACCTTCCTCACCAACTCCACCCTGGGGGTGGCCACGGAGTGATCCCATTGCAGCGCGAGCCAACGTATAAGTTTTTCTTGAATCAATAGGAACACCATAAAATTAAGTTTATTGACCTTTGTGACACATATAAATTATTCTCAAATCAATAAGAACAGCAAGTAGCTTCATATCATTTGTCCATTGAAAGCAAGCAATTTGTTAATTTACTTGAGAACAACATAAAATTAAGTTTATTGACCTCTCTGTCACACACATAAATTATTTCCAAATCAATAAGAACAACGAGCAGCTTCATATCATTTGTCCACTGAAAGCGACTAATTTGCTAATTTACTTGAGAACAACATAAAATTAAGTTTATTGACCTCTCTCTCACACATGTCATACAATACAAAAGTTAACAACAAAGATAACACACATAGACTGCTTCATACATAAACATCATATCCACAATGCTATATCCACCATAAACTACCTTGAAAATACTTGTGTTGATCTAGATATACACAATCAACATAGACAACATATCTAAAGACGTAATTATGCTAAAGCTATAAATCAGACTACCAATCCATCTCTTTACATATCATGTTGAAAATTGAACCAATACATAAAAGACTTGCTATATCCACCATAAATACCATCTTGATATCCAAAGAATTGCCATATCCACCATAAATAGAACCAATACATAAAAGACTTGCTATCTTGATATCACTTGTCTTGAAATATACACAGCCAACATAGACAATGTATTCAAAGACTTATGATAAAAGTTATAAATTAGGCTGAAATGTGAACCAATACATAAAAGATATGTCTACCAATCCATATCAGGATCAAAATTAAACCAATACATAAAAGATATGTCTACCAATCCATATCAGGTTGAAAATTGAACCAATACATAACATCCACAAAAAAGGCTACATCCAAGAATAGATATTAGATCCAAAAACAAGAAACTGCGTAGCCAAAAAGGAAATAGCTACATCCAACAATAAATAGTAGTAAATGTAGTTGTCATGTCTTTATTATTCTTGAAGCTGCAAAAAAAAAGATTAATGAACATTGCATATATGAATGATTATGGGGTATTAATGCCTTCTCTTATTATTACCTTTGTAGAATATGGCTCCAAGAGCTTAGTGTATATGCGATGGTCCTTTTCAAACATAATAACATTACGTTCCATGATTGCTGCAATAAGCCCAAGAGTTCCAGTCCCAGCAAACAAGTCAACAATAGTATCTCTTGGCTTTGAAAAGAGAGATACTATGTACTTGCATAGCCTTTGTCCTCTCTGGCAACCTCCTCTCCATGCCTTTCCCCTTCGTTTCACCACATCCTCTTCAGGAACACTATAAACACATAAACATTGACACACATACATTTGCTTGTATTAAAAAATGATGAGATACGTTTTTGACAGATAGACATTTATTTGTATTAAGTGAAGAGCCAAAGAGAAGCCCTTACATGTCCTGAATGAGGTCTTGTTCCACATCTAATTCGCTCCCAAGATTTTGCTCTTCCACCTTGTCTCCATACATCCGGTAAGGACTGCCTTAAAGTGCTTGAGCATACAAACACAGATAGAATAAGACATGCAACCTGTAATCCATACAATGCAAATTTCTTAGGGTTAACTTGAAATTTACAGATGAAGTTAAGATGTAGAAGAAAAGTGTTCAACTACCTTTGTAACAACTTGTCCCATCTTCTTTCCCACTGGTGGAGTGCATTTGACCACTTGTCGATGACCACAAATCTTGCAGATGTTGCCTCATGCTCTATCTTCACTCCTTCTTCCATTGTATAAAGGCATGTAATGAAGCCACGATCACTAAAGCAAAAGTCTACAAACTGGAAAGTTGCCTCATAGAGCCTTTCTATGCTCTCACTTCCCTGGCATGACAGAGGGAGTCATATTACGACAGAGGAGAAACTCAACATGATTGGGGCTACCTGTGTTAGGGATGAGGATAAGGCGTACTTAGTTCGGATGTTAGATAATTCCCAAGCTAGTGTTCGAGAGATAGAGTACTTGCCTAAGGATTTAAAAAAGGTGAGAGAGTGGCTGCATATATTTGTCTTTTGGCTACAAATAAATTAGTATAGTGCCACACTTTTAGAGGAGATACAAAATGCTAATAGGATTTCCTTACCTTCCATTAATTCTTTTACAAACTATGTCATGTTTTCTCGATGAAAGTATTTTAAGAAAGCTTTCAGGGGGATATAAATTTACCAATGATATAGACACACAAAAGGGGCTACGGAATGCAACACATCGAGTTGTTTATAGGTAATTCTGTTATTATGGTCAATCTTTATTAGTTTTGGTTGTCCTTCCTGTATAACCAATTGACTTGTGTTTTTCTTTCCATTCTTGGATGTAGGTGGCTACTGCAAGAGGTGGTTACTTGGTACTATGGACATGTGAGGATACTCCACAATACATATATGCAGATCTGTAGCTAGGAAGAGTAAGTAGTGTTTTTGTAATCATGGTCATGATGATACTATCTATGTATGTTAAAGGTAAGAAATATATTTTCTAATTCTGAATGTTGATATGCATGGTTATCCTCTTTCGACTGTTGATGAAAAGATAAAATGTCCCTGGTGGCTAGACATGGTTGCTGTGCCAGATAACGAGCTTCAATTACATGAACAGCACTTAGTTGTACTAGCTAGGATGACCCAAGTGGAGGGGTCTAATGAGGTGAGCATAAGTTGTCTATGATTTTTGCATGATGAAATTATTTTGTGCTCAGTCTTTATATTGAAGATAAATTTGTTGAAGCATGCTCTCATTATCTAGAGTATACTAGTCACTTCTCTACATGGCCCTACTAGCTCTCATGCCACATATATAGCCTCTACATCTAGAATGCACCCTCTGCCAGTTAACCTAGGTAGGGAAATTTTCAATCAAGCATTGCATGCAAATAGGAGACAAGGACACAGTGTCGCAACACATCAAACAGCAAGTAGTTTAGGCAATGTACCTGTAGCTTCATCTATGGTCCACCAACCAACACCATTGAAAGGTGACATCATGCTTATGTCATTAGTGAATCTTGTTATGTTGGGTGATAAATAGTATTCTCTTACCAATACAATATTTTTTCTTCTCTGTTTCTTCTTGTGTTTTCGTAATTCATAGGAATAGTATATGCATTCGAAACCTCCATCGAGGACCTTGCCACACGGATTGCAAGAACATAGAGGCTGCATCCCCTCTATTTAATTTAAAAATATTTTGGAAGCCATGAATGTTGTTTTGAACAGAGGCAAAGTCCATGGGGAAAAGACATACTATTGTGTGGAGATGGTGTTTATAGAATTCCCCTCAAACCTCATTGTTGAGGGGCTATACGGGACAGAGAGTTCCACCTTGCAATACGATTAACGCCAAAAGTATTCGCCATTGGTAGGGTCTACTATTCGAGCATACTTCCCAACCCTATTCTTAAAATAAACGTCTATCTCTTATTAGGAAAAAATTGGACTTACAAACTGACCCTCTAGGGGCTTTCTCTCTCTTCCATGAATCAAGGAAAAGTGCAAAAATAATGTTATAATATTGCTCCTCTCTCTTCTCTTTTTGAGTCTTGTACATCTCAAAATATTAGTTTTATAATAGATTCACTTATTATTTTATTGACTGTCCAAGAACTGTACTAGACCTGCTCGGAACTTGAATATCTCAAAAACTATTTTTTTATTTGAGCTGGTTTCGAATATCTCAAAAGATATGACATTCTTAAATGCCCAGATTCATTTATGTGACTAAAGAAACAATCATTTTGTGATTCTAGAAGGATTTTATCTTAAAAATAGAATATCTTGATTTGTACTTTGTATTTCATAATTTCTTTTTACAAGTACGTAGATCCGTGCTTTATCTACATTTTGGTGCATTTTTATGTTTTTTTTAATAGAGATTTGAAGAGAATAGACATTTTTTAAGATTTTAAGAATGTGTTTAGATTTATTATTTTAGAGAATAGTACATTACGAATTTTTGGTTAATAATAATAATATGTGCATTATTGCTGGTTAATAATAATAATATGTGTTAAAGTTGGTGTTAAGTTACACATATGTGTTAATAATCATGAGATAGTGATGTATCTAAATGTTTTTAGTTTTTTGATGTTTTAGGAAGCAAGAAGCTCTAAGAAGAGAAGTATACACTTCCAGCTAGATGAAGAGTATGCCCCATTGTACAAGAGAATTGAGGTTTCAATGATGAATCCATCGGTGATGCAAGTACACAGAATAGCAAGGAAAAAACATATAGATCTTTAGGTTGATGAGTCTATGTATCCACCTGATCCTATTACACAATAATTTTCCCAATTCTCAAGACTAACATCATTTGTCAAGTATATTTGTGAGGGTAATGCAGGGTTACAGGGTTATAATTGGAGACTTGCAACTCAAGCCCATGTTTCTGCACAACAGATCATGAAACTTAATAGATCATTGTTGGCAAAACAAGAAGAGAAGAATGTTTTGCAAGATGCTATGCATGACATGGTAATGCAAAATGCCAGTTTGATTAACCAGGTTAATAATTTATAGGTTAGCAATAAGAAGATAAAGACAATGCTAGAGAAGACTGTCACTTATGGGCCCACAACGACACGGGAGGTACGTGAACGCCAAAGGTCATATGCACATGTTGGCAAAGACAGGTGGACAATACAGGCGAAGGATCTATGCACAACGTGATAACATACAAAAGATGTTTAGCAATCTAGAAAATGAAGTGAATCAAGGAATTGAAAAGGTACTCACTAAAGATATGGTGAAGTCCGCACTTCAATACCCAAAGTTTAAGCCAGTTGGTGATGAAGTTATCATACAATGCTCATAAGAGGTAAGTGATTCCTTCACATCAAATGATATGCAGGGAATATGTAATAAGGTAGGAATAAATTCTCAATCTTATGGCATGATATACAAACATTTAGATACAGGGTTTAAAAAAGTGTTGCAAAAGAAAAGAGTATTGCCTCTTCCTAAACCATTTCATGTGGTACAAGCACGACAATCATTAAAACAGTAAGGTGGAACAATTAATTGGTGAGCCAATGCACTTATGTCACATACATGTATGCAAGTATGGGTCAAAGGAAGTGCCGTTTATCTTGCACACAAATAATAATTTTTTATTAGATGTATGCAAGTTACAATCTCGAATGGTAAAATTTTACAATATATCTGTTGTTGCAGAATGTGGAGGCAAGCTAAAATTTGTTTTGAAGCTTGATGAAAGTGAGGTTATCAAAGGTCAGAAGTTAGAACATGTTAGTCTATCTCTCATGAATAGAGCACTGGATCCTAACATCTTGCATGGTCATCCTGATTACTTTAGTGTACAGTCTGAGAATGAAATTTGGTGGCTTGCTGCATTTGAAGTACCAAAGGAAGATTATGAGATTTTGAAGATTTTCTTTAACTTGACAGAGATACCTAATACAGCGTAACGTCAAAATCATGGTGAAAGTTTACACGTGGAAGGTTATGGGGTGAGTATCAAGTGGAATGGCACCTTGTTGGAGATCTCAAAACTTTGAAGTGCATGTTTGGTGTGTCAAATGCAGCAAGCCACCAAATTTCATTCTCAGACTGTACACTAAAGTAATTAGGATGACCATGCAAGATGTTAGGATCCACCAGTGCTCTATTCATGATAGTTAGACTAACACGTTCTAAGTGTTAAATGCAACAAATGTAGAGTTTCCTTGCATATATTGTATGCGGTCTAGAAAGAGAGGTAAGAATGGGAAGAAACAATGGGAAGAAAGAGGCATAGAAGGGTGTCCTACACGTGATCAACAATTTGTTTGCCGTGGGGGCCAAATGGTATCAAAGTAGATCCTAAGTGGATCCTATTCTTGACATCCCCTTGACAAGAGTACACTTTTGCACTTTGCATGCACTAGTGAGGATCATAGACAAATTAGTTTATGAATATGTGTGTTTTGCTTATAAAATGCAGCCAACTTATGATGTAGCTTATAAAATGCAGCCAGCTTATGATGCCCAAGAAACATGTAAAAGGGTGGAAGAAGTATTATCTGGGATAGGTTTACATCGAGGCCAGGTAGAAATAAAGAAGGATGAAAAAAATTCCAGAGCAAGCAACAATGTACCATGTAAGCCTTGCTTTGGCTGATCAAAAGCAAGGAAATTCCTCTCTGCACCACAAAATGAAAATGGAGAACTACTAGTATAACAACCAGAGAAATATGAAGCATGGAAAAAGTTACATATGGCCGTTCCTGATCAAAGCAATGGAGGAAAGACTAGAGTAGCAAAAGCAAATGTGTGGATTACTCTTTGACAAATTGGCAGTGCTTTTGCAGAAGATAACATTTGGACCAGATGATTCCAAGGAGTTTAAGGAGGTGATTAGTATATTCTGTGCATTAGTTGTTGAAGCCTGGACTTCAAGTAGTATAACACGTTACATGGTAAGTGTGACATTACAATTAATTTATATGGTTTTAGAGACTAACTATGATTACGTTGTTTATTGATGTATGCTCATGGTCCTTACTTTGCAAATAAAGGAAGTTTAGCGATATGGTCTACACAGGGCATGGAGCAATCTCATTGGCAAGTACAATGTGCTTTCCAAAAGACAACTGCTCATGGAGGTGGAATCTATGATGTCAATCCAATGAAACAATTACTTCTATGGTGGTATAGAAAGATAGTAATAAGGTTAGAGGAGAAGAAACCTATGTCCAATGGATCACTGTGAGACCCCTGCCCTCTCTGCGCATCGAACTATGGAGTGCTAGTAGTAGCAGAAGTAGCAACCTCACACGCAGGGCAGAGCTTCCTACTCGGGGCCTCGCCCATGAATGTCCGGGTAAGGGACTAATCCGGCAGCCCTTCCAAAAGCAAGCCTGGGAAAAACTTTCCTCACCCAGAAAGCATAGGTGATTCCTCTAGGAAAATCTTCTAAATGAAAATTTATCTAACGGGGTCAAGAGTCTAGGCTATCCTTCACTCGGATGACCGACTTGAAGGAGGAACAATCTTTACACTTGATTCATAGAGATCAACGTTTTTTTCCCCTCAATGAGGCACAGCCATTGATTCTTTCCCATAGAACAAAGATTATCCCGTGACTTACTTCAACTAACATAACTTTGAACAGAATTGAACTTTATTATAGGAATCTACCGATTCAGCCTAACCCCATCCAATTCCATGGGTTAGCCAACCACCCACCAACCACTGTATTGATGGGATCCTTCTTTATAAAAATTTGGTTATGTTTTGTCCCGATACCCTAGGTGTGCTTGATTCTTTACCTCGTATAAGAAGATGTGTAGCCCTCAAGGAAGAGGCTTGGCCACCACGAGAAGAGGGTAATCTTCAAGAGAAGAAGAGGTTTAGTGAAGCACCAAAGCTTCACAATGGAGAGGCAAGGAAGAGGGAAGAAGAAAATACACTAAAATGAAAATTACACTAGCATGGAAATACACTAAGATGAAAATACAAAGGAATGGGTTTCTATTTATAGGTGAGGGAGGCCGCCAACCAAGCCCAACTAGAATCTAGAGGCTTCCAGCTTTAGTTTGATCCAATTTGGACAAGTTTTAGACTAGTTATGCCCACTTTTTGATCTAGTTTGGAAGAGGAGAGATGAGAGATAAAATATCTAGCCACTTTATGTATTTTTTAAATAAAAAATGACCCTTTGATGTGATTTCTAGGCGCCTCCTTGAAGTGGGCTTCTCTCTCTCCTGAGGTGTCAAAATTCACATTTTTATAATACTTAAGTACCAGTACTAGTCAACTCTTCATCTTATGTAAAAATTTACTCATTTTTGGTGGATTTTCTTTTCTTATTGCATTTTTCTTATCCAAACACTTGGATTAATCCTATAGGCACATGAACACTCTTTGGACCTTAATCCATAATTTTTTGAAAACAAGTACCCCTAGGTTAAGGTGTCCAGAGTGCACATATTCAATTAATTTCTAATGCACATTGGAAAACTCTTTTTAAACTTCTGTTTCAGGGGAATTCATCTTAAAATAAAAGGATAACTTTGTATCCAAAAATATCTCAAAACTGTATTACCTCTCTCTAGAATAAATTCTCTCTTTAGACCAAAACAAGGCCAAAAAAGATATTTTTCCATTCTGAAAGGGGAGATAATTACAAGAGACTGAAGGGGAGGTTCTTACATCTTTATATCATCAAAAGTTGGAGGGAGGAATCTTACAATCACAGGCAATAGCACAGAGTCATATGTGTTAGAAAGGCACGATTTGAGAATTCATCAGGTAGAGAGAAACATGCTGAATGGTTGAGAACTCAAGAAAGAGAGGGAAGCAAGTGGAAAACCCGAGAGTAAAGTGTTTCAAATGAGCAAATGCAAGTTGAACTCTGTAATTTTTTGTTGATGCAAGTATTACTCTACTAAACCAAAATGGCTTTCACATAGAGCTTGTAAACTAATGTGATATATCACCCATAATCTCACTAACTATAACCATAATATTAAATGATTTTATGTGTGAGAGTATATGCGTACTTTTGTGTGAACAATTGTGTTATTTTTAAAGTTGACTAAACTTTTACTTATAAGCGCTCTTACTTATACTTATCTTTATTTTCTTACATATTAATTGGTTTGAAACATAGTAGACTTAAAAAAACCACTACAATTTATGAAAATGAAATAAAATTAAATTTACAACACTTTTAGAGAAATAGTTTTAATATTCACTTGGAAGAATAAGAATTACATGGACTCTACAATTTCAAGGATGTGTGGAGAAACACACTGCTTGCATGTTTTGCAATGTTCACTTTGACTCCCAACCTTCCTACCATCCAACTTGAAATAAAAATTACAAGGGGGATCATTAGACATGAGTTGGATTTTTTGCCTCAAAAAACTAAGGGGCCAATGACTTTCTACATTAACACTAAAAGGTTCACGACCCTCCCAAAGAATATTCACATCAATGAGTGCTGAATGCATGCCATCTTGCATGTCTTGGTCCAAACTAAGCCACTCCCCTCGTAGAAGTCGCCACCTCCTATACTTGAATGCACAAAGTTTGTCTTGTAATGAAGTACCTGTCATAAAAAACAAACAATCAACATAAAAACATAAAAACAACAATCAACAAAATCAACAACAAACATAAAAACAACAACAACAATCAACGATCGGTGTCTTGCAACAATGAAGTACTTATGTGAATAAAAACTATAAACAATCAATAGCACTGTAATCTTACCTAAAGGTAATATCTGACACAGTGATTCTGCACTCAATGATATCATCATGGTGAGTTCTCTTGAGATGCCATGACTTACCTAGTAACTGAGTCATCCAATCCTTAGATGGGCACTTGCATTGATATGTAATCTTAGTATTCTTTACTACTTCACAGGATCCAAACAAATGTGCAAACAAACCAACTTAGATGCACATCTCTAGAGACTGTGGAGGGTTTCATGGCATCATGAACATGAGTTTTTATCTTTACCCTACATGCTTCTGACATGTCTAAGCTAGGATTATACCATTCCTGGCTAGACAACGGTGGTAGTGGAATGTACTCCAAACTATGTCTCTCCACAACATATGTGGAATCATAAAAGTAAACATTCTGAGATGCCAATTCACTTGCACTCTTGTTGTCATAGATCAAGGCACCTATCTCTGCTACGTAAAACATTTAGCTTTCCACTTAAGCACTCTACATTTTGCCATTCATGCAGAGTTGATGGATATAAAGCTGCAAGCAACAAACATGCTTGTATTAAAACTCTATCTAATAACCATGGACTCAAAGCACAAGAACACAAAGCACAGAGATATAAACTTACTGTTAGGCTTATGTCTCGCACTGAAATTCTTATGATGCACTCGAATCTCTTTGTGCATATAAACATGTTGAATGAAAGCCTCTGTTATTGTACCATTGGGGCATCTCCTGAAGTCTATGATTCTACCTTTCCATTGTTTGTTGGGGTCTGTTACATCTTTGAGCTTGACCTTGAAACTCCCACGAGTACTTGGTCTTATTAAAATCCAATTTAGCTTACTGTATTGATCAGGGATCCAATTACCTTCATCGTCTCTCCTATTAAACACCTCCATTGTGTGAATATTACTGATATTCCTCCTCCTTGAAGACATCTACAATAAAAAACAAAGCACCAAATTAACAAAGTTAGATTGCATGATTAATAAATATCTATGTTAAGATTATAAGCAACAAATAAACATTATAAAACAACAAGAAATAAATAGCAACCTATTGCTTTGATTCACACAACCTTGTTGCTTACAACTTATGAAAATGAACATAAACACATCAAGACAAAACATAAACAAACCCTAAACCTATGATTATTACACAAAACAAGTATTTTATGCCACTTAAAATCAAGATAGTTATCTGTGGTGTAGAGAAGATTATAAGCAACAAATAAAGATTAAAACAACAAATAAAGATTAAAACAACACGAAATAAATAGTAACTTACTGCTTTGATTTGCACAATCTTGTTGCTACTCACAACTTGCTCCTATGAAAATAAACAACAACACATCAAGAGAAAACATAAACAAACCTATCTTACATCAAGACAAAACATAGACAAACCCTAAACATATGATCATTACTCATAAGAATTTGATGCCACTTCAGAGATCATTATAGCTATTTGTGGCACAGAGAAGAGAAAGTTCATGTGAGAAAACGTACATAACTCATAGAGAGAAAACGTACATAACTCATAGAGGTTTTGTCCAAATGAGATGAAATTTTATGAGGAGAGAGCTATGGGTGGAGAACAACATACCTGTAAAATTTTGTGAAGAAAGAACTAGAGTTGCAGAAGATATGGCAAAATTGAATTCCGCTAAAAAAAGGAGGGAAATGAAAAGGTAGTGAAATGCAAAAGGAGGGAAAGTAAAAAGTTAAACATAAAAAAAGGAAAAAAATAAAATTTTGTTTTCAAACTTCCATGTGCTGACCACAAGGTACATTTGACATGAAAGATATGGAATCTGACATGAAATTTGACATTTCTCTATTTTTTTAAGATATGGGCTCTATTATTTTATTGTCTTAAGAGATTTGGGCAAAGATATGACAAAAAGATCCATGTTACATGGATCTAGAATCCTAGCTCTCTCATTGGTCAGGCCAATCTTTTTTTATTCACTCCTTAAGGGGCAAAATGGAGAGTCCATATTTCTCCTAATGCTTATCACCTTACCCCTGCCAACCTCATCTTCAATTTTCTACTCCATCTCATCCTACAAAATTCATTTCATAATCAATTTATTCTTGCATACCTTGAATAGAAGATAAATAGATCACATCACATTACTCTTGCATACCTTGAATAGAAGCCATGCCAATATGTTAATTGGAATAGAAAACCAGCTTTTTTCCCATGGGTGGGGCACTTCTTCATTTCATTCTCCATCTAGGCCTTGTCCTCATCATCCAAGCTTGCAAGGAGGGTGGTCTTATTGGACTCACCAATTCTCCTTAATTGAAAAAGATAATCCCCAAAAGTAGTGGGTACAAAGGCATAGTCATGCAACCTAGTGCAATCAATATTGGCATAGAGTTAAAAACAATTAACAATAAGACAATACTCTACTACAAAAAGAAAATTTACATGTAGAAAATATACTTATTTAATCTGGAAAGAGAGAACATGAGCTCTCCAAGGTCCACCTTCTCAAAGTGCAGAAAGTCACAGCCAACCAGAGGATGCTTAGAGATGTCATTTGGAAACTCTGAGGCAGAAGGATAGAAGATAATAAAATTAGATAATAGGAGAAAATGTTGTTGACTAGACATTTCTCACCTCAATCAATAAGATCCATCCAATATTTGTTGACTAGACATTGCTCACCTCAATCAATAGATAATAGGAGAAAACGTTGTTGACTAGACATTGCTCACCTCAATAAGATCCATCCAAGATTTGTAGCAGTTGTTTCCATCTAATATATGTATCATTTTGCCCTGTGAAGAAACGGGCCCCATTTTGGCATATTGCTTAGAGACTCCTCAAAGGCCTCATTCACCTCTTTCCATGCTGTACTCCAAGACAATTTTGTTTCTTCTTATCAGAGGAGTCTCCTCTCCATCCAAATAAATCATTGACACTATGAGTTTCCCCTTACTTTCAAGATACCCACCCACATTCTTGAATGCTCGACCCAAGGTCCTATCAGTACTAGGACATAGTCTCCTTATGGCCTCTGTTGTTGGGAGAAGCCAAAATAAAGGGATTTTGGGGGGTGGGGTGCTAAATCTAACTGTAATCCTGTCAATAAAAGTAGCGGGGGTAGAGGTCTTGAGGATTTTTCCAAAAATCTTTGCCTTGTTGCTCTCTGTTTTTCTTGTCTCAATTGTATTGGTGTCCCCCCCATCGTCATCCTCTTCATCATTTGCAGTCTCCTGCTCTTTGTCATTCTCATCCTCTACATCATCCTCATTATCATGGTCTCTATCTCTGTCATCCTCATTCTCATCCTTTCTCTCTATGTGTCATTCTCATCCTCTCTCTCTCTATCATCTCTGTCATCCTCATTCTCATCTTGTCTCTCTCTGTCATTCTCATCCTCTCTCTCTCTCTATCATCCACATTCTCATCCTGTCCCTCATTCTCATCTTGTCTACTATCATCCTCATCCTCTTTTTCCCTGTCATCCTCATCCTGTTTCCCTCTATCATACTCATCCCCCCTATCATCCTCATCCTCATCCTCATTCTCTCTCTCATTCTCACCCTCTTCATCTTTGTCCCTCCCATTCTCATCCTCTTTGTCTCTATCATCCCTCAACACTCTGCCCTCATCTCTTGGCCTTTGGATTGGAAGGAGGGATCTAAATGTCCTCCTCCTCATCAAACAATCCTCGAGACACCCTGGACTCACTATTCTTTGTTGTTCTTGCTTGTTTTGGAGCGTTGAGCAGGAGGCAGTGAAGAACTCATAGCTCTAAAAACAGCAATCTCCTTGAGAACAAGAAGATCTAGTCACATAACGTTGGGAGTTGGTGGACATTTCCAAAGGTGCAACTCTTACCTTAAGAAGTAAAATTTATTTAACAATGTTTTATTTAACCTTAACAATGTTTTATTTAACCATGTTTTTGCAAAGACCTACCACCAAAACTAGATCCGGCAACTCTTACCTCAAGAAGTAAAATTTATTTAATAATGTTTTATTTAACCATGTTTGCAGACCTACTACCAAAACTAGATCCGATTAATTTTATCTAGTCACTTTGGTAGTTTTTATCTAATCATTGTTCTAGTTTCTATCCGGTTAATTTTTGTGGTAGTTTGAAGCATACTTGGATATGAATATAATCATGCATTGGCAAAAAAACAATCATAGGCTTATTCAATAGATTTTTGTACCGTAATAATCATGGGCTGGCAAAAAGCAATCAAGGGTTGGCAGAAAGTATAAGGACTAATCATTGGCTGACAGAAAAGGAAACGGCTACAAAAATGAATGGTACATCAATACCAATATTAGTGGATTCATTTTTTCTCCTTTTTTGTTATTATTCTAACGATGGTGAGGCAAGTGTCGTGCAAGTCTGCTATGCAACAATGTAAGTCTCCCCTCTCTCTTTCTCTCTGTGATTTTCTTTGTGTCTCTCTGTTATCAATGACATCACCCTCTCTCTATCTCTCTGTGGCTTTTCTGAGAGCAATGCAATCCGCTCTCTATCATGCTATATGTATCCCTTCCTAAAGGAGGTCTCTATGCTCCAATAGCATATTGGACCCGGATTGTATTGGCTACAATGGCCCACCACAACAAACAGGCAGTGGGCTTCAAGGGCCATGTAGAGCACCTCTATATTGGCTAAATTCCAATGGAAAACCTCCAAAATCAAGTGCGCTGGGTGCACTTGCCCAGCACACTTGATTCTGGAGGCTCTACATTGGCAGGTGGAGCCTCCTACATGTCCCCTGCAATGGACCTCCAGAATGGACATATGGCCAATGGAAAACATATAGAATCAAGTACGTTGGGTGCACTTGATTTTGGAGGCTCCACATAGGCTAGTGAGCCTCCTACATGTCCCCTAGAATGGACCTCATAATGGCCATGTTGTCAATGGAAAACCTTCAAAATCAAGTGCGCTGGGGGCACTTGATTTTGGAGGCCCTACATGTCCCCTATGTAATGGACGTCCAGAATGGGCATATGGCTAATGGAAAACTTGCAGAATCAAGTGCACTGGGTGCACTTGATTCTGAAGGCTCTACATAGGCCAATTGGAGCCTCCTACATGTTCCTTGCAATGGACCTCCAGAATGGCCATATGGACAATGGAAAACCTCCAAAATCAAGTGCGTTGGGCACACCTGATTCTGGAGGCTCTACATAGGCATTTCAAGGCCAATGTAGAGCCTTGTAGTTACAGTAAAGCTCTACAATGGGTTTTGGTGCCAATAATGGCCATGAAGAGCCTCTACATTGGCTTAAAGTGCCAATGTAAAGCTTGCAAAATCAAGTGCGCTGAGCACACTTGATTTTGAAGGCTTTACAGTGGCAATGTGGAGCTTTAAAATGTGTTAGCCGAGGAGCAGGGGATGGTTTTGTGGAGCCACTACATTGGCTTCAATTGCCAATGTAAAGCCTCTAGAATCAAGTACGCTGAGCGCACTTGATTCTGGAAGCTCTACATTGACCATGTGGAGCTTTAAAATGTGTCAGCAGAGCAGAGGAGCAAGGGATAGCTTTGTGGAGCCACTACATTGGCTTCAAATGCCAATGTTAAGCCTGTAGAATCAAGTGCGCTAAGCACACTTGATTTTGGAGGCTCTAGATTGACCATGTGGAGCAGAGGAGCAAGGGATGGCTTTGTGGAGCCACTACATTGACCATGTGGAGCAGAGGAGCAGGGGATGGCTTTTACTCCTAACCACAAGTTGTCTCCATATATAATGCCATACATGTGGGTTCCATGAAATAGGCCCTAGGGGCCCATTCCCATCCAACCATGGACACACCGATAGATTCATTCCCCGATAGGAGGCTATAGCATCGGATTCCCAATCAGCCCGAATACACCCAAACGGACGTGGGGGGGCCACAGATTCAGTCCTCGCCTCGATCCAACTCTTATTTTATGGATGCAAGAAACAAACTCGGCCACCCAACTGTAAAGCCTCCTCTACATCGACCATGTGGAGCTGCAAGGTGTGTCAGCAGAGGAGCAGGGGGACGGTCTGCATGTGATAAAAATGCAACCCTAAAGGTACATAAAAACACAATAGTACAAGTATCCACCTTGACAAAAATACAACCTAAACACTGCAAAAACAACTAGAAACTTAAAAAACCACAACTAGAAACGCTAAATCTTATGTGAGTGTCGTCTTTTTGGTGAGGGGAAGGGAATGGTGAGTGTTGTCTTTTACGTGTGTTGAAATATACAAGTGAATAGGGTGTGTACGGGAACAAGCCCTTGGCAAGAGGCTGTAAAAGAGAATCTGTAAATGTGAGAGAGCCTATGAAAAGGTGAGAAGAATCTATTGGGAGAGAATAAAGGGTAGCATGAGAAGATTTAGGAAGTGTGGAGATATTCGGGGAGAGGTGGAGAGAATCAAGCAAAGGAGGTGGAGTGAATCAAGGAGAAATTAGTGGGATTAGATGCTTGGATGTAAACTCTATAAATTGAGGCATTGGCCTAATGAGAATTTTTTGGTTTTTGATTATCCATGCCTACATTAAGCTATTAGTTAATTACTCACTAATCATATCTTAATTATCATCTAATCATCTAATCACTTTGTTAATGATGTTGATTCTAGTATTTGAATCAGTGGGATTAGATGCTTGGATGTAAACTCTATAAATTGAAGCATTGGCCTAATGAGAATTTTTTGGTTTTTGATTATCCATGCCTATATTAAGCTATTAGTTAATTACTCACTAATCACATCTTAATTATCATTTAATCATCTAATCACTTTGTTAATGATGTTGATTCTAGTATTAGTTAATTATCATCTAATCACTTTGTTAATGATGTTGATTCTAGTATTTGATCCACCATAGCTCATCACATTGCTGTAATTTTAACATGGTATCAGAGCCAAACCTAGAATCCATCAATTTATGAGCCCATTATCTTGCTAATCACTTTGCTAAATTAGGATTAGTTAGCTAATTATAAAATTTCCCTCTTTTTCAACTATTCTCTGCACCCCCAACTGGTGGAGGGGCTTGATCTCCCTCCATGCTAAACATTAGGCCCATTGCTTCTAGCCACATACAGCCATCAGCCCATCAAGACAGAACGTCAAACCGCCGCGTAGAACCTTGAAAATTTACTGATTAGTGGGTGTCATTTTTCTGCAGCAAATCAAAGATCTCTACTTCATCAAATCAAATCAATCTAATTCCTCTTAGTCCCAGGTGTTTTCAAGCATGCTCTACAAGCTGGTGAAGTCAGAATTTGATTTGATCAAGTCTACTGTGAGATCCAAGCTCTTCATCAAATCTGCAGGTGACTTTGGTAAAACAGAGATTAAGCATTCAATGTTTGGTCGAATCTTGTGTTTCTTGGCTTAATCCTCTACTAGACTAATTGCTATTGATGGCCTTGAAAGGATTTGAGCTCATTTGAACTCTAAGGCCTCAGATCTGGGCTCCCCGCATACTCTGTTTTTTGCACACAAAACACAGGATTAATTTGCTAATCAGTGATTAATCAATGCTAATCACTGTATTTTGGTGCAATTGAGGGTTCAAATAACTTTAGATTGCAATTCGGAGTTGGTTTGATACTCCAACCATTTCGTACAAATTGGTTACCCTTGATTTAATGTAATTTCTGGGGTAAAATTATGCTGATAAATTTGTGATAATCATCATTTTGCATTTAACCCTTGGTTAATGCCTGTAAATCACACTCAAATTCAAGATTATTCACAGCCAGAGTTGCATTTGGGAATGTGCATAAGAATGAATGCTATCCGCATTATGTACTGGGCACATTATATCAGTGTAAAAATGGGATCAAACACTGCCCTTGTCCAGAATAAGGCAAGAGGTAAGACCTCCTGCATAGATTTGGGTTTGCATTGCATAATGATACAGGATAAACATCAAAAGCCCAAAAGAACTATCAACAAAACATTTAAACATGTTGCTCACATGGAGCAAGAAGAACTGACAGACAAGCTCATGGCCCCAGCAAAATGAAAGAAGAAGAACATCTCTTTCCAAGAGGAAGATCCACACCAAGAAGATCTAGAGGAAGCATTGAAGGAAGACATGGACACGAGAAGAGAAGATGCCACAAAAAGACTGAAAGAAGAGGAAGACATGGATGCATGAAGAGAAGCTGCCAACCCACGACAAGAAGATTGAAGACAAGAGAAGATGTGAGGCTCCAAAGAGTGAGGAGCCATGTGAAAATCTCTGAGAGAGAGAGAGAGAGAGAGACCCCACAACCCAATGTAGCCTGCCCCAACAAAGTAAAACCACCTCTGAGCCACCGATGATGTAGGCCACATGGTAGATGTATGTGTGAGCACTTTAGTCAAGGTCACGGGCACTTGTAGTAGCCTTGGACACATAGAGAGAGAGAGTGTGTCAAGGACTATGAGTTTAGGGACTTGAGGCACTGGTCGCGGGGACTATCAAGTAAGAGAGAAACTTGGTATAGGGTCCAGGTGTGCTAAGTTAACTTGAGGGGAGGTGTGCTAGGCACTAGTCGGCAGACTATCAAGTACGAGGGAAACTTGGGATAGGGTCCAGGTGTTCTAGGAGTATTCATTTGAGGGGAGGTGTTGAAATATACAAAGGAATAGGGTGTGTGCGGGAACAAGCCCTTGGCAAGAGGTTATAAAAGAGAATCTGTAAATGTGAGAGAACCTATGAAAAGGTGAGAAGAATCTACTGGGAGAGAATAAAGGGTAGCATGAGAAGATTTAGGAAGTGTGGAGATATTCTGGGAGAGGTGGAGAGAATCAAGCAAAAGAGGTGGAGTGCATCAAGGAGTCAGTGGTATTAGATGCTTGGATGTAAACTCTATAAATTGAGGCATTGGCCTAATGAGAATTTGTTGGTTTTTGATTATTCATGCCTACATTAAGCTATTAGTTAATTACTCACTAATCACATCTTAATTATCATCTAATCCCTTTGTTAATGATGTTGATTCTAGTATTTGATCCACCATAGCTCATCACATTGCTGTAATTTTAACAACATGGTGATGCATGATCATGGATGAGCCCTTTAGACCACTTCATCTTCTTTGCACTTACAAAAACTGACGATTTCTTAACCCGGACAGACGTGGGGGGGGCCACGGAGGGGATAGATTCAGTCCTCGCCTTCGATCCAACTCTTTACAGATGCACGAAAATGAACTCGGCCGCCCAACTGTAAAGCCTGCTCTACATTGACCATGTGGAGCTACAAAGTGTGTCAGCAGAGGAGCAGGGGATGGTCTACGTGTGGTAAAAATGCAACCCTAAAGGCACATAGAAACACAGTGCGTACGCGTACAGCGCGCCAGACCTCTGTAAAAGATGGATCGTGCTCACATAAACCACGTAGGGACTCCAAGAATACATTCTTGAAGACTGTGAAACTAAGTTCATTAATCTGTGGCATGCGACTAAGTGCATCTGCCACCACGTTATACTTACCTTTCTGGTAACGTATCTGAAGGTCAAACTCTTGTAGAATCTCCGCCCACCGAGCTTTTCTACCCTTCAGTTCATTTTGACTTGAAAGCCATTTCAGACTTTCATGGTCCGTCCGGACCTCAAAAGTGGCACCATATAAATAGTGTCTCCACTTTTTCAGTGCATGAACTATCGCTAGTAACTCTCGCTCGTAAGCCGAGTAGTTACGCTGCGCACGATCTAACTTTTTACTTTCAAATGCAATTGGGCGTTCCCTTTGCATTAGTACGGCCCCAATGGCCTCATTACTAGCGTCTGTTTCCAAAACAAACGGCTCATTTGGATCGACAATTGTCAAAACAGGTGCAGCTGCTACGGTCACCTTGAGCTTGTCAAAGCTCTTTTGTTGGGAGTCCCCCCAACTAATGTTTTTTGTTTTTGACCGTAACTGGTCAGTCAACGGGACTGCGATCTTCGCGTAGTCCTTCACATACTGTCGATAGAACCCCGACATGCCAAGAAAAATCTGCAGTTCCTCGAGATTCTTCGGCGCTGGCCATTTAAGAATAGCCTCTACTTTTTCTGGCTCCATCCGCGTACCATCGGCGGATATAATATGGCCAAGGTAGTGAATTTCTGTTTCAAAAAATTCACATTTGCTTTTCTTTGCAAATAATTTGTGCTCTCGCAACAACTTGAACACTAGACGCAAATGCTCTATGTGTTCTTTCTGTGTCTTACTGTACACAAGAATATCATCTAGGAAAACTACTACGAATTTTCCCAGATATGGACGTAAAATATTGTCCATCAGCATCATAAACGTCGCTGGAGCATTGGTTAGCCCAAATGGCATAACCAAAAACTCAAAATGCCCGAAACGGGTCCTAAATGCTGTCTTCGCAACATCTTCTACTTTTATTCTAACCTGATGATACCCAGATCTCAGGTCTATTTTTGTGAAGTATCTCGATCCATAGAGTTGATCAAACAACTCATCCATGCGTGGCATCGGATACTTGTTCTTAATCGTTATCTGATTAAGAGCCCTATAGTCTATGCACATCCGCATAGATCCGTCTTTCTTCTTTACCAGAAGAATAGGCGATGCCCACGGACTTGAACTAGGCCGAATAAAGCCTTTGTTCAAATATTCCGTTAATTGTTTTTCCACCTCCTGTGCCTCGGAGTGGCTTAATCTATAAGCAGGTTTGCTTATAGGTTTTGATCCTGGCATAACTTCGATGCCATGGTCTACTTCCCTAGATGGTGGTAAACCATCTGGTAAATCATCAGGAAAAACATCATGAAATTCCTCTAATAAATTCGTTAAAGTATCTACGTACTTTTTTTTTAATGTCTCATTCACCTTGGATTTTTTCTTGTTTGAATCACATGCATGCCAAACAGGGTTTTCAAACAGTGTGTCTCGTCCAAGGTTATTTTGTTTTTCTTGTTTGTCTACGCAAACATCATTTATCGTTTCATCTACGGAAACAGAATTCAAAAGAGGGTAACAAGCATATACCTCTGCTATCTGGTCTCTGCGGACCGCTGTACACAACTCCATGGAGGAAATAAGTGGTGTGGCAGGGACAGTACGGTCGCCCTGCAGGGTGATGACTCTACCTCCATGCTCAAAACATAGCGTGTTATGTAAGTAATTCCAAGCTAGACTAGGGCCCAAGCCATACAGCCACTCCCTGCCTAGATATACGTCTGCTCTGGCTAAGTGCATGACCTGAAAGTCAAGCGGAGCCTCGTAGTCCTGCATAGATAATGGGACCCCCAATACTATGGTATTCCATACCGTTTTGTCATATCCGTTGGCTAGGCCAACAGTATATTCATGATCACTCCGGGTCTCAGTCAACCCCAACTTCTTGACTAACGAATAGTTCAAGAAGTTGTGGCTAGCTCCATCATCAATAAAAACTGTGACTCTACGGCCACTTATGGTGCCATACATGCGCACCATGTCATGCGGACCTACAGTAGGCTGCCACATCGCTGGTGTCACTGAACAAGCGTGATGCTCATCACAATGACACACTGTCACCTCTCTGAACTCTGCGGAACTGAGAGGGAGTCTCTGCACTGTATGCAACTGCCTAGAAGATTTACCATCTTTTTTGGGCTCGTTGCCACTCGTGCTGGCTTTAGGCTTTGGACACTCAGCCTTCGTGTGTCCTACTTCATTGCAATTAAAGCAGCGATTTTCCTTTCGCGCTTTAATATATTGCTCTTTCTTTTGGTTTTCGGTGTCTCTTTTTTTTCTGGATGGTCGCGGTTTTTTAGACCAATGACCACCCTGTCCTTCCTGGTCCGTCCTATCCCCTTGTTTCTCACTGCAGAACCCTTTTCTTTTGAGGCCTGACCTCCTCTTTTCACTACCCTCGGCCCTGCTAGAACCACCACGCGCTTGATGTCATCGAATATCTGTGCATATTGAATTGCCTCTGCTAAGTCTTTAGGCTGTAGGGGTTCTACGTACTCAAGGTAATCATCTTTGAGGCCTCTCTTAAAGCCCCGCAATGTTTGGAATGCATCGATTCCTTTTAACTTGAGTACTATCTCCCTGTAGTTTGAGATGTACTGAGTTAGGGATTTGTTCTCCATCGAGCACTTGTCCCATAACTCCCAGCTTCTCTCTGCCTCATTAACAGGCAAAAATTCTTTTCAAAACATTGTTTTAAATTCTGTCCAAGTGGCAGGGCGAGTTGTCAGACTCATCCACCACTTGTACGCTTTGCCGGTTAAAGAGAGGCTAGCCTCTACGGGCTGTATACGGCTAGGCTGCTGTCGCAGCGCGTGCAAATCTGACCACTTCGCTAGAAACATATTGACTGAGTCCTTGTTTCTCTCCTTTTCCTCGCCACCAAAACTAGGCGGCTTTAAGTCTTTTAACAACGACGAAGCTGTCGCTACGGACGGCCCCGCAGGCGCATCGGCCTGTACTCCTGCAACCACTGGCGAGGCTACGCTCACCCGTGCTGTAGGAGCTCGGCTACCACGAGGAGTCGGAGTATTAGCCGAGGCGGCTGTCAGTGCATCTAACCGTGTGGAGATGCTCTGTAGCATCGTGACTAAATCAGCCTGGACTTTACCCATAGTATTCAATTTGGCATTAAGATATTTAAACAGTCCACTAGAGAGCTCCGTCTCTGTCAGGACATCAGCAGGGTCCAGTAGGTCATAGTCATCGTTGTCATAATCCAAGAGGTCCTCCTCGGTCCCCTCGGCGACGTCAGTGTTCATGTCCTCTGGCTCATCGGCCAGAAAGGGGTCATCAGCCAATGCGGCCGCTGCGGGCTCGCTGGGTCCTAAGGCAGGGTCAATAGATGAGGAGGGCGCTGGCGGATCACGAGTGATCGATAAGCGCGCTCCGGACCGAACAACGGTCGGGCGTGTACGGCCTGACAATTCGGTCGGGGTCAAACCCGCGACCGAGGACAAGAGACTGGAAAAACCTAGAGAAGTAGAAGGCGGTGGAGACACACTACGCCTAGCAGACATTTTTAATTCTTGCAAAAAATAATGCGAGAACTCGGAAATTACTAAAAAAAAACGCTAATAAAAATGAGCAATGGTGGAGAGAGAATAATAGTCACCCCCCTTTACGGTCGCCTGTCGATTTGTTGCGTTGCGAGCCTCTACAAGGACGCTTCCGGGATGCTCCGATCCACGAGAAAATGCCTGCAACTCATAACAAAAATTAACTCCGGAAACACTTATCCCTTGCCGGGATTATTTCTTGCGGGAATGATTCTCCTCCCCAGCCGAGAGAGAGGGTTCCTTGAATTTTTCATTTTTATTTTTTTCAAATTGAATAATGAAAAAAAAATATATATATCAAAAAAGAAATGGTTTTTTCTTTTCTTTTCTTTTTTTCTTTTCCTTTTTTTTTGTTTGACTCTGGCCGCTGGTGGGCGTCTGGCGTGTGCTGGGTGTTGTGGCTCTGGCCGCCGCTGCCGTTGGCTGGCCGCCGCCGCCGCCGCTGGCCGCCCATGGCTGGCCCGGCTGGCTGGCCGCCGTCGCCCATGGCTAGCTGGCCGCCGCCGCTGCTGGCCGGCCTGGCTGGCTGCAAGTGGTTTGCAGTTTGTGGCCCTGGCCGCCTCCTCCTCCCCGCATAGCGGCGAAAAGTGTATGCGCCTCACACTCAATGCAGTGCTGTGGCGGCCTGCGCCTCCCCCCCCTCTATACACGTCGTGTGCTTCGACGGCCTTGCTTCGCCCCATCACACACAGGGCTGGTCGTGGGGGTGGTCTGCGCCCCCCCACTTCAACACAGTAACTATCTCATTCTATTTTGTGGGGTTGGTCTGCGCCCCCCCCACCCACCTCCACACAGGTCGTTTGCGCCCACACCTCCACGCTTGCGCCAGGTAGCGTTTCAAGGCTTGCTGGGGCTGGCTGCGCCCACACCTTAGCTTGCGCCAGGTAGCGTTTCAAGGCTTGCTGGGGCTGCTGGGTGTCCCTGCCCTCCGCCCTGCGCCTTGATGACCGTCCCACCGTGCTCATTCCGCCGGTGGTATCCCCACCCCGCCATTAACGTATAAGTGGGCTGGCCTGGCTGGTTTTCGCCGCCCCACCCCCCACACACACAGGCGTTTTTTTTTGAAAACCTTCAACACAGAATATTGCGAAGCGATTCAACGTTGATGAAGCTGGTGCAAACTGGAATGCTGTTAGGTCAGTATATAACAATGGAAACGAGATGGTAGGAAAGGAGAGATCTTGTCTTTTTCATTGGAAGGACAATCTTCGAATCCATACACAAAAGTATATCTATGCTCAGTATATGGAAAAACACAATGAAATGTGTGAGAGGTGGAGGACAACACCAACCAAAGAGGATGCCCTAGTGCAATTTCACAAGATACATGTATGGTGGGCAACAGGAAAGGCAGCAAACAAAAACATACCCAAGCTAGATAGCTGGCTAAGTTGGTGGCACTCTAGAGCAAGTCGTTGGGGTCATTTTATTATCAAGGTATGTTATGGTCATTGTATTTTTAAGGTACTTAATTAAATAGCAGTTGAAATCCTACTAGTTTATCTTTATGCAATGAGTTTCTAGACGTAATCGATTATATTATGGTCTTCAATGAACAGGATGGTGAGCCTATTGTGAATGCTTTGGTACCATGGACAAACCTCTCTAAAGCCAAGCATGCTAGTTGGCTTGGAGAAGTATATAAAAATAAAATTAGTTTGTACGATGCATGTGTGTCAGATCTCATCAATGCCTACTTCCAATGTGCTTGTCAAATTTCTTTTATGGAAGGTAAATATATAGGTGGGGGGCCTGACCTAGAGATATTGATTGGGAGAGCTCTTTCTTGATAGACTTCAAGCCCTTCTCCAGCTGCTACTTCAAGGGCAATTGATGATGCAGTGATGGGCACCCCAATGTTTACTCTAACAAGATAAATTTCAAGGGTGAGAAAAAGACTATTCGAGCTAAACGTGCACTTCACGAAGTCCAAGAGGGGAATGTCGAAGTAATGTAGGAAGCTCTAGCCACCGGCCAGAGTTTGTGTATGTGACCGTGGACAGGCATGAGAAAGGGCAAGGATCAGTAATATACCAGAAGAAGGTGATGCAACACTTGAATCATTAGAGACAGATATTCATGATACGACATGGGCATTACGCAGGATACCAATTGTCAACAAGGTAGAATGTAACCATTGGGTAGGAGGAAAAAAATGCAGCACAAAGCTACAAGGGGGAGAAGTGGCACCATGTTTCTGGAGTAATTGTTAGTTATCTTCTTGGAGAAAGGAAAAGTATTGCTATTTCTGCAATACTGATGTACGACATACTTGGAAGATTATAAAGACAATCTTACATCCACTTGCAAGTGTTCCAGATGTTTGGCCAATAGTAAGAGGTACATAATTGAAAGTCAGGGAAGCTCGCAATTTGATAAAAGCTGGATTTGAGATTGGTATACAGCTTCAGAATATTTTGCAGAAAGACTATGAGGAAGATAAGCAAAAAAGTGTTGAGGAAGATAAGCAAAAATACCACTATCGAAAAGGTATATCAAAAGCTGCATATGCTCAAATTGCTGCTGCACTAGATATGAATGCAGAAATTGTGGGGGGACATGTAGAAGGAAGGAAACAAGGAAATATTCAATGTGAAGGAAATATGTAATGAAGAAGTCCTTCCGGTTGAAGTAACCATTCAAAACCACCCACTATGTTCATGTGTATATTTCAATGATAGGTTGGTAAAAAGAAGGCCATATCTTGCCTACAAACATGTCTACTTTGTTTTCTTAATGGTTCTTGGGCAAGATGTGAACAACAATATGCATATCCATCAAGCTAAGATCCCCAATTATATTCTAAAAGAGATGCTCACAAAATCTTAGAGGAGCCACCCACATCAATTATAGGCATCTCTTAGAATGTTTTGAGAATCTCATATTTTTGTATGTTAGAGAGCCACCCACAGCAGTTATAGACATCTCTTAGAATGTTTTGAGAGAATCACATATTTTTTGTACTTTAGAGAGCCACCTCTCAAAATGTTTTGAGAATCTCGATAAGCTTTAGCTTTTTTATTTCATGAAGGTGAAATTAGTAAATCATTACAGTTTGCTTACCAATGTCACTCATTGAAAAATTTTGTTAACAACAGTCTTTGCATGTTTGTTTAACAGTTTGTTTAATGGAGATTAGTAACATTTCAAGTTTCTTCATTCAACTATTTGCATGTTTGTTTAACAGAGAGTTTGTAATATTTAGTTTTATCTTCAATTAAGAGTCTGCATACAAAATGTTTGCTTAATAGTCTGTTTAACAAAGAGACATAGAGATAGGGAGAAATAGTTGCTAATAGAAAAAAAATAACTTTTTTTATGTTTAATAGAGAGACATAGAGAGAGACACGGAGATAGAGAGACTAAGAGAGAAACACTTTCTCATAGAAAAAAGGACAGCTACTCTTGTTTTTGCCCATTCTTGCTAGTTTTTGTGGAGATATCAAGCAGCTCTCAACCTTTTTATAGGGCAGAAAGCTATATCTAATTTGAAATTGTTATAGAAAGTTAGAAGTTGTAGTCAACTATTAATATTATAACTTTATGGGTACAGTCCTTGCCCTTTAGAAATTTCCATTTCAAGTTGTGAGGCATTTTAATATTACCAAGCTAGAAATCCTAGCTAGTCAAATATTAAAATTTTAATGAACTTGAGGGCGCTTTTCAGATTTGGTTATAACCACATTAAATGTATTTTCCTTACATTGCTCACCCATTGAGACATCCCCAGCATATCTGCTCGCTCTAAGGAACTAATCTATTTTTGATCTATGTGTGATTTTTGCTTTCGGCTTGCTACTCTTGGCTCGCTCTCTGGATGCACTCCTTCACCCTCACCTCCACCCTTGACATTGAATTTAGGCATGCATACCGCCCTACAAAATTGAGCTTCAACATCAACAAAACCTCCCCCTATGCTGCATACCAGCTTCAGCCAGAACCTTCGTCACATCACTAACCCCTCCAACCTCGTCACCGCTGCCAACCAATACCCCCTCCCCCCAACCCTTGGAAGAAGGCAAAATTCCATCTCTGCCACCACTGAAGCATGAGGAAGTCGACCTCCGCTCAACCTAGTCAACTGGTGGGACCCCTTGATAGAATGGAGTTCAAGCAGGCAATACAAATCTTGCTCGGTCGATAACTCCAGGCGGCACCAATCACACACATCACAGATCGCATGGACATCCATGTCCTACATCCGTACATCAACGCAAAGCATCACAACTGTCGGCAAGAGTATCCCCCTTGACAGCGAGGAGGCTACCATTGGCCACCCGCCACTGCTCGCCCCATAACGTTTGATCTCATGGGTGAGAAGCCGGCCTAGAGGTGCCCATTTTTATTGAAGCCCTTCATCTAGGAGAACTACTACACAAGGCACCGGCCCCCTTCGCATCAACCCATAGTACTTGCCCATTTGAAAAAGGTGGGCTTGGAACCTCTTCCACGAGGAGAAATAAAAGAACCCCAAGTTGCAATTTAACTTCTCGTGGTTCGCTCCTCCGATGCCCCAATAGCCCTACACAGAGAAGAGCATGATTAGGTGCTTCCATGATTTCATCAGGAGTGATCAGGCCCCAGACCTAGCTGTGATTGCAATAATCAGGTTCTTTAACTTAATCATCACGTTACTGGAGGCTTTCTCTAATTGGAACCACTACCATGAAGGCATGTAGGGATTGGCCTTTGACATCAACAAAGGGATAACACCCAAGCAAATCTTTGGCTGCTACGAGTGCATCATGTGAATGCCAGCTTGGTGCCTCTAGACTTTTGAAGACATGCTGGAGACTACCTTCTGGACCAACTATCGAGTCTTCCATTGTGTAAGGTTCCCCCCTTCTAAAATAGGAGAAACACTTAAGATAGTCCACTAAGTCTTAACTTGGAGAAAATTTCCTATTTATCGACACCTTGACCATGTAGAGATTCAAGGATACGATTCATAGGTAAGACCTAGTCCTATCCCGCAGGGGAAGCGTGATCTTCTAAAAGTCAAATCACCCATAGGGTAATTTATCAAATTATTAGACTTGATTTCTAGAGGCAACGCTTTTTTCCTCATCCATGCAAGGCACAGCCCGCTGACCTAGTCTTCTAGAATAGAGTTGCACAAGAACCTAATTATCTAGCGTAGGGCTTTCACTTAATCTGTTGGAAAGATACCCAACTAATCGGGTCCACCCGTCCGTAGGATGGTGCCATCGGGGCATTCCATCCTCCCACTTTTCACCCTACTCACACGTCAATTTGTTTTTTAATTAATCCTACCACACTGTTTGACATAAATAAACATGTTCCTTAATTAAGGCCCTTTTCACAAGGTTTGTTAAAAGAGCCTTTTTACACAATACAATCATGCCAAAGACAAGATAAATATATGAAAAGTTTATACATGAATCAATTCCATACAAGCCAAACCGGCTCTCTTATTCTTTTTCTTTATTCTGTCGATGATCTAGAATTCGGCCTTCCAACCTGGGCAAAACCCTACGGGACCATACACCTCATCGTCGGCCGCCGCTGGTGAGGACTCAAGCCGGCCTGTCGCCCTCTCAGGCTCCATCGCTCGATCCTCCCGCCCCCCTCAGAGGGATGTCTGTACACTAGGGTGGGCTTATTTACCGCACTAGCCTGGGCCCTCAGAACTAGGCAGCATCATAACCTCTCGCTTCAATCGACGAACCTTATTCTCCCAATGGTATGAGGGATACCTTGGGCCATTCCCGGGCTTTGCTAATGATACCGCCCGGCTACACAAGCATGGAACGGAGTTAGCGTTGAAGCCAGGAAAAACTTGCACTCTTTAAAGATAACAATTTCAATGCAATTTATTGAATACAGCATCACACAATTCGTAACTTCATACAATTTTATGTCATTATTTTTAAAAGGAAAAGATACACATTTATTAGCACTAATATAAAAAAAACTCTTCTTTAAAAGATAACCAAGCTAACTTGGCCACCATTTCCTTGAGGAGCTTGTAAAGGGAGGGTTGGAACCGCATCGGGAGCATCTTCCCTAATCTCGTTGTTGCGCGCTCCTCTCGAGGCAATATTCTAACGTTTCCGAGATGGGGCCATCTTGGACGTCGACTGTAGGGCTCATTGCCGCGGTCAAAACGTTTTAGTCAGATCTCAATTTTGAGATCGTTTGCTCACCGTATGAGCAAAAGACTAAAGCGCATGAACCCTTTCTTAAGGCAAAAACCTCTTATTAAAGTCTACGCAAATGGGGGGGGATTGTGAGATGTCCTTAAGACAAAAACGTTTTGCTCTAAAGGGGAGAAGGGCTGAGGGCTGCTGTAAGTCTCTTCACACGGGGGGGAGGAGAAGAGTTAAAGACACTGTCTCCTAGCAAGAGGGGGATGGAGGAAAATTGCCTTATCTAACAAGAGGCAAATGAGGAGGTGTGAGAGGGGTGGCTGCAAGGGGCGGCTGTACTACAGCAAGTACACTGCACAGGGACAGACGGCGGTACGGATGGCGGTACAACAGGGCATACGTTACGCAAAAAATGTGTGTTGCCTGTGGAGCACCCCAGGGGTTTATATAGCTATGGGGTATGGGTACGGGCGCTGCGCAAAGCAAGGACAAAAGGACGGTGTACCATCAAAAGCTATGGATGAGTGGCCTGCATGGGTCTAGGGGAAAGATACGATGTCGGTTATCAGGGAAAGGAATGGTACGCATGTACCTTATTTGGTCTGGGGCAACATGGGTGTCCACGTAGCTGTGCGTGTGGACCACACAGTGGGCGGTCGTCCTTTGGTTCTTATGCGGCCATCGTACGGGCACCCTGGTAAGTGTGTATGGTCTAAATTTTGGGACAGGGTCCCCAAATTTGGGACGCCCGTCCTCGATTTGCGTGCCGGACCGCCTCGAGGGGCGATTTTTTTTTTTTTTTGTCGGGAGGTTCTCCTGGTCGTTGGGGTTCAGACCGTTCGTCAATCGGATGCCCAGTCGTGCATTTATTAAGGTTTAAAGGTCGTCGCTTTTTAACTAAAGTGACTGAAATTTGCGTACAAGCTTGATCCGAAAGCTTGATCCGATGTCCGTTTTGGATGCTGTAAAATCCTATATTAGGGTAAAATCGCACGCAAATTCCAAATTTGGGCTCAAAATTTGAAGATTCTAAGTAGAAATGACTCAAATAATAAAATCATTGATTTTTATACCATAAAAACTCATAAATTTATTTATTACATGAACATTTCTTTATTACATGAACATTTATTTATTACATGAACATTTATTTATTAGTGAAGATGGGTATGTTACATCCTTCCCCCCTTAAAGAAATCGAAACTTTCCACCCTACTCACACGTCAATTTGTTTTCTAATTAATCCTACCACACTGTTTGACATAAATAAACATGCTCCTTAATTAAGGCCCTTGTTAAAAGAGCCTTTTTACACAATACAATCAGGCCAAAGACGATATATATATGAAAAGTTTATACATGAATCAATTCCATACAAGCCAAACCAGCTCTCTTATTCTTTTCCTTTATTCTGCCGATGATCTAGAATTTGGCCTTCCAGCATCTACATGCTGGGCAAAACCCTACGGGACCATACACCTCATCGTCGACCGCCGCTGGCGAGGACTCAAGCCAGCTTGTCGCCCTCTTAGGCTCCATCGCTCAATCCTCCCGCCCCCCTCAGAGGGATGTCTGCACACTAGGGTGGGCTTATTTACCGCACTAGCCTGGGCCCTCAGAACTAGGCAGCAAATAAACTCTCGCCTCGATCGGCGAACCTTATTCTCCCAATGGTTTGAGGGATACCTTGGGCCATTCCCAGGCTTTGCTAATGACGTCGCCCGACTACACAAGCACGGAACGGAGTTAGCGTTGAAGCCAGGAAAAACTTGCACTCTTTAAAGATAACAATTTCAATGCAATTTATTGAATACAGCATCACACAATTCGTAACTTCATACAATTTTATGTCATTATTTTTAAAAGGAAAAGATACACATTTATTAGCACTAATATATAAAAAAACTCTTCTTTAAAAGATAACCAAGCTAACCTGGCCACCATTTCCTTGAGGAGCTTGTAAAGGGAGGGTTGGAACCGCATCGGGAGCATCTTCCCTAATCTCGTTGTTGAGCGCTCCTCTCGAGGCAATATTCTGACGTTTTCGGGATGGGGCCATCTTGGACGTCGACTTGTAGGGCTCGTTGCCGCGGTCAAAACGTTTCAGTCGGATCTCAATTTTGAGATCGTTCATTGAGCCCCCCCAACTCCTACCTCACACTGTGATTTCATAAGAACCTATTCAATCTACTATTGCTAGATCTGGCCATCTCTGAGGATGGACCTGAATTAGGGAGGGGGGTATGTTAACCCCTCTGGTTAACATTATTCCAAATGTGGCTATGCTCATTGTACCGTGCAAAGTTATTAATGATAAAAGAGACATGGGATGACCAAGCTTACAACTTGTGTAATGCCAGTCATAGGAAAGAGTTGTACATAGAGCTAGGAAGATTAGTTTTGGGCCCCTAATTGTAAATGGGTAGCTAGCCATTTTAAACTAAGAGCTCTTGTATGTAAGACATTTTATGAAATATGAAAAGGAAAATCCCATTAGTCTCATTTGAGTTTTGCCTCTCTCTCTCTCTCGCTTGTGGATGCATGCTTGCTTGGTTGTTGGTTGCATGCTTGATGGTTGTTGTGTATGCTTGTAGGGACGGCTAGATTCTCCTCTCCTTTCCTCTCTCTTTTCTCTCTACTAAGGTCCCTCTTGCATGCATGTGGCATGGAATGAAGGTTGAGATTTCCATAGCTCCCTCCTTCTTTCTCTCTACCTAGCTCTTGAATCTCCACTTGGGTGACACAAGTGGAGGTGGAGTGAGCCCCTAGAGGCCTCACAAAGGGGAGTTAACCCTCATTAGGGTTGGCTAAGTGCACATCTCCGACCTCGACTCTTGCATAGTTGTTCTCTTCTTCTTCTTCCCCTCTCTTGTGTGCAAGGTTGCGTGTTAGGATTAACAATGTTCCCCAAAACCATACAAGTTATCATGTGATAAAAACCATTTATGAACTAAACATTGAACTGGCCAAAAGAAACATTAATAATTTAGCAAGCACTAACATGTCATTCTGATAGCAAGAATAATAGGATAACCACCTAGGATTTTTTCCCTTAGCCCATTCATAATTTAAGTCCATCAGAGGTATCAAATATCTCAAGCCATATTTACTAGGTGGCTTTACTCAACAAGTTATACCATATTACCTGCAAAGGGTTAACTTTTTCCAACTTAATGAGTCCCCTCAAATTCTTTAAAGCAATTTTTTTAAATGTCAAAGTTTTATCAATTTATAGCCAAAGTATTTAAAAAAATATATGCAAAGTTTATTCTTCAGTCAAAAATTTATCGATCCATATTTTTAGATCCACCAAAAATTTAGTGTATCGTCATATTTTTGAAGCCAAAATATGATACTTTTTAATGTATTGTCATGTATCCCATATGCCACACTAGGATGCTTTTATTATCATATATCTTTGAAGCCGCAATGAAAATACTTTTTAATGTATTGTCATATATCCCATAAGCCACACTGGGATGCTTTTTTAGCCATCAAACATTCATAATGGATTATAAATACATGGTTAAGCTCTGTTGTGAAGAGGAACTCAAAACCATTTCTATTTTAACATATCCAGAGTAGGGCAAAGTCATGGGATATACCCCATTCGCAATCAAGGCTAAACTATTACTCCTATTTTCATAGGTATTTCCATGGCAACCTCCACCAAAAAAAGGGGCAAGAAAAATGTCAGACAAAATCAATGAGATACTTTACAACAATTACTCCCAAAAACCCCAATTTTAGGTACCAAAAACCTATGCATCCAAAAAAACCCCTATACTTCACATAACTATGGCAGCCCAAAACTAATAGGGTAGGCATACAGAATCAATGTAAGATTCCTCCCTCCAGCTTTTGAGGTGTGTAGGTATAAGAACCTCCCCTTCTGATCTTATAATTATTCCCCTCTCTGAAATAAAAGAAAGATCCTGTTTTACCCTGTTTTGGCCTAGAGAGAGAAAATGTTTAGAGGGAGGTAATTCAAAATTGAGATATTTTTGGATATAAAAATTCTCCTAGTGTCTAAAATGGTTTCCCCTGAAACAAAAATTCAAAAAGAACTTTCCAATGTGCAATTGGAATTAATTGAAAATAGGTATAAAGGACCTTAGTCTAAGGGTCTAGATTTTTTTTAAAATTAGATTATGGTCCAATTAAGGTTCTTGTGGACCAATCAGATTAATCCAAATGTAGGGAGGAGATAAATTGAAGCATAAAAGAAACCCCCCCCAAAAAATGAGTAAATGCTCACATAAGATGAAGAGCGGACTAAGGACCAAAGAAAAGAATTAAAAAACTGAATTTTGACACCTCAGTGGGGGGATCTCCCCTCATGAAATAGGCACCTTTTTCTCATCATTACCCCCAATTTTTAATCAATAAAATGAGATATTTTCATCTCTCCTCTCTCCTGTTTCAAAACTAGATCCAAAAAGTAAGCTGAGCTGACCCAAAAATGGTCAAAAATTGACCAAACTGATATGGAAAAGTCTAGAATCAGTTTGCTTGGTTAGAGGCTCACTTTTTCCTATAAATAGAAGCCTCCCCCTTTGTAAAAGCTTAATGGTGTTTTATGCACTGTTACTCTACTCCTGTCCTGAGCCATCTACATTGAATTTTTTAATAATTCAATTGTTTTTGGCCTAATCCTCTCCAAAGTGAATTGGTGGCCACTATTGCTTCAAACAATAGTAGAACCCTCAATCCCTCAAGCCAAAGGAGAGCTTACAAGCTCCATGTAAGCTAATTTTCTTACTTTGTTTACAAATTTTAATGAAAAATCTATGGTTTTCTTGATTTTTATGAATTGCATATGATTGAATTAAATTCAAATGCTATGCCTTTGATGAAAAGGCCACCCCCTTCTCTTCTTTACATTCCAACCCTTCTTAATCCTAGAAATATTAACTAAGTGATTAATTAAACTCTTTACTCTCTTGAATTTAGAAAATTGTATAGATTAGAGTTTCATAATTCTAAATTGGGTTAATTAAGTTAATTATAGAAAGATAAAAATGAGAAAATGTCAGCCATTCAAAGGAGGTTATGGCAAAATTTTCCAGAATTTTATGAAAAAGAAAGATTGTCTTTATGTTATTTCAAAAGAGTAATTCCCACCATTTTTGCATCTAAAAGAAAGATTCTAATTACTCCATGTACATATTCACCTATGAATATGCATCGATATCATTGATATTAATTATTAAAATTGATTTTTATGCATAGAAAGATGCATAAAGGGATTTTTTTAATTATAAAAGTGTTATTCTTATTAAATTTGATTTTTATGCATAGAAAGATGCATAAAGGAATTTTTATTATTATAAAAGTGTTATTCGCATAGATAGATGCATAAAGAGAATTTTTTATTATAAAAGTGTTATTCTTATCAAAATTGATTTTTATGCATAGAAAGATGCATAAAGGAAAAAAAATTATTATAAAAGTGTTATTCTTATTAAATTTGGTTTTTATGCATAGAAAGATGCATAAAGGAATTTTTTATTATAAAAGTGTTATTCTTATTAAATTTGATTTTTATGCATAGAAAGATGCATAAAGGAATTTTTTTTATTACAAAAGTGATATTCTTATTAAATTTGATTTTTATGCATAGAAAGATGCATAAAGGAAATTTTTTAATTACAAAAGTGTTATTCTTATTAAATTTAATTTTTATGCATAGAAAGATGCATAAAGGAATTTTTTTATTACAAAAGTGTTATTCTTATTAAATTTGATTTCTATGCATAGAAAGATGCATAAAGGAAATTTTTTAATTATAAAAGTGTTATTCTTATTAAATTTGATTTTTATGCATAGAAAGATGCATAAAGGAATTTTTTTAACTACAAAAGTGTTATTCTTATTAAATTTGATTTTTATGCATAGAAAGATGTATAAAGGAAATTTTTATTACAAAAGTGTTATTCTTATTAAATTTGATTTCTATGAATAGAAAGATGCATAAAGGAATTTTTATTATAAAAGCGTTATTCTTATAAAAATTAATTTTTATGCATAAAGAAATTCTTTTTATTTTAGAAGTGTTATTCCTATCAAATTTGATTTTATGCATAAATAGATGCATAAAAGGATTTTTTTATAAAAGTGATATTCCCATTGAAGTTGATTTTTATGCATAAATAGATGCATAAAATTTTTTTATATCAAGATTAGAATTCTCTTAAGTTCTATGTTTAAATTATATGAGTAATTGATAAATGAATAATTAAATACTCTAAGAGACAAATTTCTATCATTTTATATTCACACGGATTGTAAAAAGAAAATTCAAAAAATCTATCGAGATCGAAATATTCAGATAAATGATTAATTTATTCCTCATTGGAATTCGTAACTATTTTAGAAATCAGTTAAGTGAATATTCAAAGAAAGAAATTCAGTAAAATAGTAACTGAATTACCAAACCTTTTCAGGAAAGATATTCAAGAAAAATCTTATCCGACTCCAATCTTGAATCAGACTATGACCAAGACCAAACTCTTTCGTCAGTTTCGAGGAAAGAAGGTGTGACAAGTTTAGAAAAATACACTCAAAACTCTTGCCAATCTGAAACTAAGTTTGAGACCCTTTGAATTGATTTGTGGATCAAGGTTATAGAATTCGAGGAATTCTGGTATGAAATTCAGAATTCCGATCAAGAAGTTTTGGGGATACGGATTCAAAAAATACTCCTTGTATTCAAAAGAAAATCAAACTGAAAACTTGCATAGAAACCCTATTTTCTTAAAGGACTCTCTTACGCTGCTAGATGGATGGGATGTGATGTGAATAGATGTGATGAGACGCGATGTGAATCAGATAGATGTGAATGAATGTGTATGTGAAGAATGGATATGAATGTGTATGTGAGAAATGGATATGAATGTGTATGTGAAAATGGATGTGAATATGTATGTGAAGAATAAATATGTATGTGTATGTGAAAATGGATGTGAATGTGTATGTGAAGAATGGATGTGAATGTGTATGTGAAGAATGGATATGAATGTGTATGTGAAAATAGATGTGAATGTGTATGTGAAGAATGGATGGGATGTGTATGTGAAGAATGGATGTGGATGTGTATGTGAAGAATGGATGGGATGTGTATGTGAAGAATGGATGTGGATGAGTATGTGAAAGAATGGATGTAGATGTATGTGAAAGAATGCATGTGGATGTGTATGTGAAAGAATGTGATGTGATGTAAAGAGATGTGATGTGACATGAATATATGTGGATGTGAAGTGATAGATATGAATGTATGGATAGATGTGGGTAGTCGTACATGTGATCAATTGGATGGATGTGGATGAATTAGATGAGATGTGTATGAATGAGATATGATGTGGATAGAATGTATGTGATGGGATGGTGATGAGAGTGAATGTGATGTGATGGATGTGAATGGATGGAGGTGATGTGATGTGAAATGGATAGATGTGAGTGAATGAGATGTCATGTGAATCAAGATGTGAATGAATGAGATGTGATGTGAATCGGGATGTGAATCGGGATGTGAATCGTGATGTGAATGAATGAGATGTGATGTGAAATGGGATGTGATGTAAATCGGGATAGATGTGAATGAATGAGATGTGCTATGAATGGATGAGATGTGAGGGGATGTGAATCGGAATAGATGTGAATGAATGAGATGTGAGGTGAAATGGATGTGATGTGGATCGGGTAGATATGAATGGATGAGATGTGAATGAATGTAATGTGATGAGATGTAGATATGGGTAGATGCGAGTGGATGAGATCTGATGAGGATAAATGAGGAAAGATGTGATGAGATGAAAATGATGTGATTGGATGAGAATGGAAATACATATGAAATGGATGTGGATTAAACAATGTGGATTGATGTGAAACAATGTGGAAAGACGAGAGTTCGTTATAGAAACTGTATTCATGATGTGTTTTTAAATGACTATTTTATGTCAAGAATGCTGGGGAAGGATTTTGACCATCTTGTGAATGAGGTCGTGGAGACCTAACTGATAAAGTTGCAACTGCTCACGGAGAGTCAATGGAGGACGTCTCACGTAGCAAGGTCGGTCGAGGTCTTGACCAGCCTCGGTTCGATTTAAATGGTGAGCTTCCGATACAATGGATGAGGGACCAAGGAAGCGGCATATGAGTGAAGCGCTAGGTGACCTACGAAGGATCCTAGAGGGTGCTGACCATACGGTGCTCAGGCTCTGGGTCGCAGAAGATACCCACACGTGCGTCAGGGAAGATATTTGGATCAAGGAGTAAGAGTTGTTTTCTGAATTCGGGCATGGATCTGATTGATTGACCTTGTTGGTCCTCAACGGATGAGTCCATGGCTCTTTTATATGGATTTGTTGGTTGATCTTGCTGATCTTCAACAGAGATTCCATTTTGATTTTTATAAGTGAATATATTGCTGGGTACTATGAGCTAGGAACTATCGAAAAGGCCCCTGAGTGGACAGGTGGTGAGCATTCTGGTTTCCAATGATTCCATAGGTACACCGATGAAGGAAAAATTGAAAATTAGGATTCAACCGGATATTTTGGTGGGAGGATTATGATCAGTGATACTATAGTTTCACTAAATGATTATTTTAAAAATAACTGAATCTATGAAAAAGGCAATTTCATATTGGGTGTGTAAGTGGTGTGACTAGTTTTAAGTTTGCATGAATATTTGGCTAGGGGGCCTGGGAACTCTTTTCCCTGGTACCCGGGACAAAACCTAACCAAATTCTTAAATGGATCCCATCACTACAGTGGTTGGATGGTTGGCTAACCAATAGGACTGTTGGATGGGGCTAGGTGGACTGATGGATCCCTAAAATGAGACTCAATTCTGTTCTGGTATGATAGATGAAGTAAATCCTGGATAAAAATTGTTCTATGAAAAAGAATCAACGGATATGCCTCCTCTCAATGAGGAAAAAAGCGTTGGTCTCTATGATCCAAGTGCAAGTCTTTTCCTTGATCTGACTATAGGACTTACGGGTTCGGTCAGATCAGTTATTCTGTTAGTTAAGGCTCTTGACTACGTTAGAGTAAATTTATCCTGGAGGAATCGCTCGTGCTTTCCGGGCGAGGGAAGTTTTTCCGGGTTTGGTTTTGGAAGAACCAATGGATTAGTCTCTTGTCCGGATATCCGTGGGCAAGGTCCCGAGTGAGGGACCCTGCCCCTCGCAAGAAGTGTTACTTCCGTTGCTAGCACCGCTGAATTCGTTGCGCGGAGGGGACAAGGATCTTTCAATCAAGCATGTGCAGCCCATCACGCACTTGAAAATTAATGTAAGATTCCTCCCCCTAGCTTTTGAGGTGTACAGGTGTAAGAACCTCCCCTTCTGATATTGTAATTATTCCCGCCTTTGAAATAAAAGAAAGATTCTATTTTATCCTGTTTTGACCTAGAGAGAGAAAATATCTAGAGAGAGATAGTCCAAAATTGAGATATTTTTGGATATAAAAATCGTCCTAGTGTCTAAAATGGTTTCCCCTAAAACAGAAATTCAAAAAGAACTTTCCAATGTGCAATTGGAATTAATTGAAAATAGGTATAAAGGACCTTAGCCTAGGGGTCTAGATTTTTAAAAAAAATTGAATTATGGTCCAATTATGGTTCCTGTGGACCAATCAGATTAATCCAAATGTAGGGAGGAGATAAATTGAAGAATAAAAGAAAAACCCCCCAAAAATGAGTAAATGCTCACATAAGATATAGAACGGACTAAGGACCAAAGAAAAGAATTAAAAAACTGAATTTGACACCTCAATGGGGGGATCTCCCCTCATGAAATAGGCACCTTTTTCTCATCATTACCCCCAATTTTTAATCAATAAAATGAGATATTTTCATCTCTCCTCTCTCCTATTTCAAAACTAGATCTAAAAAGTAAGCTGAGTTGACCCAAAAATGGTCAAAAATTGACCAAACTGATATGGAAAATTCTAGAATCAGTTTGCTTGGTTAGAGGCTCACTTTTTCCTATAAATAGAAGCCTCCCCCTTTGTAAAAGCTTAATGGTGTTTTATGCACTGTTACTCTACTCCTGTCCTGAGCCATCTACATTGAATTTTTTAATAATTCAATTGTTTTTGGCCTAATCCTCTCCAAAGTGAATTGGTGGCCACTATTGCTTCAAACAATAGTAGAACCCTCAATCCCTCAAGCCAAAGGAGAGCTTACAAGCTCCATGTAAGCTAATTTTCTTACTTTGTTTACAAATTTTAATGAAAAATCTATGGTTTTCTTGATTTTTATGAACTGCAGATGATTGAATTAAATTCAAATGCTATGCCTTTGATGAAAAGGCCACCCTCTTCTCTTCTTTATATTCCAACCCTTCTTAATCCTATAAATATTAACTAAGTGATTAATTAAACTCTTCTTATTGTTTACTCTCTTGAATTTAGAAAATTGTATAGATTAGAGTTCTATAATTCTAAATTGGGTTAATTAAGTTAATTATAGAAAGATAAAAATGAGAAATGGTCAGCCATACAAATGAGGTTATGGTAAAATTTTCCAGAATTTTATGAAAAAGAAAGATTGTCTTTATGTTATTTCAAAGGAGTAATTCCCACCATTTTTGCATCTAAAAGAAATATTCTAATTACTCCATGTACATATTCACCTATGAATATGCATGGATATCACTGATATTAATTATTAAAATTGATTTTTATGTATAGAAAGAAGCATAAAGGGATGTTTTTTTATTATAAAAGTGTTATTCTTATTAAATTTGATTTTTATGCATAGAAAGATGCATAAAGGAATTTTTTTATTATAAAAGTGTTATTCTTATTAAATTTGATTTTTATGCATAGAAAGATGCATAAAGGAATTTTTTTATTATAAAAGTGTTATTCTTATTAAATTTGATTTTTATGCATAGAAAGATGCATAAAGTAAATTTTTTATTATAAAAGTGTTATTCTTATCAAAATTGATGTTTATGCATAGAAAGATGCATAAAGGAAAAAAGAAATATTATAAAAGTGTTATTCTTATTAAATTTGGTTTTTATGCATAGAAAGATGCATAAAGGAATTTTTTATTTATAAAAGTGTTATTCTTATTAAATTTGATTTTTATGCATAGAAAGATGCATAAAGGAATTTTTTTATTACAAAAGTGATATTCTTATTAAATTTGATTTTTATGCATAGAAAGACGCATAAGGAAAATTTTTTAATTACAAAAGTGTTATTCTTATTAAATTTTATTTTTATTCATAGAAAGATGCATAAAGGAATTTTTTTTATTACAAAAGTGTTATTCTTATTAAATTTGATGCATAAAGGAAATAATTTAATTATAAAAGTGTTATTCTTATTAAATTTGATTTTTATGCATAGAAAGATGCATAAAGGAAATTTTTTTATTACAAAAGTGTTATAGTTATAGTGCCAGCTCATTTAGTCGGGTTCACATTATGGACCGACCCTTGTATGTTGTAGTAGTAGAGTACTAACCCATATAGTGTGTACTCTTATCTTTATGTTAATGTTTGTTGAGTAGAGAAGAAGAAGATAGAAGAAAATTCAGCTATCCATCTCTCTCTTGTGTCTTGCTCTCTCTTGTGTGTGTGTGTTTACTTGCTAGGGTTTGAAGCTCTCCCTCTCCCTCACATTCTCTTTATGGTATCAGAGCCTAGTTCATGTGAGAGCTAAGGAGGCAAGCAAGAGGCAAGAACAAGCAAGGAAGGAAGCGGTACTACATGGGTAAGAGCACCATCATCTCTTTCTCCTTCTTGGTTTAGGTACAACACCCCCTCAATAGCTCTGGGAGCTACACATCTCCGATTGAGGAGATGTCTTCGTGGGGGAGCATAGCTACAAGGAAGGTATACTGTCCTATTGTGTCCTATTGGATAATAATTTTCAACCAGATTAGTGTTTCGAGCACATTACGGGCCCCGTTTCGTCACTGCAGGGTATTTTCAACAGTTTTTTGGAAGTTCTGGTAAAGAACTATTTCTGCTTGAAATCTAGTTATTACAATGCAACAGTGCATTTTGGAAGTGTAGAGGGTAATAGAAATGGTAGGATGTTTACTTTGGATGTTAACATGCCTGAGATAAAGGCAGCCATGTTTGCGCATAATATTGACATATGGCACAAGCGTATTGGTCATGTGAATGTACAACGACTGAAGTCTATGCAGGCCCAAAATATTATTGCAGGTTTGCCAAAGTTTAAGGTTGATGGTATGCATAAGGTATGTGAAGCATACAACTTGGTAAGCATACCAAACATGCTTTCCCACATGAAAAGCATGTCACTGTGTGCAAAGCCATTAGATGTCATACATTCAAATGTATGGGGACCGACCAAGACTGCAACAAGTGAAAGTTGTAGATTCTATGTTACATTTATTGAGGATGACCACACTAAGAAAGTGTGGGTTTATTTCATGAAGGAGAAAAGTGAGGTGTTTGCTCACTTTCAGAGATTTAAAGCCTTGGTCAAGAAGAAAAAAGGCATGCAAATAAAATGCCTAAGATCAGATGGTGAAGGAGAATATTTCTCCAATGAGTTCAGCGATTTCTTGAGAAAGTAGGGAATCAAGAGGCAGTTTACGTGCAGGTACACTCCGTAAATGGTGTTGTAGAAAGAAAAAACAGGCACATTGCAGAAGTGGCACGTGCCTTGATGGGGCTGAAAAGAATATGCCACATTACTTTTGGGCAGAAGCAGTAGCAACTGTTGTGTACATTATGAATAGGACACCCACTGTAGCACCTGTTCATGGTATAACTCCTGAATAGAAGTTTACAGGCATAAGACCGGATGTGTCTCACTTGAAAGTGTTTGGGTGTATTGCATATGTACATGTTCCTGATGAAGTGAGAACAAAGTTGGATCCAAAGGCAGAGAAATGTATCTTCATTGGTTATGCTATGGAGCAAAAAGGTTATAGATGTTATAACTCTACCACTCTTGAGATGCAAGTACGCAGAGATATCTTCGATGAGATGAGTAGCTGGTATGCACCAGTAGTGAAGGCAACAGAAGGTGCAGATGTAAGAAGTGCTGATGTTGCACCACATGTAGAGCAGCAATCATAGGTGTTAAGTAGACCTGAGGAGTCCCCGAGCAGTGGATCCAATGTTAGTCCATGGTCAGTAGCCCATGGTCAGATAGGTTGAGGAATGATGTAGGTACACATGTATCATATAAAGGGAAGGAAAAGGTAGATGTGCTGATGTTGCACCACATGTAGAGCAGCAATCATAGGTGTTAAGTAGACTTGAGGAGTCCCCAAGCAGTGGATCCAATGTTAGCCCATGGTCAGATAGGTTGAGGAATGATGTAGGTACACATGTATCATAGAAAGGGAAGGAAAAGGTAGATGAACCTTTTGTGCCTAATCTGTCAGCGGGTCACTCATATTGTTATAGTGACTTTAGTGGCTTTGAGCAGAGCCTTGATGAGAAGCTTGGCATTCCGTCTGTGGGTTACTCCTTGTGGTGTAAGGAGAACTAGGGCTGTTTTGAGGATACCTAGTAGTGATCCAGGTGTACGCAGGTCTGCGAGGGTTAGATATCCTGTTGACAGGTTGAGATATGATGGATATACAACCCATCAAATTTTCTTCCATGGTAAAAGCAATACAAGAGGTTGAGCCCACTTGCTTTGAGCAGGAAATTGGAAATAAGAAATGGGAAGATGCCATGGATGAGGAGATGGCATCGTTGGATGCAAATGCAACATTGGAGTTAGTGCCTTTGCCTAAGGAAAAGAAGGAAATTGGATGTAAGTGGGTGTATAAAGTCAAGCACAATGCTGATCGTTCAGTGAGCAGGTAAAAGGCAAGATTGGTTGCCAAGGGCTATGCGTAGACTTATGGCATAGACTATGAGGAGACATTCAACCCGGTTGCAAGAATGGCAACCGTGTGAGCTATCATTGCTATGACTGCAAACGAAGGGTTGGTATTTACATCAAATGGATGTAAAGAATGCTTTCTTGCATGATGATTTGCAAAGAAGAATTGTACATGATGCAGCCACACCAGGTTATCAGAGTGATGCACATCCAGATTTTGTGTGCAGGTTACACAAAGCCTTGTATGGCTTGAAGTAGGCACCTAGAGCATGGTCAAACAAGATCGGGGAGTATCTTGTTACCATTGGATTTCAGATATCCAATGCAGATTTTTCACTATATGTGAAAAAGATAGATAGAGGGATCATGCTATTAGTCATCTATGTGGATGACTTGATTATCACTGGAGATAGTGATGCAGACATACATGATGTCAAGATGCTTTTGAAGCAGAAGTTTGAGATGAAGGATTTGGGTGAGCTGCGGTATTTCTTGGACATAGAGGTGGTGAGATCACCTCATGGCATTTTGCTATTGCAGAGGCAGTATAGCTTGGGCATGTTGTCCAAGTATGGTATGACAGGCTGTAAGCCTATTTCAGTGCCACTGGAGCAAAACACAAAGCTTTCTGCAGCTTTTGGAGGACCCCACTACATACAGGCGCATAGTGGGTAGTTTGATCTACATGACCATTACAAGGCCAGACTTGAGCTATGCTGTTTGGACTTGTGAGTCAGTTTATGCGGGCCCCTAGGAAGCCACACTTGGGTGCGGCTAGATGGATCCTCAGGTACATAAAGTCCACAGTTGATTATGGACTTTTCTATGATGCTGGTACAGAGATACAGTTGCATGGGTACACAGACGCTAATTGGGCTGATAGTATTGCAGACAAGACATCTACCAGTGGTTTTATGTTCTCATTTGGGAGTGCTGCTATGAGTTGGAGTAGTAAGAAGCAACCAACAGTTGCCTTGTCGAGTTACCTTGTCGAGTATAGAGGCAGAATACAGGGGTGCGGCTATGAGGTAGCTTGGTTTCAAAACCTACTTGGTGACATGGGAGAGCCCCCGTGGATAGGGTAGTTGGCATATATTGTGACAACATGAGCAGCATACAGTTGGCCAGTAACCCAGTATATCATGCTAGAATGAAGCACATTGAGGTGCATTACCACTTTGTTAGGGAGAAGGTTCTAGCAGGAGATGTAGATCTGGTATATGTCAGCACATAGAGGATCAGTGTGGCTGACATCTTCACGAAGGCATCGGGCACAGAGAAGATCCACATGTTTAGGAGCTTACTTGGAGTCAGTGTGTGGAGTCGAGCTCGAGGGGGAGTGTTGAGATATCGAGCTCAACTAGTACTACGGCAGACATTGATGACCCGCGTGGGTGATAGCTTCCGCATCTACACCATTGGCATGGTTGGTGAGATTATGGGTGATATGCGGCCAGTGGGATGATAGGCTATGTGACAACCATTTCGGATTACTAGAGACTGGCATAGTTATAGCGCCAGCTCATTTAGTCAGGTTCACATTATGGACTGACCCTTGTATGTTGTAGTAGTAGAGTACTAGCCCATATAGTGTGTACTCTTATCTTTATGTTATGTTGGTTGAGTAGAGAAGAAGAAGATAGAAGAAAATTCAGCTATTCATCTCTCTCTTGTGTCTTGCTCTCTCTTGTGTGTGTGTGTTTTCTTGCTAGGGTTTGAAGCTCTTCCTCTCCCCCACCTTCTCTTTAAGCATAACCTATTATAGAAATCGTCTACCAACATGATTTATTCCTCGAGCATTTTTGTATCTCAAAGAAATAATAATTCAAGGGAATTGGGTTGAGACCAAGATATAGGTTCATGTTATTATTGTTTCAATGATAAATTGTCCTTGAAAGAGCTATTGATGTTATCATGCATTGTTAGTTTGCATGTGCATTGGCATGCGATGCTCCATGTATGGGCATGGTGATGCTCCACTTGATATAATTAATTGTTATGCTGAATCCGATTATTGATATGGTGCCAATGCGGGACCTAGGATGTGGTTAGCTCATGTAGATTAGAATACACTAAAATAAGTCACTTGAAACTTGGACCAAACTTTGTATGCTTACAAGCTAAATAAGTGGCAAACTTGAGCTTGAAAAAAACCGCTTCTTAACAAAGGGTGTTCTTTCAAATTCTTTTTTAAATTCTTTTTTAAAAACTTGAATGCATCCAGACAAAAGCACTCTATTGCAAGAGTGAAACTACCTTATAAACTTGGACATGTAACAAAACACAACTTGTTAATGTTTGCATCATTACTTTTGCAGACTTGTTTGATGCCCCTCAGAGGAAGTATTACATGCACGTCATGAATTTTTGTAGAATGCTCAACCTATAGTCACATTGAGTGAGGTAGCTAGTATGGATGCACCTTTACTAAGAAAGAACTCTCAAAATTTTGGATAAATGGAAGGGATCCCAAGATGGGATGAGCTTATGGTGGAGTTCTTTAAAATATTTTGGAGTGCTCTAAAACAACTCGTCCACTTAACAATTTCCATATCCTGGAAAGAAGGCTTACTTTAAATGTTTCCCAAAAATAGCTTTCTAAAGGTTTAGCCAATTGGCATTCCATCTCCCTAATACCTATAGTGTACAAGCTTGTGATGGAGATTCTTGTGATGAATAGATTCAAATGTATCTTGCATGCTACCCTTCATCCCACTTACTATGGCTTTGTCAGCATTAAGGAACATAATGGACAATAGAGCCAATGTTTATAAAGGCATTGAATATGCCAAATACATGCACCAGGGTGTGCTAATTATAAAGTGGACATAGCTAAAGGCATTGAATATGTCAAATACATGCACCAAGGTGTGCTAATTATAAAGTGGACATAGCTAAAACATTTGATACTATTCAATGGGATTCCATAGCATAGGTAATGGATAGATTGGAATTTGGGCCAAAGATGAAAAACTTTGTTTTCTTGATTTATCAAGAAGGTACATCAAAATGCATTTTTGGAGGATGACTTCTAGCTCCCTCAAAGTTAGACAAATCTATCAAACAAGGTTTTCCTCTCAATGCTCTATTATATGCATCCAATCCTTCTATACATGGATAAGTTGTTACAAGATGGTTTACTACATGAAATTTGTGGCTCAAGCTTGTGTGATGATTCTTTATTTTTTCCTCAAAACATAGAGCCTGATATGAGGGTTCTCATGCAATCTTTGTCACTTTATGATTGACTACTATTAGGCTAAATATCAACTTTGCAAAGTCAAATCTATTCTGACTTGAAAATTATGATTGGCATAGATTGCTATGGCCAGCACAAATTGTGCCACCTGATCACATAGTCAGACATTTTGGGTATCCCATTTGGCATAGACCAATACAAATTGTGCCACATCATTAGACAGTTAGAAATCATTTTCTTACAAGGAAGTCGATACTTCTACCGAATTTTGTAGCACAAATGAATTCGTGGGCTTGTGAGCACTATGTGTGTCTCCATTTGTATAGAAGCATGTGAAATTTGGATCACCCATCATGATGATATAATTTTTGGATATATTAATGACAAAATCCCGAGTTCTCCATATGTTTGTGATTGGAGCGAGGTGTTTGAAGTGCCTCTTGCATTATCTCAACAAAGGAAGGCCTATAACATTTATGTGCTTGGAATTAGCCATATACGAGGTGTTATTGATGAGTATGGTATGAGTTTTTCCATTTTCTAAAGCAATCAATTTTGGAATTGCATCATAGGACGATTTGGAGGATCATTATGGAGATGATGCAACCATTGCAAACCGTACCTATGCTTCAAGAAGTAGGTTGACTCAAAAATTGGCTTTTTGATAGGTATATTCACCTCTTCCTTTCCACATCATCTCACAGTTTCTAGGGCATACAAGCTCCCTCCCCCTTGTGGATTTATGATCATGTAAATCATCTATGGTGGACGTCTGAATACTTGCCTTGGTGGAAAGCGGCATTGGGATGGATATGAAAGAGCAAATTGCCCTTGAAGCAACAATGTTTCTATGGAGATGTATTCTGGGCATTTTCCCAATGGGGATTCTTCTCACGTAGATACATTGCTTCAACCTCATGTAGGCGACACTCTCACCTATGTGAGAGAATGCCCCATCTTCTATGGCAATTATACTACTCTCTAACTTTCTTGGACACATCGTTGGGGTACCTACGAGCACGATTTCCAAGCAAACCTTTTGGGAGGCAGTTTTGGCTTTTTGGTCGACACTATCATTGCCAACTTATGCAGTTTTTCTAGATTGGATTAGATTTTATGCCCTGTGGCATTCTACCATGTTCAGAACTAACTAGCTTTTTGGGTTGTTTATGTCGACTCTTTTTCATTCTTCATAGATCATTTACCACACACTCTTAAATCCTTTTAACCTTGAAACTCTCTTTAATGCATAAGAGATGCAAAAACAAGCTTAATCAATAGTATTTCTCTACAAGTCAACATAGTACTAGCTTTACAATAATTTACAAAAGGTACCTTCACAAGTCAACACAGTACTGGCTTTATAATAATTTACAAAAGGTACCAATGTGTTATTAAATAATGACATTCAATACATCATTGTACCTTTGGAGATATCTTGAAATCTTTGGAGCTTCTCAAGCCTCAAGCTCGTCTTTCGAGATATCTTGAAATCTTTTTTCAAAGCCTCAAGCTCCTCTATTTATCATATTAGAACTAGAATCAGAATTTAACATGTCAATTCTCCCCCTTTTCTTACATACTGAGCAAGTTTGCTGCATCATCCCTAATGGCACCATTTTTAGATTTCTCGGTATCCTTATGGGATTTAAAGTCACTCTTCATTAAAGATGGCTTTGGGTTTTGGACAAATTAGAATCCAAATTTGATAAATAAGTGAATGCAACAAAACCTCACTAGAAGATGTCTTGTCTTGAGATTCCATCATCATCCCTACTACCATCTATTTTTTATCTTGCTACTAGTAGCCATTATAAGCTGACCTTATCTCTCTCAAAGCTTTATACAAAAAAAAATGTATAGAGTTGTGACTCTCTTACTAGATCCCTAAGTTCAAAAGGATCTTATTTGTTCACCAAAAATGGTTGGAGGTCTAAGAATTATTGATACTGCTCTTCTTACTCAAAGAGCATAAAAATAAAATGGATTTTGAGAGTTTTCATATCTCTCAATGCTTACTAGAGCATCTTGATCACGTTTTAGGTTAAATCTTATAGAGAACATGAAGAAAACTACCTTTATTTGCAATCTTATTTCCCCATATCCCCATCAAGATAGTTGATAGTTTTTTGGTTAAATGTTTTTGGGATGCGTGGTTTGAACTCAAACACCTTATTGTCTGGAAGGGAGTGTAGTTAAGGAAGCACAACAGTGCTTTTCATGACTCTAGTTG
>NC_141056.1:11732416-12047416 GCF_041138505.1 Cibotium barometz | reverse complement strand
CTATGGTGTCTTTGAACTCCTATTATCATCAGGTTGTCATAGGAATGGATGTTGCCGCATCAGAGTTTCTCATTGAGAAGGAGAACAAGTATGACCTTAACTTCAAGGAGGAGGTATGCTGTGATATTGGAACACGCATGTCGTAGCATCTCTTGTTTTTTGTATCAAACTTGCATGTTCACACATGCATGCCACCTTTCATATGTCTTTGCTTCAGTTGATATATAAAGGGTCATCTGAGCTGAGGTCCTTTGTTTCTCAAACAGAACAATGATGGAAGTCAGAAGATCTCTGGTGATGAGTTGATTCATCTATACAAGTCCTTTACGGAGGAGTTTCCAATTGTGTCAATTGAAGATCCATTTGATCAAGATGACTGGGAACACTACAGCAAGTTCACCGCACAGATCGGTGATAAAATTCAGATTGTTGGAGATGACCTTCTGGTCACGAACCCCACGGTAAACTACTGAATGCAGGACTTCTTGGCATTGACCTATTTTGTTTCCTTACCTTAGCGTAGAAAGGTTTTAAATGCTTATGTATACCTTCTTGGTTTCAATTCTTGCTTTCTTCATCTTTATCTTGGTCTCCTCTTGCCATGCAGAGGGTGGGGAAGGCAATCAAGGACTTGTCATGTAATGCGCTTCTCTTGAAGGTAATGTAACTCCCAGCACCCATTTTGCCTCTCTGATAGATAGTGTCTCGTGTGAAGCTTTTGCTGTGTTCTCTATATATGCAGGTCAATCAGATTGGCTCAGTCACTGAGAGCATTGAAGCTGTGAAGATGGCCAAGAAGGCAGGTTGGGGAGTCATGACCAGTCACAGAAGTGGAGAGACAGAGGACACTTTTATTGCTGATTTGGCTGTGGGGCTGGCCACTGTAAGTTCCTTGCATTAACAAGATGCTAGGGTTATGTAGGTGGAATAGATGCCAGGGCGTTCACTTAGTTTTGTTGACCTGATTATTTGCAGGGTCAGATCAAGACTGGTGCACCTTGTAGATCAGAAAGGCTTGCCAAATACAATCAGGTTTCTAAGCTTGGTTTGCATTTGCTTTGTGGTGGCAATACCATTGCATAGTGTGCAGCATATGCTTAGCTTTTGGTTTGTGTCATTGTTACTGCTTGTGATTGATTGCCTTCTGGCATATGCTGCTCCCTCCAAGCATTTTGATTGCCTTCCTACACACCTCCATTATGCTCTGGTTAATGAAGTGAATTTTATGGGATTGTGCAGCTTCTTAGGATTGAAGAGGAGTTGGGTGACGCAGCGGTCTATGCCGGTGCAAGTTTCCGGCAACCAGTGGCACCTTACTAAAAGTCAAAGCTTGTGTACCTCCTTTTGGAGTGGTGAAGGAAGCGTTTTGAATAAATGTTTAACTCCTCACTGCCATGAGAATTTAGGACCACTTTTTGAAACGTAATATGAGATAGACAAATTTTGAGACAAGACTCAGCTATAAAAGCTTATGGCTACGATTCGAATTTGAGACAAGGCATTGTCATTTGAATGGAGACGTAAATGATATTCTTATTGCCCTTTATTGTTACAGTTTTCATTATGTAATAAATGCTTTCTCTCCCATGTGAATTAACCCAAATTATACTCTTTTCCACTTGCATTTATACCAAGCAATTGTTTCACATTACAAGCGGAGAATTATGCGATTAATTATTGTGGTGCATAAACTTGAGAGAGAGAGAGAGAGAGAGCAGGTAAGGTCCCCCAAACCCACTGAAGGACTGAGGGTCCCCAACTTCAGTGTTTTTACTTAGTAAGTAATTGAGATATGTACAACATATCTTAGAGCATGACCTGATGTCTCCTTGTCTGTTGACTTTGGTGTCTAGTGAAAGAAAGGGGAACACTCATGAACCGGAGTTTGCACGGTAGCATTCATAGTGGAGGGCTGACTCATCTTCTAGAAAATTTGTAATTGTCACTAGCAAGTGATTAGTTACATCATTATTTTTCATTTTCATTTATATACATGGATGTCCCTTTCACATTACACTTGAAAGCGTCCATTGGCATGGCCATTCTATTCCTTGGCTCTTGACCTTTTGCATACACTTATTCTTGGCCTTGGACCCAAGTAGACATGAGACTCTTGCACTTTGTTACAAACCATCCCCACCCATGAGGTTTTGTCCTCAAAACCATGGATGTATGTGAACTCACATGATAGGAGAATATTAGCAAAGACTCATGTCAAGTATCATGCCCACACTTGAGCCATGTATGTGTTGGAGACAAAAGGACGTGTGGCTGTAAATTGCACCTTAGGATCTCCAAACATATCCAAATGTATGTATCATGATACTAAATAAGTATCATGAGGCTTCCATACACTACACATCCACCTCAAGTGACTATAGGGTTGTCCAAATGGTGGCTAGGAAATTCCAACAAGCTATTTCATTGTTTTCAAGCCCCATGTGAGTCTTCAAATGCATTCAACAACCCTTCACAGCCTTTCAATGTAGAGGTAGGTTGCCACGAAGCTTCTTCATTAGGCAACCCTCGCCATTTGACTAGATATTCCACCATTGTTCAGTTGTGAAGGACCATTTCTCTTGTGTCCGTAATCATTTCCGACACATAATCATTCCCTCCTCATTCATTGGAGGTAGTCTCGCCCAAGGTAAGCTTTTAGATGTAATATATGAAACATGTCTTGAATCTTTGTAGTTGGTGGTAGTTCCAATTGATACACAATTGCACCAACACGTCTCACAACATTGTCTGACCCATAATATTGGTGAACTAGCTTGTTATTGGGGATTACCCTTAAGAACACCATATCTTGTCTTTGGGATTCTTAAGAAAACTAAATCCCCTTTCTTGAATTCCAATGGTCTCCTATGGGCATTTTCATAGTACCTCACTCTTCCTTGAGCTTGCCTGAGTGCATCCATCTTTTTCATCTCTTTCTTTGCATTAGAATTCACTCCTTGCTTTAAAACCATCATTGGCACACACACTTTATACCCATAAAGTGCCTCATATGCCAATGCTCTCATGATGCTTGCTATTATGAGCAAATTGATTAAGTGGCAACCATTCATCCCATACACCTGGCGTATCATGGCAATAATGCCTCAAATAGCTTTCAACCCACTTATTAATCCTTTCTGTTTGTCCATTGGTCTCGGGATGATAAGTGGTGCTAGGTGTCAAAATAGACTTCATGATCTCAAATAAAGTCTTCCAAAATGAGCTCATAAACTTGACATCACGGTCACTTACAATTTGTTGTGGTATTCCATACAACTTGAATACCTAATCCACAAACTGTTTTGTAGCCATAGATGCTGAAAATTTGACCTTGGAAGGAATGAAGTGTGCCACTTTTATTATGCGGTCCACAATCACACATATGCTATCCTATCTCCTCCTTGTGTGAGGTAGCCCCATGATCAAGTCTATAGAAATGTGGGTCCATTTGCCCTCGAGAATAGGCAAAGGCTGAAGCAAACCACCGGGTTTATGTGTGGGATATCCTTGTTATATTGGCACGGTAGACAATTAGTCACAAAAGCATGCACACCATTCCCCATCCCTTTTCAATAAAAACTTTTCTACACTTTGTCAAAGGTCTTAATGAGCTCCATGTGCCCCGATAATGGAGAAGAGTGCATTTCTTCCAACACCTTTTCTTGTAGCTTGATGTAGGCACAAGGTAGATCTTATCCTTGTAGAAAATGAGTCCATCATGAAGCTTGTAATTCTTCATGGGAACCATGCTATAATTCATGCCATAATGATGCCACTCTCTTATCCAAAAATACTCTTCTTGTATCTCCATGATCCAATCTTTATGAACCATTGAAATTGCCATTAATGAACATGCCCAAATGCGTGACAATGTGTCCACCACAACATTCTTCTTTTCCTTCATGTAAGAGTCCGTCAAAATTTTGTAGAGTGGTCACCCACCTTCTTTGCTTAGGAGAAAGATTTTGTTGAGACGAAGTATTGGAATACTCTATGATCAATTTTGGCAAAAAATAGCTCCCATACAAATAATGATGCCATTTATTGATGGCATAAAGCATTGCCAATATTTCTTGATCATAGACATGCACAACGATCTCCTTATCATTTAACTTTCGGCTCTCAAATGCAATCACTCTATGTTCTTGAAACAAAACAGTTCCAACACCTCTTTCACATGCATCAGCTTGTACCATGAATGGCTTCGTGAAGTCCGGGCATACAAGAATAGGGGCTTATGTGAACATTCCTTTGAGCTCCTCAAAGCTCTTGTTAGTATGTAATAGTGTCCCAAAAGAATGCCTCATTCTTAAGCTTATCTGTAAAGAGAAGCAACAATATATGTATATCTCTTGATAAATTTCCTATAGAATGAGGGTAAGCCTAAGAAACCTCTCAATTGAGTAGTGTTTGTAGGTGTAGGCCAATTTTTGATACACTTTACCTTCTTAGGATCAACCATAATGCCATCTTTGCTCACAATATGTCCATGATTCTTGTGATATGAATTAACATTTATTCTTCTTTGTATACAATTTTTTGCCTTTCTAAAGAATTTTATCAGCCTTACATGTCTTAAGTGCTCTTGCTCACTCTTGTTGTAGATTAAAATGTTATCAAAGAACACAAGTACCCACTTGTAAGGAAGAACTGAAGCACTTTGTTCATTAATGCTTGAAATGTGGCGGGTGCATAACACAATCCAAACAGCATAACCAAGTAATAATAAAGGCCTCTTTTAGTACGAAAAGCCATTTTGTGCTCATCACCCTCTTTGATCCTCAATTGATGATATTCCAACCCCTCAAGTCAATCTTAGAGAAGTATCATGCACCCTTCAACTCATCAAGTAAATCATCAATCTGTGGGATAGGGAATCTATCCTTAATTGTTGACTTGTTTAGATCCTTATAATCCACACGCATATGAAAGTGTCATCTTTCTTCTTGACTAAGAGTACGGGAGACGCAAAGGGTGATTGACTAGGAGTGACCCATCCCATATCAACAATGAGCTGCTTTGACACTTCATCTTTTTCAACCTTTAACAACCTATATGGTGGTTTGTTGATGGGCTTGGCATGTGCATCAAGCTCTATCCCATGCTCCACCTCTCTCTTTGGCGGCAACAAGCATTTGAGCATTTGGAATATGTCAATTTAATCTCTTCATTACGATGCATAAAACTCATATATCCAAGATGTAATTTTATTGTGAAAGACCCAAGAGTAGCCAGCAAATCACATCCCAATACAATGTTAATGGGATCCATGTCCAATATAAGTAAATTAGCCTTGTAAGAATAATCATCTGTGAGTATCAAACTCACATCTTTGCATACAAATTTGCAATTCATCTTTGCCCTGTTAGCCACTTGAACTTCATGCCACCACGAGGGTAAAGCTATGGGCTGCAATGTGAGACTGCACATAGATTTTTGTGTTGATGAAGCTATGTGTGCTCCCGCTATTAACCGAAACATGTGCCACCCTTCCATTTATACATGCCTTAAGCCTTAATGTACTTGCACCCTTGCAACCGGCATAGGTATCACTAGAAATATTGTACAAAGTAGCCATATTATCCTTGTCATCATGAACACACATAGGCAATGGTAATCTATCATCATAGTCAACTTCCCTCTTCTTTGACCCACTTGGATCAAAAGAAAATTCACTATCATTCTCTACATTTTCAATTTTATTGTTGTCATCTTTAAAGCAATCCTCATACTCATCCACATCCTCTTTTGTGCCTTCATTGCAAGATTCGGTATGAGGATCATGCTTAATGTTATCTTCTTGGCTTTACAAAACTTCCAATGATCCTTGTATCATTTGTCACCACACTTGATGTACAACCCTTTGTTCTTCAAGTCATTGATGCAATCTTCACCAAAGATGTTGCTCTTGTTGGCTCCTTTAGCATTGACATACTTCCCATCAATATTTGAAGGTCTAGGAAGATATGTACTAAATATGAAATTTTCTCTCCCACCATTTCCACATACGGTAGGGAATCTAAGGTCCCCGGTATGAGATGCAACACCACTTGGAGGTTTGAACATGGATCGAGTGTTCAAATAAGCCCTCGCTCCTTGCCTTGATTCTCTACATGTGCATATTTTGCCTCATAAATTTCTCCTACCTCTTCCATATGTGGTAGGGAATCTAGGAGGTATGGTATGAGGTGTAGCACCACTTGGAGGTTTGAACATGGACGGAGTGTTCGAATCAGCCCTTGCTCCTTGCCTTGCTTCTCTACATGTGCATATTTTGCCTCATAAATTTCTCCTACCTCTTCCATACATGGTAGGGAATCTAGGAGGTTTGGTATGAGGTGCAACACCACTTGGAGCTTTGAACATGGACGGAGTGTTCGAATCAACCCTTGCTCCTTGCTTTGCTTCTCTACATGTGTATATTTTGTTTGATAAATTTTTGCAAGTAGCATCGTCTCTTTGATGGTGTTGGATCTTTGAGCATCCACATCAACTCTAATGTTGTTTTGCAACCCTTTTATGAATTTCTCAATTTATACTCTTTACTCAAGCCTTTCACATGGTGTGAAAACTTCATGAACTTAAGCACATAATCCTTTACATTGCCCACTTGAGTGAGATCATCCCATTTCTCCACCATCCTAGATTGGCTTAAGACTGAAAGGAATGTACGTCTCATCTCATTCTTGAAATCCACCCAAGTATTGATCATGTAATCATGAGCATCTAAGTGTTGCCACCATGCATGGGCATAATCCTCCAAATACAATGTATGGGCATAATCATGAGCATTTAAGTGCTACCACCATTCATGGGCATAATCATCCAAATACAATGTAGCAAACAACACTTTGGATCTATCACTAGGAGGACTAAGCTCAAAGTAAAGTTCCATCTTGTCGATCCACTCTTTAAATTCTAGAAAAGCCTTCACCTTTGAACCTTGTAAAAGTAAATTTTTCTTTCATCCCTTTAAACTCGTCCCCATTACCTCCATAATGCTCACGTGATTTAGTATGATTAGTTGCAAACTCATTAAAGTGATGACCATAGTGACTGACCATAGGTGATGCCTTTCAAGTTCCATCCACAATTGGCTAAACCCTTGCCCTTTTCAAGGTTTCTTCCTTGCATCATTAATGATTAATCTTGCATCATAGTTTGTTGCATAGGCATTCCATACATGCATGACCCATTATGATGCATCAATTCTCTTTCCCACGTATAAAACCATGATGACCATGGTCAAAAGGCAAAATAGGTTGTAGAGCATTTGATCTATTTATATGCCTTTGCATCCTCAAATGGCATATGGGCTTGTCCCACTAACTTGCAGTTTTTGTTTAATGCAAAGGCATGCCTTGTTGGTTCACCCAACATCTCTTTGCCTTTGCTCCACTCTTGTTTCAAGTTAGAGACTCCATCTTGGATCTATTTACCCAAAGCATCAAACTTATAACCATGAATTGAATTCTTTGATCCATAGCGACCCAACAAGTTTGCATGCCTTTCCATGGTTAGGTCATTATTTCTACCCATTCGGTCACTAAGCTTTTGTATGAAGTACAAGTCGGCATTCATGTCTTCTCCAACTTTAGGTACCTCCAATGCATTGACATCCTTATGCACTTCATTGTTTACATAACTTCTTTCTCCATGCATAGCTTTATGTACTTCCACATGAAAGGATTAATTTGCAAGTTGTTTCTCCCTTTCATCATTGGCACCCACTTCATCATAACACAAGAGCTTCCTTGAAGTTATCCTTGTGTTTAAAATTTTTGCCTCTTTTCTCATGAGATTGTTTTAAGTTGAAAATGTAATTTGAGCATATAATGCCCAAATCTTGTCGAAATTATTTGGATTTTGGCTTCATGGTAAGATAATGATGAATACTTCCTACTTCCAAGAAGGTTTGGTCAAAGTCAAAGGGCAAGTATCATTCTGTTTTGAAATTTTCAAAACAATCAACTATGCCCGTCGAGTAGCCAAATGGTAATGGATTGGGGAGGTCAATGACTCTTCTTGAGGCTTTAAGGGAGTACTCTCAGAATATGAGTGAATTAGGTTTTCTCCTTGCGATTTTGACCTTGCCGAATTAAGATAGCAAACAATGTCGGATTGAGAGTTTGATGGCTCTAGGATTTAGTCCTTACAGAGTACTAAAATATTATACAATCACTTACAAAACAACCCCAACCACTTTTGAGTGAATTAGGGTTTTGTGATTCTGCAGAACATAGTCAAAGTGTCCCAAAATCGATATAGTGTACCCTATTACACAATGCATCAAAATTGTTATCCAACAACCTTAGGCATGTCTTTGAGCAACCCAAATTTAATCCATAAGCACCATATATGTACTTTGAATTTTATTGGCATAACCTCCTTTGTATTGCAACCGAATCTCAAATCAAAAAGTACATCCAATGTATCCAATAACAAATGTCATTGCATTGCCAATTACCAAGCGTCGAACAAGCGCTCTTGGTTGCCAATCTCCTAGCCAAGCCTTCCCACCCTCTTACCAACTTTCGATCCAAGACAAGAATTGGGGCCATTTATTCACCATTGGGTATCTAATCCCTTTTTGTACCATTTTACCACGGAAGTGTTGAGATTCAAGCTCGATGTCAGTGTGTGCCAGCTATGCTATGTGCTGGCATGTTAGGTAGGAACATGTGTGAGACATAAATGACTGCGTCCAGCTGGTCATAGTGTGTGGACATTAGCTAGGGTTAGATGTGTGTGGACACAACTCATAGTGTTTTGTGTGTATTATGGATTATGGTTTTATGCATTGTGTGAGAAGGGAGATGGCTTTCCTCTATGGTTAGGGTTTGCAATATACATTAGGGTTTGCTCCTATGTGTGTGTCTTCTCTCCCTCTACCTATTTTTCAACATGGTATCAGAGCCTTGTGCTATCTATTAGGGTTTATGAGTGAGTGAGAGAAGAGGGAGAAGAAGCTGTGAAGAAAAGCTGTGAAGCTTGGAGCACACCGATTACTATCAGATCTGAGAGCTTGGCCTACCGGGTAAGGTATTCTAAACATCCTTGAGCGGATTGCAGGTGATTCAAACAGAAACAAAGCAAATTAGAGCAACCCAAAGCAAAGAAAAATTTTGGTTTTTTGGAAGCTTTCCATTGAAGGGTGATGTATGGTGGAAATACATGTAAATCTGGCAAAGACATATGTATCTGACAAGGAGGAATGTATTGGCAACTCATGTACAAGCCCTACAACTGATTTTGGAGCAATTTGGATGCATTTGAATGTGAGAAATTCACTGGTTTTTGAGCTCTCACAAAACAGAGAAAAGGAACTCAAATTTTGATGCATTTGGAGCATGTTTTTGGCAAAAATCAAAGCATTGACTGGTTACACACTTGCCTAGGTGTGTTGGGGACTTAATCCCATCATCAATTAACACTTTAAACACTCCCAAAGCCCTCTACAGCAGGCGGCGCAGGTTGCACAGAGAAACAGGGCAGATTTTTGATATTTTTGATACGAGGAGGTCAAATTCCACTTGGGTGCTTGATTAATTCCACAACTGACTTAGCAATTGGTTGCTACACACACTTGAGAAGGAGGCTATATGATTGGATTGATCAATTATCATCAATTGGGCTGGGAATGAGCTGATTAAACAGGCTGTCCACTGGTTGCAGAGAAATAGAGTGAGTTTAATCGAACAATTACTCATTGGTCTTAAACAATTGGACTAATTCCTTTTACATGAAGTTAGTGGACATCATTGCTAAGATAATGAATTCCTGGTTACTCAATTTGGACAAGGATTGAAGAAATTAGAGCAAAATTACTACTGGTTTTTCTGGTTTTTCCCAAAACAGAGAAAGGGGTTTTACAAAATTGATCTGTACACATGTCGGATGGTGTTGATATTCAACATTGAGGTTGTTTAGGTGTCAATGCAAGTTACCCATACTTGATTGAACCACTACATTGCAATTTGGAGCCTTGGAAAGTGCATCAAATCAGGGTATCTTGGACTGTGTGAGTCAGTTCATTTTGGATGCATACAGGTTGATTTTCTACATCAAAATTGAAGTTCATTGTGTACTTTGAAGTATCTGGAACACTCATTGGAGTGTGGTTGAGCTGAGGAAGGCTCGTTTATAGATTTGGAAGTGTACGGAAGATGTATTTGCATTGAGCAATATGTCGGATAATCCAGTACAGATTGTTGGTGAAAAGCTGGATAGGAAGAACTTTCAAGCATGGAAGTACAGGATCAAAAGTTTTCTGAAGGGAAAAGGTTTTCCAGGCATGGAAGTACAGGATGAAAAGTTTTTTGAAGGGAAAAGGTTTTTGGAATCTCATTACAGGTGCTGAGCCAGAGCCGGAACTACCCCGACAACCTACACAACAGCAGGTTATAGCTCATAAGCAATGGTCAGAAAGAGCATTCAAAGTGTTGCATTATCTGTCTATATGTATTTCGGATGCTATGCTCATACACATACATGATGCTGAGAATCCCAAGGATGCATGGGATACATTGGTGAAGTTGTTTGATACAGACACGAGTGCTCGCAAGTCTCAGTTGCGACAACAGATACATAATGTGAAGCGGAATAGAAGGAGCATCCATGATTATGTAGTACAAGAGATAAAGAAGTTTGCAGATGCATTGGCAACAATCAATGCCCCCATGCCTGATGATGATTTGGTGGACATTACCTTGCGTGGTCTTGGCAAGGAATATAAATCTTTTGATACATCCATCTCAGTTCGGAGTACAGGTTTACCAGACTTTGATGAGTTGGTTTCACTCTTGCTTGTTGAGGAAATCAAACTCAGTGATTCATTTCTGGATGCATCTACTAGCCATGATGATAATGGCAGAAATCAGGCTTTCTATTCTCAAAGAGGATTTAGAGGCAAGGGGAGATTTGCATCACGTGGCCGTGGTAATGGTTGTGGATGGCAGGACAGGTCACCACAACAGAATTTTCAGCCTTCATATGGTGCTAGAGGTGGTCGTGGATATACACCTCAGAGAGGCAAAGGTAATCCTCGTGGTAGAGGACGTTGGCAAGGCCAACAAACATCTATGCAAGATGTGGAATGCCATTACTGTGGGAAATTTGGTCATATGGCACGTGATTGTTTCCGCAAACAGAATGATTTGAGAGGGGGTAGAGCACAACGTGGTGGACATTATGCACAACATGGTGGAAATTATGCATCAAGCAGTAATGATGGCACTGCAAATCACTTGTTTGCCATGAAACATGTTGTGGGATCTATGATGACAAATGCTGAAAATGATGACACTTGGTATATGGACTCTAGAGCATCAAACCATATGACTTGTCATGGTGAATGCTTTGAGCATATGAAGCCTATGGATGTGAAAGGCTATGTGAAAACAGGAGATGATACTCAGCATGCCATTACACATGTTGGAAGTGTACCATTGGTTATGCACAATGGTCAAACAAAATCTATGTCAGATGTATTGTATGTGCCTTCTATCACAAAAAGCTTGGCCTCAGTTGGTCAAATGGTGGAACAGGGATTACAGGTTCGTTTCAACGAGCATGGTTGCTTTGTTGAGGATTTCAAACATGGATGTAGAATCATTGCTAAAGGCAAGAAAGAAGGCAGATTGTTTAAGCTGGATGCTGGGATTCCTGAGTTAAAATCAGCCATGTAAGAGGATTGGATATGTCAATATACAAAGGTTAAAGAACATGCAGGCAAGAGACATTGTTAGTGGGCTGCCTAGATTCAAGTATGATGGGAATATGCATGTTTGTGAAGCCTGTCAGTTTGGAAAGTAGGCAAGGTTGCGGTTTCCTAGAGAAGGCAACATGAGTAGCATGCCACTTGAGATAGTACATAGTGATGTATGGGGTCCTACACAAAACCCATCTATTAAAGGCAGTTTATACTATGTGACATTCATTGATAATTTTAGCAGAATGACATGGATATACGTTCTCAGAGAGAAAAGTGAAGTATTGGAAAAGTTTATGGATTTCAAAGCCTTTGCAGAAAAGCAATATGGTTCTTGGATTAAATGTTTGAGGACAGATGGAGGTGGTGAATACACCTCAAATGCTTTTGAGCATTTCTTGAGAAAGCATGGCATAAAAAGGCAGTTGACTTGCAGGGATACACCTCAGCAAAATGGTGTGGTGGCTGAGAGAAAGAATAGAGTCATATGTGAAGTGGCCAGGGCAATGCTCAATGAAAAGAGCATGCCAGACTATTATTGGGCAGAAGCTTGTGCTACTGCAATGTATATACTGAATAAGACACCCACAACAGCCATACATGGAAGTACGCCAGAGATGCAGCTTACAGGTTTTAGGCCAGACATTGGACACCTCAAAGTTTTTGGATGTATAGCTTATGTACATGTGCCTGACGAGAGAAGGAGGAAGTTGGATCCTAAGGCAGAGAAGTGTGTGTTTGTTGGATATGCATAGGATCGCAAGGCATACAAATGTTACAATCCACAAACTAGACAAGTTGTTATCTCACGAGATGTGGTGTTTGATGAGCTTGCTAGTTGGTACAAAGCAAAGGATGAGGGTGTCATTGAGTCACTTGAAGCTGATGTGCCTGTGAACTTGCCACAAGCAAGTTCTAGTTCTACTTCTATGTCTGGGCCAGCAGAGGCTGAGAGTAGTACTGTACGTCCATGGTCAGGACGTTTGAGGCATGAGAATGTGAGCACTGGGAGTAGTGCTGTGGGGATAAAGGAAAGAAGAAAGTCGAAGGAATTGGAATTACAGGTTATGAGTCATCAAGTTCAAAGAGTTTGGATGAGGAGCTTGGCATACCTGTTTTATGCACACTTGGTGCTAGGCAGGATAGATATGTGCCACCACATGCTAGAGTGACAGGTGTTCAGAGTGATCCGCATGCATTGCGGAGATCCCAAAGGGTCAGATATCCAGTTGACAGGTTGACATACCGTGATTTTGCTATGCATTATGCATATATGACGTCTTTGGTGAAGCATGTGGAACCTACATGCTATACAGAAGCTATTGGAAAGCATGTATGGGAGAAAGCAATGGATGTTGAGATGGACGCATTGGTTCATAATGACACATGGGACTTGGTTGCATTACCACAGGACAAAAATGTCATTGGTTGTAAATGGGTTTACAAAGTGAAATACAAGTCTGATGGTTCCATTGAGCGACATAAAGCAAGATTGGTAGCTAAGGGTTATGCACAAACCCAAGGTTTGGACTATGATGAAACATTTAGTCCAGTGGCAAAGATGGGAACAGTGAGAGCAATCATTGCTATGGCTGCAGCTAATTGTTGGGAAATGCATCAAATGGATGTCAAAAATGCATTTCTAAATGGTGATCTACAAGAAGAAGTGTATATGGCACAGCCAGAAGGGTATGTACACCCAAAGTATCCCACTCATGTATGCAGATTGAAAAAGGCATTATATGGTTTGAAGCAAGCACCTCGTGCTTGGAGTGATAAGATGAGCAGATATCTTATCTCCTTTGGATTTCAGGTTTCTACAGCAGATTCTTCACTCTATGTGAAGAAAACAGATCATGGGATTGTTTTACTTGTCATCTATGTGGATGACTTGATTATCACAGGTTTATCACAGGTGATCATGGTACAGATGTGATGCATGTCAAGAAAGCATTGAGTGGGCAATTTGACATGAAAGACTTGGGTGAGTTGAGATACTTTCTTGGAATTGAAGTGATCAAAGATCATGCAGGTACATGGTTAGTGCAACGCCAATATGCATTGGATATGTTGGCAAAATATGGCATGACAGGGTGTAAGCCTATGAGTATACCTTTGGAGCAAAATGTGAAGTTGCGGGCTGATTTTGGTGAGGAGTTGGATGATCCATCTATGTACAGGAAGATGGTTGGTAGTCTCATTTACATGACTATCACACGCCCGGATTTGACTTATGCTGTGGGGGTAGTAAGGTAGTTTATGCAGAGCCCCAGAAAACCTCATTTGGATGCAGTGAGACGCATTATGCGATATGTAAAGACCACTGCACATTATGGTCTACTTTATGAGAGTGGTAAAGGCTTGGATATACATGGCTACACAGATGCTGATTGGGCAGGTAGCTCATATGACAGGAGGTCTACTAGTGGTTATGCCTTTACACTTGGAAGTGCCGTGGTGAGTTGGAGTAGCAAGAAGCAACCTACAGTTGCTTTATCCAATACAGAGGCTGAATACAGGGGTGCAGCCATTGCTACTTGTGAAGGAATTTGGTTAAAGAGTCTCTTGGCAGATTTGGGTGAGCCTATTGATGGCAAAGTTGTCATTCATTGTGACAACATGAGAAGTATATAGTTGGCCAAGAATCCAGTATTTTATGTGAGGACCAAACACATAGAGGTCCATTATCACTTTGTCAGAGAGAAGGTGCTAGATGGTACAGTGGATCTATAGTATGTGAAGACTGATGAGCAGGTGGCAGACATCTTTACAAAGCCACTTAGCAGGGAGAAGTTTGAGTACTTCCGTACTATGTTGGGAGCACATGGGATGAGCTTGAGGGGGAGTGTTGAGAGTCTTGATATCCCAAGCTCATCTACATCTTCATCTATGGCAGTACATCATGAGCTTGAGAGGGACTATTGAGATTCAAGCTCGATGTCAGTGTGTGCCAGCTATGCTATGTGCTGGCATGTTAGGTAGGAACATGTGTGAGACATAAATGACCGCGTCTAGCTGGTCATAGTGTGTGGGTTAGATGTGTGTGGACACAACTCATAGTGTGTTGTGTGTATTATGGATTATGGTTTTATGCATTGTGTGAGAAGGGAGATGGCTTCCCTCTATGGTTAGGGTTTGCAATATACATTAGGGTTTGCTCCTGTGTGTGTGTCTCCTCTCCCTCTACCTATTTTTCAACAGGAAGAACCATTCTAGAAATATTATATGCATTCCCAACATAGCCACATATCATCAATCTCCACCACCATGCATGTGGATGGCCTAATTATCTATGTAATGGCTCATGTTAGTGCCAAAATGATGGTAATTGATCCAAATAGAAATCAAGTAACATCTAATAGTCTCAATATCACTCAAATGGCATGTGAATGGCCATGAATGATATGCATGTCATATGAGAGGATATGTATGACATTTAATGCTATTAAACGACATGAAAAGTTTAAAACTCCCAATTTATGCAACTAGGGTTTGCTCAATGCTAAGTATGAGTGCATGAGAATGCATTATGACACCATTGAAGCATTCTAGAGTTCATAGGCATGGCCAATACATGTGTAAATGGCCAATATCATGGAAATTAGGATTTATTTAAAGAAAGTCCCAAATTATGTCATAGGCATAAAAATATTACAAGAAATTAATGTAGAAACTCATAGGAAGCAAGAGGGAAGCACCAATGCTTCAAACTTGATGAAGAAGGACTCCATGGAAGCAAGATAATAGGCGTCGTTTTTAGCTTCGTGAATCCACATTTTTTTCTTCTCGAGGCTTGTAAGAGAGAGTAAAGCACTCTAGATGAGCATAATAACTTTCTTTCATCATTACATAAGCTAGGAAAGCCACACGAAGCATCTAAGATAGCAAATCTTACTATGGGTGGTTGTACAATAAGGGTCCTCACTTTGTGGTCAAACTCAAGTTATGGAAAGTTCTAGAATGGAAGAAATGTCTTTTTCCTGGAACATAATCCCCTGGAATTCAACTTCAAAAATTCCACCCTTGAACAAAGAAGTGAAATGCTTTAACTGTCAAAGATTCGGACATCGTAGTATGTATTTCCCAACTCCTTTTGGATCAAGGTTTTCGGGGCAAGGAAGTCAGGGACCGAGATTCTAGACTCCAGCTCCTTCCTTCTAGAGTAATCAGGTTCCTTTCCGTCAAAATCAGGGAAACCCCAGAGGTAGACCCTCTAACCAACCCTCAATTTCAATCCAAAGTAATGCAAGACCTCAATCGAAGAATTGGGGAAATCAAAGAGAGAAGTTCCCAAACTAGCCATCCACTTCCAAGGCAGTAACACTAAAAGTGATAGAAGAAGAAAGTGATGAAAGAGATTATTCTGAGAGTAGCTGAACATAATTAATAAATTAATTATAGAATTCATTTCTTTATGATTATGCAATAATTTTATGTGAGAAATTAGTACTAATCATGGTGAATCTATGAAAAAAATTTGGTTTAAGTTGAATAAGAAAAGGTTTATTTTCATCCATTTTATGTGAAAATAGCTCTACTTGAGTAGTTTCTTCCCTTCTTCTAAGCCTAAACCTGTTATATGGGAATGCATTTTAAGATATCTTAAAAATATTATTCTACTCTCTTAGATAATTCTAGGATGCTTGGATTATCTTTGTGTCATGCCAAATTATGTTAATATCATGGGTGAAACCATTAATACATTTGGTGTACATTGACCTATGTTTGGGGCCTCCAATGTCTGTTACAATTGGTTTGTATGGCAGGGTGATTCTTGGGCTACTTACGCTTAGAAAATATGTGTATGGTGATGGTTTGTATGCCTATGGAATATTTGTTTACCAGTTTATTGCAAGGAAAAGCACACTTTTTGTATTTTTGGAGGCTATGGCCTATTATTAGAATGAAATTACATAAATACTCATGTGTGGGGAGAGGCCACACACATGAGGGGGAAGATAGCACCCATCACTGTGTTGCTTTCATGAGCTAAGTATTTTTACAAGTTATTTATTCAATTCTTGAATATGCTGAACTTATGGTTTTTGATGCATTATTTAGTATGAATAATATATTTCTTTTTGCAAGTCTCTATTTTCTCTATTTTCCTAGAAGTGGATCTAGGAAGATTATTTTACTATTATTATAAACAACTCAGGCAATCACTTCATTTTAAAAAGAGCATAAAAATTAAAACATATATGTACATACCATAGTCACGTCCAATTTGCATACAAGAGGGGCTTTATATAAAACATACATGTACATACCATAGTCACGTCCAATTTGCATACAAGAGGGGCTTTATATAAAACATACATGTACATACCATAGTCACATCCAATTTGCATACAAGAGGGGCTTTATATAGCCATCCAACCATGTAACTCTTGGGATCCCCATGTGACTATTGGGCTACCCATGTGACTATCGGGCTCCCATAACCTCCACAAGATCCTAAATCCCCACTAGCCCTCTTGTAAACCACTTCTTGATATGACATTTTGTAATGACCAAATCCCACAACTCTTTAGCCTAATCTAATGCTGCTAATGCACCCAAGTTAATGCTACTAATGCTAGGGGGTGTACACACTCATCAACATATATATATATATATATATATATATATATATATATATATATTACATGTATATGAAACCATGAATTGATGTACCCATGCATGGAGGTGATGATGTGGCATGGAAAAAATGGTGATGTGGCATACACGTGTGATATGTGGCACAACTCAAGATGATGTGATAACATAGACTAACGATGTGGTAATTTGAGTGAGGTGGCAGCTCTCTCTCCTTAATGATATGTTAATGCATGTGACATGCCATCTAATGAGGTGTCATGCCATGTCAATGAGGTGGTATAGTGGGTGGCATAACGAAGTGCTTGAATGAGAGATGCACTTATCGATTGGCAAAAAAACACACCTAATAAGCTCCATTGGAATGGCCAATTATTACCCCAAAAGACAGGTGTTTGGCAATGGGGAGTTATGGGAACCTTGTAACATACCCATCCTCACTAATAAAGAAATGTCCATGTAATAGATGAATTTATGAGTTTTTATGGTATAAAAATCAATGATTTTATTAAATGAGCCATTTCTACTTAGAATCTTCAAATTTCGAGTCCAAATTTGGAATCTACGTGCGATTTTACCCTAATATAGGATTTTACAGCATCCAAAACGGACAGCGGATTTTGGTTATTTTTAATTAAAAAGCGATGACCTTTAAACCTTAATAAATGCACGACCAGGCGCCCGATTGATGAACGGTTTGCACCCCAACGACCAGGAGAACATCCCGGACAAAAAAAAAAATTCACCCCCCGGGGTGGTCCGGCATGCAAATCGAGGCTAGCATCCCAAATTTGGGGACCTCGCCCCAAAAGTTGGACCGTACACACTCACTAGGGTGCCCGTACGATGGCCGCACAAGAACCAAAAGACAGCCGCCCACTGTGTGGTCCACACGCACCACTACGTGGACACCCATGCTGCCTCTGACCAAATAAGGTACATGCGTACATCCCTTTTTCCTGTTAACCAACACCGTACCTTTCCCCCTGAGCCATGCAGGCCACTGATCTACAGCCTTTGATGGTACACCGTCCTTTCTTCCTTAAATTTGCGCAGTGCCCATACGCGTACCCCACAGTTATATAAACCCTTGCCGGGGTGCTCCATGGGCAGCACGCATTTCTGCGTAGCCTATGCTCTGCTGTGTCGCCGTCTATCCCTGTGTAGTGTACTTGCTGTAGTACAGCTACCCCTCTCCACACCCCCTCATTTGCCACTTTTGAGATAAGGCAATTTTCCTCTATCCCTCTCTTGCTAGAAGGCAGTGTCCTTAACTCTTCTCCCTCCCTGGTGTGAAGAGACTTACAGCAGCCCTTCTCCCCTTCAACAAAACGTTTTTGTGTTAAGGACATCTCACAATTCCACAACCCCCCCTCCCTATTTGTGTGGACTTTAGCAAGAGGTTTTAACCTTAAAGAGGGTTCATGCACTGTGATCTTTTGCTCATACAGTGAGCAAACGATTTGAGAATTGAGATTTGTGACTGGAGCGTTTTGACCGTGACAGCGAGCCCTACAAGGTGACGTCCAAGATGGCCCCATCCCGAAAACGTCAGAATATTGCCTCGAGAGGAGCGCGCAACAACGAGATTAGAGAAGATGCTCCCACTACGGCCCCAACCCTCCCGTTACTTACAAGCTCCTTAAGGAAATGGTGGCCAAGTTAGCTTGGTTATCTTTTAAAGAAGAGTTTTTTTTAAAATATTAGTGTTAATAAATGTGTATCTTTTCCTTTTAAAATAATGACATAAAATTGTATGAAGCTACGAATTGAGTGATGCTGTATTCAATGAATTGTATTGAAATTGTTATCTTTAAAGAGTGATGAATTGTATTGAAATTGTTATCGTTAAAGAGTGCAAGTTTTTTCTGGCTTCGACGCTAACTCTATTTCGTGCTTGTGCAGCTGGGCGGCGTCGTTAGCAAAGCCCGAGAATGGCCAAAGGTATCCCTCATACCATTGGGAGAATAAGGTTCGCCGATTGAGGCGAGAGATTATGATGCTGTCTAGTTTTGAGGGCCCAGGCTAGTGCACTGAATAAGCCCACCCTAGTGTGCAGACATCCCTCTGAGGTGCGGGGGGAGGATCGAGCGATGGAGCGTGAGAGGGCGACAGGCTAGCTTGAGTCCTCGCCACCAGCAGCCGACGATGAGGTGTATGGTCCCGTAGGGTTTTGCCCAGCATGTAGAGGCTGGAAGGCCGACTTCTAGATCATCGGCGGTATAAAGAAAAAAAATAAGAGAGCCAGTTTGGCTTGTATGAAATTGATTCATGTATAAACTTTTTTTATAAATCTTATCTTTGCCGTTATTGTATTGTGGAAAAAGGCTGTTTTAACAAACCTTGTGAAAGGGCCTTAATTAAGGAACATGTTTATTTATGTCAAACAGTGTGGTATGATTAATTAGAAACAAATTGACGTGTGAGTAGGGTGGAAAGTGGGAGGATGGAATGCCCCGACGGCACCATCCTACGGACGGGTGGACCCGATTAGTCGGGTAGCTTTCCAACAGATTAAGTGAAAGCCCTACGCTAGATAAGTAGATTCTTGGGCAACTCTATTCTAGAAGACTAGACCAGCGACGGCTGTGCCTTGCATGGATGAGGAAAAAAGCGTTGCCTCTAGAAATCAAGTCTAGCAGTTGCCCAATTTACCTTATGGGTGATTTGATTTTTAGAAGATCACGCTTCCCCTGCGGGGGATAGGACTAGGTCTTACCTATGAATCGTATCCTTGAATCTCTACATGGTCAAGGTGTCGCTGAATAGGAAATTTTCTCCAAGTTAAGACTTAGTGGACTATCTTAAGTGTTTCCCCTATTTCTTTAAGGGGGGAAACCTTATAATTGGTATCAGAGCCGATCTTAGCTCCTAAGACTTGCCATTTAAGGACTGTTTTGCAATGTATGTTTTACCTAATGTAATGCTAATTAATAAAAACATCCTACTAAAAAAACAAGTTGAATTGATGTTTGAATGATTGTAGGAAGAGGAAGCTGCCTACTCGAAGTTTCTAGTTTTCTAATGCATCTTCGAGATTGCTAGTCACTCCTTAAATTTTGAGTTTCGTGACACCATGGTGTAAATACTAGAGAAGATGTCCCTCCCCCATTTCTCTCGTATTGAAAGAGGATGGGGTAGAGATTTCTGGAGTCGTGGGCCGAGATATTTCTTCATCCGAGCAGATCGAATTGGGAACCTTACCACTGACCTAAAGCGGATTCGTTGGATTGAAAAGTTGAAGATGATCCGTTTATTTTGGTTCGTTCGATACCCCTAGGGCCGACACCTCTGTGACTATAGATGGGATTCACATACCTCAAGATCGCTGGGTGTATGACCAAGTGATACAGGTCTTACCTGCTGACAGAGTAGCTGTGTTGGGACCTACCCCAATCCAGAGTCTACCACCCTTACCATCAGTTTTTGGAGTCTTAGAAACTACAACGGAACCCCCATACTTCACCTATGTGGACCGCTCTACCCTTATGTCATAGTCAAGCTTAGGAATTTCCCTTAATGGCAAATAAGACTAATTATATTAGTCTCAGATCTTTGTAGTAATAATAAAACTTGTCCTTGTAAATATTTGAAAATAAAATAATTTCAATGTTTTACTCTCCAAAATAAGCATTGTGCAAGTATGAATCTTGTAATCTTAAAATTGTTTTTACAATGATGGCCAGGACGATCAGCCTCCACTTCCCAATGTGTTTACACTGATATCCAGGAGAAGAAGCTCCTGCTCCAAGCAAATGCAACCTCCCTCCTTTAAAGGAGAAGGTTCAAAGATTGAGAAGGATACTGAAGTCTGGATTGAAGCGATGGACGATTATTTCTCTGCCGTCGGTACTGGAGTAGCAAATCAGTCTATGCTTGCACGGTTTTGCCTCAAACACCATATTCGTGAGTTTGGGAATCTCCCAAGTCCCATTTTTGTAATACTAAAAAGGTGGGACCCGATTAACATGTCTATAAGTTTCTCAAAACCCTATCATGTGACCTATCATTGGAAAGTGCTTGAAAAGAGGGATCTATTAAGCTTTAAAGCGCACAATTTGGAGTAATGGTGTTCAAGTTATGGCAAATCCAAAGTTTTGACCACGTGTCCCAAACTTATGGGAAATTCCCATATTCCCCAATATGGTGTTCTCATTGGAGATGCTAAACTCTGGTGGAAACAGTGGTGCCGTGACAAGGGAGTCACCGAGCATTCTCAAATGTGGGAAGACATCAAGCAGGCCGTGAAGGAAAGATATCTTCCCCCATCCCATGAATCCATAAAGATGAATGAGTTTTTTAGTCTTAGGCAGTGCAGCTTAACTCTTGAGGACTACTATTCCAAATTTATCACTCTTCGGAAGTATGCCCTAGCTATGACTACTTCCCAGCCAGCAAGTGGCTCGTTTCTGCCAAGGGTTAAATGAACCCTTAGATACCTGCCTTAAAGCAATGAGGCCAAGCACATTATAGGATGCTCTCATACAAGCAAAGCCCCTTGTGAAAGAAATGAGGACTGACAAACCTAAGCCTCAAAAGAGATCTTACCCTGAGGCAAATCCTAAAGATCAACCCTACAAGAAACCCCAATAGAATTTCCCCTACTACAACAGAGGGCGACAAAGCAACTCTTTTGTCCCCCGCTCTTATGCTGCTTCTTCCAAAGAAAGCTCTCTGTGTTTTGTCCCCCGTTCTTATGCTGCTTCTTCCAAAGAAAGCCCTCCGTGTTTTGAGTGCAATGAGCCGGGACACTTTAGGGCCAACTGTCCCAAGATGGCAACATCATTTTCCCAAGGTGGCAGAGGAAATCAAGGCCGTGGAACCCCTATCCACCAAGGTGCAAGAGGCGGTGGACGTGGCAGAGGCCGCGGAGGAGCAGTTGCTAGGACTGCCTGTATTATAAGTGAAGAACCGACCTTGGAAATGACTGAAGAAGAGCGCACCACCATCCATGTGGCAGTAGAACACCAAGGTCCGAATAAACAATTTGGTGTAATCCAAACCCTAGCCACTCATCACGGTAAGCCATTCTAACTTTTGATTGATTGTGGCAATACCCATTCATTTCTTTCTCCTAGGTGTTTGCAAAAATTAAACTTGGGTCAAAAAACAGCTAGAAGAATGACTATAGAGTTAGCCAGTGGGAAAGAAGTAGTATCTCGCCACTCTGTGTAGGAAACCTTGATTTTGAGCTGGGTAATGAGCGAACTCATGGCCACTTTAGAGTCTTGCCATTAGGAATTTATGATGGAATCCTTGGGATGGATTGGTTAATTGTGAACAAAGCTAGCATTCATTGTAACCAGGGGAGTATCACTTTTGAAAATGAGCATGGCCAAGTAATATCCGTTCAGGGGATAACATGAAAACCTAAAACTAGGGTAGTCAAGGCAAAACATCTTCTCAAGGGAACACGTAAGGGTCAGCAAGTTTTCTTAGTCAAGCTCAACAAAGCCATTGAACCTAGTAATAAGGAGACAGAACCCTCTTGGCTCCAAGAATTCTTTGACATCTTCCCTGACGAGCTTATAGGGCTACCGCCTCCTCGAGAAGTCGATCATGAAATCGAGGTGATCCCTGGAGCTCAACCCGTCTCAAAAACGCCCTATAAAATGTCCCTTCCTGAAGCCATTGAACTTAAAGAGCAACTTTCCCAACTCATTGAGCAAGGATTCGTACGCCCCAGTAGCTCTCCTTGGGGGACACCTGTCCTTTTCCAAAAAAAGGACGACAGAACTCTCCGCCTCTGCATAGATTATCGAGGGCTAAATCAAGTCACTGTCAAGAATAAGTATCCTATCTCTCACATCGACAAACTTCTTGACAGGCTTCATGGGGCCAAAGTCTTCTCAAAAATAGATTTGAGATTTGGTTAATATCAGATCAAAGTAAAGGAAGCAGATATACCCAAGACAGCCTTCAATACCCATTATGGCCACTATGAGTTTACTGTAATGTCATTTGGGTTAACCAATGCTATTGCAACCTTCAACCGCCTAATGCAACCTTCAACCTTCAACCGCCTAATGCAAGATATATTCCGTCCTTATTTGGATGAATTTGTGCTTGTTTTTTTTAATGACATCTTAATCTACTCCAAATCAATGGAAGAGCATGAGGAGCATGTGCATAGAGTTCTGCAATTGTTGCGCAGACACAAACTCTATGCCAAGAAGAGCAAATGTACCTTACTCATCAAATTGAGTATCTTGGGTTCATCGTCTCCAAAGATGGCATCTCAGTAGACCCCGCCAAGGTCAAAGATATTTTGGAGTGGCCACCCCCTACATCAGTTCGTGAAGTTTGTGGGTTTTTGGGAATCACGGGATGGTAGAGGATTTTTATCAAAGATTATGCCTTGGTAGCTGCACCTTTGACGGATCTTCTTAAGAAGGATTGCAAAATAGTGTGGCTACCAATCCATCAAAACAGTTTTGATCAGCTCAAGGTCATTATTACTTTTGCCCCAGTCCTGAAACTTCCTGATTTCACCAAGGAATTTGAAGTGATTACTGATGCCAGTAGTCTAGCACTTGGTGGTGTCTTAGGCCAAGAAGAAAGACCAGTCGCTTATACTTCCCGCAAGCTGAAGCAAATTATGCCACCCTTGAATTGGAGCTCTTAGCAGTTGTTCATTGCCTCAAATTATGGAGACATTATCTCTTGGGGGGCAAATTCCAGCTTGTAACTGACCACAAAAGTTTGAAGTGGATCTTCACCCAGCTACCCTCAACATGCGGCAAAGGAGATGGATTGAAATTCTACAAGAATATGACTTTAACATCAAATTCCGCCCTGGGAAAGATAATGTGGTAGAAGATGCACTTAGCCGCAAATCTTTCTTAAGTGCAATTACAATGCCAAATAATCCCATACTGGTCAAGGTGGAAGAAGTCTCATCTCATGATCCAGATTATGAGAGGATGATGAAGTTAGTAGAAGAAGGGGGAAATTCAGAGAAAGAGAAGAATCTAATCAAGGGATACTCCACTCATGAAGGAAGCCTCTACTTCAATCACAGGCTATGTATCCCTAAGGATCCTGCTGTAAAGAAACTAATCCTCCATGAAGCTCATGATAGTCCTGCTGCTGCAGGACACCCAGGCTATGCAAAAACATTAAATGCCATAAGAAGGAGCTTTCATTGGGCAAGCTTGAAAAATGATGTCCTTCGATACTTGAAGCAATCTCTCATGAGTGACAAAGGATCAAAGCTGAAAGGGTCAAGATGCCTGGGAAACTTGGATATTCCCCAAATGAAGTGGGAGTGCACAAGTATTCCATTCTAGTAGTAGTGGACTTACTTACCAAAGTAGCTCACCTTATACCAGCAAAGAAGACCTTCAATGCTCGAATATTCATCAAGGAAGTCCTCAAACTTCATTGTCTCCCAAAAAGGATAGTAAGTGACCGGGATTCTGACTTCACTTCAAAGTTTTGGCAGACCTCATTTCAAGCCCTGGGTGGGAACGCAACTTTGCTTTAGCACATCTTATCATCTAGAGACCGATGGCTAGACTGAGAGAGTCAATCAAGTAATTGAAGACATTCTCAGAGCATATTGTGCATGGAAACCAAGAAGGTGGATTCAATACCTTCCTCTGGTAGAATTTGCCTACAATACATCTTATCATCAGAGCATAGGAATGTCACCATTCAAAGCACTCTATGGGCAAGAATGCTTGTCTCCTCTAAATTTCTCTAATCCGACCATAAGAGTTGAGGCATCCAGGAAAATGCTCAAAGAGATGGAGGAACAAACCAAAGTAATCCAAAAGGATATTAAAGCTGCCCAAGATCGACAAAAGTATTATGCTGACACCAAGAGGTCTGAAAGGATCTTCAAGGAAGGAGACAAAGTTCTTCTACGAGTGCGACCCAAACAAAGTTCTCTATCACTTGGAAAATATAAGAAGCTCAGTCCTAGGTATTGTGGTCCCTATACAGTTATCAAGTGTCTAGGTAAAAGTGCCTATAAACTCCAACTCCTAGCCCATATCAAAGTCCACAATGTACTTCATGTAAGTTTGTTAAAACCTTATGTACCCAGTCTCGATCATATTCTTGATGATGAACAAGTTGTAATCCCTACTCAAGGAGTCCTTGAATTACAGCCTAGTAGGATCATAGATTCTAGGGAAAGGCAACTCCAAAATAGAACTCTTGTACAGTGGAAAGATTACCCTGAAGGAGGATGCAACTTGGGAAGATGAAGCTACACTCTTAAAGGATTATCCCCAATTCATGAAGATGAGATGAGGACATCTTGATTTCTTTAAGGGGGGAAGGATGTAACATACCCATCCTCACTTATAAAGAAATGTCCATGTAATAGATGAATTTATGAGATTTTATGGTATAAAAATCAATGATTTTATTAAATGAGCCATTTCTACTTAGAATCTTCAAATTTTGAGCCCAAAATTGGAATTTACGTGTGATTTTACCCTATTATAGGATTTTACAGTATCCAAAACGGACATCGGATCAAGCTTATACGCAAATTTTGGTTATTTTTAATTAAAAAGTGACGACCTTTAAACCTTAATAAATGCACAACCGGGCGTCTGATTGACGAACGGTCTGCACCCCAATGACCAGGAGAACATCTCGAAAAAAAAAAATCGCCCTCAGGACGGTCCGGCACGCAAATCGAGGCCGGCACCCCAAATTTAGGGACCCCGTCCCAAAATTTGGATCGTACACACTTACCACGGTGCTCGTACAATGGCCGCACAAGAACCAAAGGACGGCTGCCCACTGTGTGGTCCACACGCACCGCTACGTGGACACCCATGCTGCCTCTGACCAGATAAGGTACATGCCTACCACCCCTTTCCCCTGTTAACCGCCGACACCGTACCTTTTCCCCTGAGCCATGCATGCCACTGATCTACAGCCTTTGCTGATACACCGTCCTTTCGTCCTTGCTTTGCGCAGCGCCCATACCCGTACCCCACAGCTATATAAACCCTCAGGGTGCTCCATGGGCAGCACGCATTTCTGCGTAGCCTATGCTCTACTGTGCCGCCGTCCGCACCGTCGTCTGTCCCTGTGCAGTGTACTTACTGTAGTACAGCCACCCCTCTCCACACCCCCTCATTTGCCACTTTTGAGATAAGACAATTTTCCTCTATCCCTCTCTTGCTAGAAGGCAGTGTCCTCCCCCCCCGCCCCCCCGTGTGAAGAGACTTACAGCAGCCCTTCGCCCCTTCAGCAAAATGTTTCTATGTTAAGGACATCTCACAATTCTCCCTCCCTCCCTCGCTCCCCCCCATTTGCGTGGACTTTAGCAAGAGGTTTTAGCCTTAGAGAGGGTTCATGCGCTCTGGTCTTTTGCTCATACGGTGAGCAAACGATCTAAGAATTGAGATCTGACTGGAGCGTTTCGACCGCGACAGCGAGCCCTACAAGACGACGTCCAAGATGGCCCCATCCTGTAAACGTCAGAATATTACCTCATGAGGAGCGCGCAACAACGAGACTAGAGAAGATGCTCCCAATGCGGCCAACAAGCTCCTCAAGGAAATGGTGGCCAGGTTAGCCTGGTTATCTTTTAAAGAAGAGTTTTTTTTAAATATTAGTGTTAATAAATGTGTATCTTTTTCTTTTAAAATAATGACATAAAATTGTATGAAGCTACGAATTGAGTGATGCTGTATTCAATGAATTATATTGAAATTGTTATCTTTAAAGAGTGCAGGTTTTCCTGGGTTTGACGCTAACTCCATTCCGTGCTTGTGTAGCCGGGCAGCGTCGTTAGCAAAACCCGGGAGCCCAAGGTATCTCTCATACCATTGGGAGAATAAGGTTCGCCGATTGAGGCGAGAGATTATGATGCTCTGTCTAGTTCTGAGGGTCCAGGCTAGTGCGGTGAATAAGCCCACCCTAGTGTGCAGACATCCCTCGGAGGGGCGGGAGGATCGAGCGATGGAGCCTGAGAGGGGGCGACAGGCCGACTTGAGTCCTCGCCACCAGCGGTGCCGACGATGAGGTATATGGTCCTGTAGGGTTTTGCCCAGCATGTAGAGGCTGGAAGGCCGAATTCTAGATCATTGGCGGTATAAAGGAAAGCCGGTTTGGCTTGTATGAAATTGATTCATGTATAAACTTTTTTTATAAATCTTGTTTTTGGCATTATTGTATTGTGGAAAAAGGCTGTTTTAACAAACCTTGTGAAAAGGGCCTTAATTAAGGAACATGTTTATTTATGTCAAACAGTGTGGTAGGATTAATTAAAAAATAAATTGATGCGTGAGTAGGGTGGAAAGTGGGAGGATGGAATGCCCCGACGGCACCATCCTACGGACGGGTAGACCCGATTAGTCGGGTAGCTTTCCAACAGATTACGTGAAAGCCCTACACTAGATAAATAGGTTCTTGGGCAACTCTATTCTAGAATACTAGGCCAGCGGCTGTGCCTTGCATGGATGAGGAAAAAAGCATCTAGAAATCAAGTCTAGTAGTTGCTCAATTTATGATCAATTGCCCTATGGGTGATTTGATTTTTAGAAGATCACGTTGGGCCTGTAGGATAGGACTAGGGCTTACCTATGAATCATATCCTTGAATCTCTACATGGTCAAGGTGCCGATGAATGACTTGAGGCACTGGTCGTGGGCTACCAAGTAAGAGGGAAACTTGGTATAGGGTCCAGGTGTGCTAGGATTATTTACTTGAGGGGAGGTGTTGAAATATACAAGTGAATAGGGTGTGTGCGGGAACAAGTCCTTAATAAGAGGTTGTAAAAGAGAATCTGTAAATGAGAGAGAAGCGTGAAAAGGTGAGAAGTATCTACTGGGAGAGAATAAAGGGTAACATGAGAAGATTTAGGATGTGTGGAGATATTCTGGGAAGAGGTGAGAGAATCAAGCAAAAGAGGTGGAGTGAATCAAGGAGAGATCAGTGAGATTAGATGCTTGGATGTAAACTCTATAAATTAAAGCATTGGCCTAATTTATAAAAGAGGTGGAGTGAATCAAGGAGAGATCAGTGAGATTAGATGCTTGGATCTAAACTCTATAAATTAAGGCATTGGCCTAATTTATAAAAGAGGTGGAGTGAATCAAGGAGAGATCAGTGAGATTAGATGCTTGGATGTAAACTCTATAAATTAAGGCATTGGCCTAATGAGAATTTGTTGGTTTTTGATTATCCATGCCTACATTAAGCTATCAGTTAATTGCTTTACTAATCACGTCTTAATCATCATCTAATCTCTTTGTTAATGATATTGATTCTAGCATTTGATCCACCATAGCTCATCACATTGTTACAAATTTAACCAAGAGATGTCTCAAGAGCTAATATCTCTACTAAACAACAAAAAGTAAGCTCATTTCAATTCAAAGTAAGTTCTTTTCTATCGAATAGATGGTAGATGAAATATGTATGCACTTTCCTAACCGACTACCAGGGTGAAGCAGATGGTAATGCAAAGTTGGAAGACAAGTCGACCACTTGGTGATGGATTTGAGGCTATCCTAGAGCTCAAGAGAAAATGTCACTTTCAGTTCTTCCATGGGTCAAGGTTTCCCTTGCGAGAGGTGTCATGTGTTCAAGATATCAAGTTGGAACAACATAAGTCTTGACTCAACCACATACATGACATAATTTAAAAAGCATAATCATCATCTACATCTTTTATACTAAGACTAGAACAAAGATTTGTTTCTTCCTGTTGGTTGACTTCTTCAACCACATGTGCCTTTGCTAGCTTTTGATCTTTTTGATAGCACTTTGAGGATGGATGATTCGTCTTTCCACAATACTCACAAGGATGTTTGGAGAAACAATCCTTAGTAAGATGATTTGTACGACCATAAATAGTACACTTCTTCTTTGCCGATGTCGAAGTAATAGCATATGCATAAGGATCTATCACATCCTTTTTGTAATCTTCTTGTCTTCTTCCTGCAAAGAATTTATGATACTTTCCAAGGAAGGGACTGGCTCCTTCTCTTTAAGTACTGTCACAATTTGCCTAAAGCTTGAAGGTAAGCTTTAAGCAAAATAGCAATAGCATCCTCTTCAGGAACAGGAGACTTAACATAAACCAATTGTGTCATTAAGCTCTTCAACCTGTTAATCATAGCTGTTAAATTTTCATTACTCTCCATGGTTAGATCAAAGAGTTGCATCTTCAAAGTGATCTTGGAATGTTTTGCCTTTGCACCAAAAGTACGTTCTAGTAATTCCCAAGCTTCCATAGCTGACTCAACATCATCAATATAATGAATAAAATCATCTTCTAAAGCAGTAATGATAATACCAAGTGCTTGCTCATCTTTTGATTCAAGTGCAACCGTTGTAGCTCTTGTAATTGCAGCAGAAATACATGCTTCATCTTCAGGAAGTGGCTTGACCGTACTCCACAGATTTTTCTTCATGAGGTAGCCCTTCACCTTGATTTGCCAAGTATGAAACCCAGTTCCGTTGAATTTGACGGGGAATTTGGAGCTCATGATGATGCAATATGATGCTTGATGTTAATAACTTGCTCATATAGATGATTTAAGCCCAAATAATAATAATATCATCAATATAAATCAAAATAATAATCACCATGTTGTTGGAGGCAAGAGAAGCAGAAAACAGGTGACTGGAAAACAGCTCCGTATAGCAGCTCTTGTGGACCAATTGCTTCAAGATTTGGTATGCTGAATCCTCACATGATAGACTTGAAGCACCTAAGAGGAATTAGACGAATTCGTAGAGACGGCGCCGGATGAACCCGATTAGCAGAAAACGGACTGTTTTGATGGCGATGAGAAATTCGTGAAGAAGCGATGAAATCCGCCTATGATCTTCGTTTTAGGGCATGCGTGGGAGCAAGGCAAGAGGCCTATATCAAAATATTGGGGTATAATCGCCTCAGATGCAAGCATGGAAGCAATCTACAGCATGCTATCCAAACAGAGAAAAACTGGCTATGGTGATTAAGAGAAAGATTAGGATTTTTGCTAATAAACTAAACCTAATTGGATCATGCTCTGATACCAAATGTTGGATATAATAATTCAACTATGAAGATTGATCAAAACATACTCAAGGTGGATCAAAGCTTGTACAAAACATCATGAATATGAGGAACAAAAACTAGTATATACAGAAAATTGCTTTGACATTAACACAAGAAGACACTAATTATGATTAGGCATGAACAAAACTTGAGCTCATTTTGGGGCCTTTTACGGTTTGGAAAAATAAGCTCTCAACCAATCAACAGAGGGCCAACGTAACGTTGGAAATTCACAAAAATAAGAGAAAATAGATAAAAGAAATAATACTTTATGTGGGTACAAGCATGCTACATTAATGTGGAGATTGGTTTTTTACTCTTACAAGATCTTTGGACATGAAGATAGAATTTAGTCTGACATTTTCTCTGACAAGGACCTTCCCGCTTCCACCTTCCTTTGAACTTTGAAATATTGTGCTGCCTTTCCTTCGAAAGGTCTACCATTCTACACCACTACCTCATTGTGAAGCAGCCTCTTCTTTTCCAAAACTGCTCCCTTGATCCTGTTTGGCTTAGAGTAAGATGTTTCTTGTCAACTGTCTGTCTGCCCACTTTCTCTTTCTTGAAACTTCACTTTGTTATCTTGTTTACATTACTTTGCTGTTGTTACAGATTCACAAGGTCTCCATGGTGAATAAAAACTATGGCCGTTCTTGTGGAAGACGCTCTGTGGATGATAATGCTATGAAGGCAGAATTATACCACACATCCTTACCTTGTCGACCTGCTTCTTCTATTTCTTTGGTAGAGAATTCAAGTATAGTCAAAACGGAAGGAACTTGGGAAAGGTTTAGTGTTTCGAAAGGAGCATGGGTGCTCATGCAACCTAGCAAAAGAAAGAGACCCCAGACAAAAAACATTTTCTTGGCGTCATGGAAGGAAAGAGTACGAGATTTTAAAATCACCAGAGGGAAGATATCGGTGATAGAAGTTTTGATTCAGCATGTGTACATGCATAAAGAACTTGTCTTGCGAGACTATCCAAATGATCTTCCGCAACACAGGCCTAATTGTATATTTTTCTATTGTGGTTTTGTTCTTTATGAGGTGTATGGATTTTTAAGATGAAGCTTCCTTTCTTTGCTTATTGACATTCTTGTGTTATTTTATTTCAGATTTATACCCTTCATCGTATGAGACATGGCAAAACATCGATTGTATTCTGGGATTTATAGATGTTTTGCATGGATCGATAGGAGAACAACAATACCAAGGTTGATGTGCAACAGAGCTAGCTTAATCGGGTATATTTTTTACTGATCATTTTTATCAGTTGCCGGACAATGCTAACACACATGGTGTGTTAAGAAAACAAGACCTTCCGGCATGGAATTCAGTGGATTGGCCTCTCCCACATTTTAGTGTTACAGAGGCATATAGGGCCAAGCTTTTCAAAGAAGTACAGAAAGCTCTGAGGCCCAATATTGCCACAAGGATAATAAAAATTTCTTTATGCATGCCTCTCACAGTTTTTGTAGACTTGTTTAATACCTTTCCTGTGAAGGTTTCAAAAACAATGTTCACAGTTAAAGCAACAAGTCTGGCATGCATGCCACAATTTTTGGATAAAGGTTGGGATAAGAAGACATGTAGTTCAATGTTTTGTGAGGTTGTCCAACCTTCTATGCAACTGAAGTACATGGTTGCATCACAAAATTTTATTTTTTCTTTTTATTATAAGCGCAGTCGAATGCTAGGCACAAAACTAGTCCCAATGGATCAAGATAAAGATTCTTTTGGTGCAGAAAATAAACTTCTTGATATTGATGTTGTTGAGAATGGTGATGTGCTAGTTAATATCTCATTAAGACAATGTTGCTCCCTAGCTCAATTGCGCAATGATATTCTGTTTGAGACAGAAGGTTCTATTTCAAATGACTTTTTATTTATCTACAACAATAAGAAGGTACACCATCTGACTTATCCTAGTCTCATTAAGCACTGCTATTAGTTTACTTTACCCTATTGTTTCATATTGCTTTTTTGCAGGTGCTCAAAAGAAGAGAGAGTTCAATAAAATGCAAAGACATTGAAAATTTGAAAATTGAGATAACACAGACTCCATAAACAAAGGTATTATATTCAATAAAGTAAAATTTTGTACAGAAGTGTTTAATTGTATGTGTAGAACATATTGTTGACAACCATTTTCTATTTATCTACAACCTGATCCAGAGGCTGCTCTACATGGTCCAAGCTCACTGTATCATCTTTTTTTGGAGAATCTGTTTTCTGCTGCTCCATCCTGTTGTGTACAATCTCTTGGTGCTGCTCCATTGTCTCCTCTACTGCCGCTAGAGTATCTGTTTGCTGCTGTGCCATCTTCTCCTCAATAACATCAGCAGCAACAGCAGGTCCTTGTTCCTGTGGCTTCTCCTATCATCAGCACTAGGTCCTTGTTCCTGTGGCACCACATCAGCATCATCTGTGTCATTAAGGTGTATGACACCTTCTCGGACTTTAGAGCTCTCACCCAACTCGACAGTAGCTGGTACAATAGGTTTGGGGGAGGCATACTTCAAAAACTTCCAAATTGTATCAGCTCTGAAACTATATACATAGTTCGAGCTGAAGCTATCTTCTCTCATCTGCAATGGCATATGATGATTTAGAACACTTTGTACCAATATCAATTATTTTGAAGTTAAATGAAAATTATTTTTTCTTACAAGGTCTGGCTGTCCTATCTCAAAATAGCTTGAAAGTATATATTTGGCACTGATCAGCACTCTCCAGCCGCCGCGTAGCTACTTGAATCATCTTGTTGTGGTGTCTGTACAATTGGAAAGATATGTTAGAAATTGTTAATATCTGAACAAAACAAAATTATTCAATAAGTTCAAAGGCATAGCATGAAATAGACATCAGTAGAGGGAACGACTTTCTACCTCTAAATCTATTGGCTCTATTGAATCCAAAAGATTGACATTAGGAGGACAGTGATCCAATGCATCTAGAAGCCTTCTAATACAACTGCAATACATATAATTCAGTTAGTGTGCATTAAATCAAAATAATGAAGTTTAAAGTTAAAAATAGCACACACACCACTTACAATTTCAGCTCTCTGTGTGTGTTTTTAAGAGAGTTGAATAAAAAGCATTGCTTCTGCTGGATGTCAATAGAAGCAAAGCTCCAGTGGTCACTGCGTAAGGAAAAAAGCATTAAGAAATCAAAGGCTACAAGAGTTCTCAATCTTGAAGAAAAATCCCAAAAGAAGCAGTCACCCACATACTTGTTATGGTATGGAAGTAGCACAACATCGACAACATCAAAATCGCAGTGTCTGAACCAATTGGAAATATCCATTGGAGTTTCCTTTGCATCTCTTAACTTGAAGGAAATGGCAGGATCAATAATATGAACTGTATGCTATATAGCGTGGTTAAGCCAGCTTCTCATCATGCTGCATTGGACCAAACAATAATTAGGGTAGGGTGTAAAGGAGGTACAAGAAGGATTGTTTTGCAAACAAATGTAAAATAAAAGACACTTACTAGAGCATTGCAAGAATGATAGTATCTGAGCAATACTCATTCTTATGAGCCAATGCTGCCAAGCATGGTTTTGTCAAGTCAAAATTATTCACTGAAGTTTCATCCTCAATATGGACAACTATGTTAGGGCCCAGCTCCTGCAACCTTCTCTGTATCTGCAGCTCCATCTATACAGTCTCCACATCTATAACAAATTTGGATTCTTTTATTTGCTACTTCAGTGACTTCTCATAAGCAGCTTTCCCTCTGGTGCTCTTTGAGTGGGTTACTTCAACAACCTTAACCTCATCTACCTTCAAATTTCTTGTAGGTGGAATTAATAATATGTCTCTCATTTTTATGTCCTGCCATTCCACAGGATGGACTAGCTTGTCATACCTCCATCTCACTCTGGACAAAGTGTTGAAGTCTTTGGCCATCAGAGTTACCCTGTGAGCATGGGCTGCTACCAGCATTGCATCTTCAAAATATTTCTCCAAGTAATCCTCTGCCATTTCCTGTAAGGAAAGAATGGCAGTCCTGTTCCACCTGAAACCAAGGTGCCAACTATCACATATGTCTCTCACTAGTCTCTGAAAAGGTGCCTTGGGGATTGCAAAGCCTATAGCTGTCTGTTGCTTCCTGATCCCCTTTAGCACACCTGCACCATGTTTCAATCTCTTGGCCTTTTGCTGGAGCAGGCTCATTGGCTTCCCCTTCCTACCATGTACAACTCTTCCCTTTGGAGGCACACTAAATTCCTTGATACCTGCCCCAGCTGCTGCTGCTGCAAGCCCTGGACCCTTGCCAGCCCTCCTTGCAGTTGACTTGGTTTTGCCATCACTCTGACAAGCTGCATAAAAAGCAATGAAAAGAGATTACAGCCATGGAGAACATGGAATGATACAAGAAGGCAATGACAGGGGTGGATGAAGCAACATTTATAAATTTGCAACAAAACGCGATTTCGACAGTTTGAAATTCCTAACAGCTCACTCTCGCGTTTTCTTGCAAATACCTGAAGTAACATGCTATTACATTCCTACAGTGATTTCTCTGTCTTTACAACTAAAAACAATATGGATTGAGTTTATGCAAGGAGTGTACAGCCATGGATAGCTTAGAAAGACACAAAATCACAATGATAGGGGTGGATGAAGCAACAATTTTATATTTGCAACAAAATGCAATTTGGGCTGTTTGAAATTCCTAAAGCCTTCTCCTCGCATTTTCCTGCAAATTCATGAGGCAACATACTAGAACATGCCTTCAGTCATTTCACTGTGTTTGCAACTTGGTGCAGGATGGATTGAGTCTATGGAAGGCAAGAAGTGATCAATCTCTCACTCAACCAGTCCAATTCAAAAGTCTTCCTGCTTGTGGTTGCAGTGGAAAAAGCTAAGGAATGCATATAATATTTATCCTAATATCTAAGCTATCACATCACTCAGTACCTTATCCTAATATACTATTAAACAAGAAGATAAGGATATAGAGAGTCTGACTGACCTGGAAGCTATCTGTAGGTGTGCTGTGCTGGTGATGAGTACCCTGTGCTGGGGATGAACCTGTGCTGCTGGTCAGGATGCTGATGGTACAGAGTAGGGAGGTAGAGAGGCAAGAGAGCTGAGAGGGGAGGGCCTAGACAGGAGAGATTAAACAGGCGGGAAAAGATTAGTGCAAAATACAAACAAAGCAGCTAATAAATACCACACGTGTGGAATGGAGTCGTTTTTTCACACGTGTGGATGGGACCTAGATCTCTTGGAGTTTGAAACTTGGCACGTGTGAATGGCACTTTTTGCCTTGGAACTTGTGCCAATCATGATTTCATAATCAGATCCATAACCACTCTTCCCTCCCCGTGTTTCATCCCTGCCATCACCCTCTCATCATCCTTTTCCTTCCCCCTCTGATCCCTTCCTACCCAACACACTCCATCCAGACTGCAACCTGCCTGAAGACTACTACCATTGCCAGATCTCCAGGTTACCTAGGCTGCAGCTCAAGTTTGGAAGAGAGCAGATTATTCACCAGTGCAACTCCAACAGCATGGAAAAGGAAAAGAAAGGTTAGAGATCTATATTCTTTTCAATGTTTTTTGATATATATTTCTTCCATCCATAGAATTCTTGAATCTTACTGCCCAGGAATCTGGTATATCACCCTAGGATTTGATTGGAGATGGATATCAATAGAACCTAGAAGTTTGCAACAAAATGCGAGGAGAGTGCTTAACATTTTCCAAATGGCCCTATATCGCGTTTTCCTACAAATTCTTATATTCCTTTTGGTTTTCATTTCTTCCTCATTGTTTTGCTTTCTTTGGCCCTGGGGAATTCTTCCTAGTATCATCTACTGTCCAAGAATTTGTGAGATGATCCTAGCATTTGATTGGAGATAGATATCAATAGAAATGGAGAATTTGCAACAAAATGCGAGGAGAGTACTTGACATTTTCCAAATGGCCCTACATCGCGTTTTCTTGCAAATTCCTATGTCCCTTTTGGTTTTCACTTCTTCCCCATTGTTTTGCTTTCTTTGGCCCTGGGGATTTGATGATGATGATGAGAAAAGTTTTTGCTTTGGAACAGTTGATTCTCAGGTCCCTCCTTTCAAGAGGAAGCTGGACTTTTCTGCTGCTATACTTAGATCACAGCAATCACCAGGTGAGTCATGTGTGCTCATGAAGGGAGTTGTTTGGTGATATCCTATACATTCCCTGATTGCATATGTCAGCATATAGAATTCATGATATATAAATTTTTGTTCAGGCAAAAGGAAGAGACTGGAGCAGAAAGCTGAGTCTTCCCTTTCAAAACAAAAGGAACCAGAAGAGGACAAATCTCCAGATTTGCTCCTATTTGACTTTCTTCACAAGTGCAAGGCTCAGAGGAACTTCCACATATACCATAGTATTTTCAACAGGGAGTTCACTATGAGCTCTGTACTGGAGCATCACAGAGATTTTCTTTCAGACCATTGGGATACCTTCAAACAACTGATAGAGGCAGGAAGAATTGTGGAAGGTGAAAAGGTTTTTGTGCATATAAATCATATTGTCTCCATTGACAGGCTGAGGTACCATGTGAATAGAAGATTTGACAGCCTGCCTGAGGAATATAAATTCAACTGTAACTTGCACACCAGAAAGTGTAGAGTGCTTGTGGAAACCATGGCATTCCTTATGTACATTGTCTTCCATCAGCACTCTCTAGAAGAGCAAGGGCAGGAGGCTGAAGAAGAAGACACATCTGAAGCAGAGGAAAAATAGGATGTTCCTGTGGCAACAGAAATGGCAGAGCAGGAAGAAGATATCAACCTCCAGGATGAGGGGCTGCAAGTGGTTGCTCTTGACCTTGTTCAACTGAGGACTGAAACTCTTAGGGCAGCACAGCCAGTTGAAGATTTTGATGTTCGGAGCAGCAACTATGCAGTGCCCATGCGTCCAGGTGTCTTGATTGGTGGTAAAGATTATGTTTTCCTCCATGATATAGAGTGTATGTTCAATTTGAGGGAGGACTATGCCATTTCCCTTATTGCCCAGGCTTCAAGGCTTGACAAGGAGGTTGGCATAGAGGATGACCATTCACTACTGGCTTTGGAAACAACTTTTGATCCTGCAGAGGCCCTTACTATTTGTTTCAAAGAGACTGAAAAGTTCCAAGAGCCAGATGAAGCTGCCTTCCAGCTCACACAGGAAGCTATGAATCTCTCAGCACTATACAAGGGAAAGCTTAAAGAAGAGGCTGGACTGGAGGGGAGAGGAATAAATCTTTGGAAAGATGAACTTCTTGTTGCTGATGAAAATGAGAAGGTATGATCTTGTTACTTCAAATCAAATATTTTATCTTGTGTTTAAATGTTTTGTAGTTATGTATTGTCTCACTCCAATCTTTTGATATGTGGCAGCTACAAATTGAGGATGACACATTCCTCCAGAGAACAAGTGGAAGCAGGCCGGCTGGGTTTGGCAAAATGTCAAGCCTAGTTCATTATATTCATGATCTAGGCAATGCTAAGATCTTGATTTACCATAGGCAGTTGAGCAACAATGGAGAAGCCATTGTTTACTTCTTTAAATGTTTGTCTAGGGTTTTAGGTGGACATGATCTTTCATGGCAAAAGGAAAAGATCATTTTAATAGAGAGGTTGTCTGCCATAGATATATTTGGGGATTATGTGAATAAGCAGGCCTCTAGGGCCTCTTACTTTTTGTCTTACACTTCTTATGCATTAGCATGTGGTGTTAAGGAGCCCAAATGTCTGGAGGGCTATGGAAAACACAAGCTCATAAGGTTTCGAGAGCCACCCATGATTGCATCAGGCGACACAATCCAAGAAGAAGAACACGTGGAGATAGCTAAAGACAAGGATACCCCTCCCAGACAAGCAACAGAGGCAAGCATTGATAAACAGACAGTCGACATCAAGCCAATAAGGAAGAAAAAGAGTCCAATCAAGATAAAAAAGAGAGTTCCGATTGGCAGGCCCTGGGAGTAATAGGATTTAGTCATCAAATATAGCACAAACATTATGTTGAAGTTGAACTGATTTGTACAAAGTCTTTGATCCTCATCAGTTCCTTGTCCATACGGACGATCAGTACCCTTTTGCATTTGTCCCATCACCGTACGACACTTCAGTACTCTTCCCACACTCAGTAGCTTCTAAAAGCGTTTGACACTCAGTACCTTATTGGTAAGGATCAATAGTGTGTCTAGCATAATTAAGTAGTATTGATTGAATTTTTTGTGTGTAGCTCATGGATGTATTGATGCTTGTTAATATAGATCACATGTTTCACAAAAGAAATACTTTTGATGGAGTCTCAAAACATATAGGCATAACACCAAGAGTCACTTGTTCCACAAAATAAAAATCTATTGATTGAGTTTGAAAACATGTGGACATAACACCAATAAGTTACAAACTGCTATTCATGTTTACTTGTCCATTTATGGTTTCTAAATATCTTCGAATCCTAGTAGCAACTTTTCTTTTAGCATGCAACCTTTGTAGAATGCCTCGGTAAAACCATTGAAAGACTTCCTTTAGACTATTTACCTTTTGACTCCCTCCGTAGTGTTGTGTGTGTCTGAAAAATGCATTACGTGCCATGTAGTGAGACTTCTCCATGCCTTGGGTAGACCAAATTGCTGGGCATCCATACTTTTTGACAAAATAGGGACGGTGGTTGTAGATGATATGCTGTTTTCACAGAGACATAAGAATGCATAGTAAGTTATAAAAAAAAAGAGGATCACACTTAAGTAAAAGAAGAAGACAGAACTTTACCATGTAGTGAGTTATATTGCAGGCTGTCCACGCGTCTTTCATTGACTTCCCAAAATGTTTAATTGCCTCTTCAAAGTTCTTGTAATCACTCCATTGTCACAGAACATGAAGAGTTGATCAAGAGACCTCCACACCTTTGCCTTCACATTTCGTGCTTCCCCATCTGCCTCATGATCTTTCACGGCGTTATGGACTTGCTTCCACACTCCATAATTAATCCTTGAAACTGTTCTACCTTGCCTTACTTGCTTACTACTGTGTTTGGGTCGAGACAAGAATCTTCTTGCCTTAACACCACCAATAGAGGGCTTGATTGGTACCTCCTTGCCATTGGTAGACTTTTTAAAATCCTTTGTGATATGAACATCACCTCCATGTAGACCTATATCGGATAACACTTTTTCCAATGCTTGAAGAGCATCCTTTCTATTTTTATCGGGACGGAGTTTCCAAGCAAATCCAATATACAAAAATACCAATTTCTCAATAATTCAACATAGAGCATGCAATGTGCATATGTGAACATTACATAGTGGAATGTCAAGAATGGCCTTGAAGTCAGGGTCAACTTTATCTCTATTAGGTGCTCTCTTCCACCATTTGGAATCCATTACTTGAGCTGATTCTTTGTAGTAAAGACAAGGAGACTTTGAGTTGCCTCCTTTACTAACGTTATACATGCACTTAAGTGTTTTAAGATCCCCCGCCATGTGCCACTCTACTTGAAAATCACCTTTTCCTGCAACATGGATATTCTCTCCTTGCACTTGTCTTTTAATTATTCTTGGTATTTTTGTGTGGTGAAACACCTAATCTAGTGTTTGATTGTCTTCTGTCTTCACCTGTGATTATAGAAAACAAAAGTCTTACTATAAAAGATTTGAAAACAATGACTAAAATCAAGTACGAAACAAAAAATGATCATACTTGGAACGATCCTAACCACCATATGTGTTTCTCCGACTGCACACTAAAATACTTCGAACTCGCTTCAGTCAATGATGTATCAAGTGCTCCATTCATCAATGTAATAGTAATCCTTTCCATTTTCTTTTCCTTTTACAACCTCACACTCATCCAGTTTGATAACAAATTTCAAAATGCCTTTGCACTCCTTAAATGTTATTCCATAAAACTCGACCATTCTTCTTTGAAGTTGTTGTAGATCTACAAATATATTGTTCCAAGGGTCATACACAGTGGTTCCTTTACCACCATGAAATATTTCTTCAATATGGATATATTGCCCAATAAACTCATCTATACTTTCATTCAAATGATCTCTTATCCTCCACACGGTTTGCTGGATTTGGCAGTAAAACTCGTTTAATCCTTTGATCTCTCAAAGTTGAGGATATCGCATGGAAAATCGAACTATATCCCTTCTTGCTAACTCCACTAACATCAAGAGCCTCTTGGATTGTAGTGCCATCAACTTGATTATTGGATATAAAGTCCTCTACAACATTGCGTTTGATTGTTTTGTATTTTTTTTCTTCAATCAAACCTTTTATTACACCACAAGAAAGCAATTCTTTCATTTGTTTAACAGGAAGAAGGTTGGGATCCATATTTTCTTTTGCAGGCTCCAATAGTTTCCTATAGTAACAACACGATATGCCTATATTATTCAACACCTCCATTCTTGGTTTGCGTTAATGGACAAAATAGATATAGTCATTTGAGAGCATTTTTGAGTATAAAAAATGAAAAATTTCAAACTAGCCTTGCTTCCTGAATTCTTCGCTTGCATCCACCAGTCCCAGCCTTCAAATTTGCAATGTTTTTAATCTTCCTGCTTCGTAGTCTGTCTCCAAACACGGTTCTATTCCTTCTTCCTCTTGTCAACTCTTTTTTACTCTTTGAATGCTCCTCAATTTCATTCTGCAACTACTGCTCCAATTTTACACGAATGGCTATCTCTTGCATCCTGGCCCCCTTTTCTTGTAGGTACATCGTTTTATATGTTTCTGCAAATGCAGACTGCGCTGAAATATAACCAAGAAGTCCATTTTGTCCATCGCCCGCCGCAAACCTCAGTAGTGTGGTTGGATTGACAAATGGAGGACCGTGTAGAGTTTTTTATTAGACATTTTGGATATATGCTTCCATCGTACCATAAGTCAATATGTTGAAGCCCTTCTCTTCTCATATTTTCTCGTTATTGAGCATTCAGTACCGTATCCTTTCGTCTTTTTTGTGCTGGAGCATATTGTTCTTCTAAGTCGATGTGAAGATGGTGTAATCGCTTCTTCTGAGATTGTGACTCACTAGTATCGGCCATTTTTTGTGCTTCTGAGGTTGCAAAGTTTGCTTGTCAATCTCATAGTCTTTTTGTAACATGAATCGTGGAAGTGTGGTGGTATCCATGCAATCATCAAGTTCAGTGATGGATTTTTTATGAGAGGCCTGCACACGTCGTCAAAAGAGATGCGGAATCTTCGGGAAACAAAAAAAAACTAAGGAGATATTTAATGCAAAATCGTGTTAGTTAGACAAAAGATTATCTTATTCCTTTCTGAACTGACAGTTCGGTAGTCCTTACTGACAGTTCTGACCCACGTTTTCGTATTTTACTATTTTTGAGGTCTTCTAGGAGAGAACTAAATAAAAAAATAGTGAATTTCTTATAAGACCCCAAAATGAGCTCCCTTTTTTCCTAATGCTTGATCACGACTTGTATCTTATTTAGAGACACCTCTACCCTATTTTTAGTTGCATGAGTTGCATGAACCATATGCACCAACCATTTGTAGGCTTTACACCAACCACTCACCACTAACCTATCTACCACATATTAAATTGGACTAAGGAGTTGGGATTACATTTATCCAACAGATAGTCAAGTACCTGAAGTTCTCCGAGCGTTCATTGGATGATTCAGATGCCCATGTTTTGCTCTTTGTACATGGTGAGTTAATGTTTCGGGTCCCATGGGGATCAGTAGTTGAAGAAGGCGGCCTTTGTTCCAACCCTGTGCAAGAAGGCGGCCATTTGGATCGCGTAATACGGTGCGGGTCACTTTTAGACCTATGATGCGCTGCGCGATGCCTTCTTGTCCTGTTATTGTTATCGGGAAGAGAAGACCTCCATTCATGTGCTCGATAAGTTGGATCGGATGAATCAGAAGAATCTAATAGTCGAGGATTATGCAGCTAAGTTTCGAAAGCTGCTGTGGCGACTGGAGCAAGGCAATTGGCTAGTGGTGGAGATCCTCAACTCTTATTTTATGAAGGGCCTTGGTGGTCGATCTGGCTGCTGCGACCCTAGAAGATATGGTGGAAGCTGCGGTTCGCGCACGGAGCGCGTTTTGGTTAAGTCCACAAAGCCGAAGAGCAAAGGCAAATCCAAGTCTTACCATACGGATTCCTCGAATGATGGGAGGGTCGGGATTCAGATGAATCGGACGATGAGGAGGAGAAGCACCACGAGCGGAAGGTGAAGGTTGGGAAATTGGCCGAGGAAGGGTCGGTGACCTGACCGGAGCTCGGGTTCCCGAAGCTAGTGTAGGGACTTCTTAGAGGATCCGAGCCAGCGCATGGTGTACCCGGTGTCGGAATGATGGCCATATGGCAGAGGAATGTGGTTTGAATGATTTGTGGTGTGCGATTTGCCAGATGGCGATGCACTCCACTGATGCTTTGCAGATAAAATGGACGGAGGGCCCTGTAACCCACAGTTGGGGCGCCGGTAGTAGCAGTGTCGATGGTATAATTGACAGCTCCGGTGGCTCCTATTGCTCAACCTGAGCAAGCACGCCGTCCTTTCCGGCCAAGAGTGAGTTTTGCAGCTGGCTCTGGGCAGGACAGACAATCGACGGCAGTGAGGAAGTTTGCTAGAGCCAGGACAGACAATCGACGGCAGTGAGGAAGTTTGCTTGCTTCTACTGTAAATCTTCGGGCCATCGCAAGTCAGAGTGTCAGCTGTGGAAAAGCGGCATAAGGCAGAGAAGGAGAATACCCGGGGAACAGGCGAGGCTTCCTCCTCCACCAAACAACCCACAGTGAATGTGGTGGAGATTGTGGCTCTGAATGAGCCGGAAGCAATGGGTAAGGAGCAGCCAATCCAGGAGACTTTGGTGACTATCACCCGCAGAGGGATACCACCTATGCAGCCCACGGAGGATGGTGCTTTAGGCAGGAAAGGGAAGCAACCAGTGATGGATTGGCGGGATCAAGATAAGGTTCGGACTCAGGTCACAAAATGGGCCAAACAGAATCAACCTTCTGAGCCTTTTGGGCGGACAAGTGGACATTTAGGTCCGGGTGTACCACCGGTAGTGGTGGAGCCTAAGGAGATGGAGATAAAGATTCTGAGAACCACCCCGGAAGAGGATTAAGATAATGGTCCGCCATATGATTTATTAGAGGATTTGAAAAGACAGTTGATTCACATGTCCGTAGAACAACTGCTCACTCTGGTGCTGAATTTCCAACAACAATTGATCCGACAGCTTATGGGCGTGGAGGAGGCTGGAAGCAGAGTGTCGGATAAGCCGGCAGTACAAGTAGGCTCCACGGAGGTAGATGTTTCAGCTCCTAGAGTTGAAGCTCCGGTGTTTGATGAGGCTGTTTCGGTGATCAATGTGAAGTTGGCGGGATAACACATTTCTGGTGTTTTATTGGACAGAGGGTCCGGGGTCAACATTTTGTCTGATATGATGTGTGAGAAGTTAGGTCTGAAGACATGGAAACCTGCACTGTTCGCCGTTAAAATGGCTGATCAACGAAGGGTGCGGTTAAAATGGTTCGCAGATTGACTATGGAAGTTTCCAGATTCTCATTCCAGGTGGTAGTAGTGTTGCGGACGGGGAAGATTGAAGGGGCCTACCCCATGCCACTGGGCCGCCCCTGACTCTACGACAGGCTCGAATCAAGCAAGATTGGCATTCCGAAGTGATTACAATCAGGAAAGGGAAGAATAAGCTGAAGTTGTCCGTAGTATCCAGGCGGAGAGTGGAGACACCAAGCCGTCCTTAGGAAGTGGAAGGGGTCAAGATGGTGGAAGGATTGGATCTGGATGAGGAAGAAGCGTCCCTGCGCGCGACAGAATGTGGATTTGGTCAGTTTGTTTGAAGTAGATGTGGAATCTATCTTGGATAAATATCGACCAAAACGGAAGTCAAAGGAGGAATCCAAAGGTGAACAGGTCGACACAAGTAGGGCACGACGGGCTGACCCAGACAGTAGTGAAGATCACCCTGGGGAAGCGGATACTTCAGACATCCAAGGAGTGATTGCAGTGGAAGAAGCTTTCGAGCAAGAATTGCAAAAAGTCCTAGAGGGTCAAAGAAGATGAGTTGGTGGACATGAATCTCAGCATGCCAAATGAACCAAATGTGGTCCGGGTTAGTGCCCGTCTGGATGAGGTTCCGACTACAGTTGCAAGAGCTACTAGTTTCCTTTTCGGATGTGTTTACCTCTGAAGTTATGTGGACCTAAGGGAAATTGATCCTCAGTTTTACCAGCACTGAATTAATCTCAAGGAGGATGCTATTCCGGTCTGCTGCCGCAATGCTACCGAATGAATCCGAATTATGCCAAGAGGGTGAAGGAAGAATTGGATAAGCTACTCCAGGTTGGATTTATTTATCCACGTGACCGAGCAACCTGGCTATCACCCATAGTGATTGTTCCAAAGAAAAATCAGAAGCTGCGGGTGTGTGTGGATTATCGTAAGTTGAATGCGGCAACCATCATCGATCCGTTTCCCTTACCCTTCACGGATGCAATATTGGATGCAGTTGCGGGACATGAGATGTATTCCTTCCTAGATGGGTTCAGTGGGTATAATCACGTCAGCATGGCATCAGATGATCGGGAGAAGATGGCTTTCATCACTAAGTGGGGGGTTTTTGCTTCCAATGTAATGACATTCGGTCTGAAGAATGCCCCAGCCACTTTTCAAAGGATGGTACATGAGATTTTTGAGGAGTACTTGACTTCATTTATGAGGGCCTTTTTGGATGATTTCAGTGTATTCGGACGGAAGTGTTTTCATCTGCACCATTTACTACTATGTTTAACAAAGTGTAGAGAAGCCCGGTTGTGCCTGAATCTAGCTAAATGTGCATTCGTTGTGTGGAAAGTGGGATGCTGCTTGGGCATATTGTGTCAAAAGAAGGCATTGCAGTGGATCCGTTTAAGGTGGAAATCATTCGGGTGTCCCGATTAATACCAAGCAATTAAGCCGATTCCTGGGGCAGGTCCGGTGACATAGTCGGATGCTCCATTATCTGGGCGGATGTGGCTGCTCCGCTTAATGAGTAGATCAACAAGGTACCGATGGTATGGTTGGAACAATGTGACCTGGCTTTTCGACGCCTGAAGCTCATGCTGGTAGCAGCTCCAGTGGTTCAACCGCCTAACTAGGATCTTTCTTTTCATGTGTTTGTGGACGCTTAAGATGTGGCCATTGGGAGTGTGCTAATGCAGTAGGCGGAGCCGAAGTAGTTCCGGATAGTGTACTATGCCAGCCGGCGATTGTCTAAGTCAGAACTTAATTATTCCACCACCGAACAAGAAGCTTTGGGGATGAGCTACTCGGTGACCAAGTTTTGACACTATCTGTTGGGCAACCGGTTTACTTTCCATGTGGATCATTCCCCCTGCTCTACTTGGTGAATAAGCCTAATTTGACGGGGAAGCTGGCTAGATGGATGCTTATTTTGTAGGAATTTGAGTTCACAGTAGTCCATACGCTAGGGTCTACCCATGCAGTGGCAGATTATCTTTCCCGGCTCGAAAGTGGGGAACCTCCGCACACGGGGTTCTAGATGATTTTCCCGATGCAGATTTGTTCAAATTGGAGGGTGTTGTTCCACAAACTTGGTATGATGAGATGTTACAGTTTGTATAGACAGGCTTGCTGGGGGACAGTTTGACCCAGGAATCAGCGGAAGCGGGTGTCACTTCACAGTTGGAGTTTCCAGATTATTGTAGGACAACTTTACCATCAGGGGTTGGATCAGGTGCTCTGGCGGTGTGTACCGCGGCATGAGCAGGAAGCAGTGCTGCAAGAGGCACATCATGGCATCAGTGGGTGGTCACTTTGCCGGAGATGTAACCGATCGGGATCCTCCAAGGTGGATTGTGGTGGCCGATAGTGGTCGGAGATGCATACACGTTTGCAAAGCAATGTGATGTCTGTCAAAGGTTGGGGCAACCGATTGAGAGGGATTGGATGCCGCATAGCCCAGTGCTACCTCTAGAGCCCTTTGTGAAGTGGGGGTTAGATTTTGTGAGACCATTTAAGCCACCTGCTAGATGGACAAGAAATAGGTACATTTTGGTGGCAACGGATTATTGCACCAAGTGGGTAGAGGCTCGGGCATTGAAGGACAATTCAACTTAGTCGGTGGCGAAATTCCTGTATGAAATGATCATGACCCGCTTTGGCCGTCCGGTGGAACTAATTAGTGGCCAGGGAGGACACTTTTGAATGCGGTGATTAAGGAGCTGGTGACTCGGCATTTGATCATCCACCACAAGAAATCGACTGTTTATTATCCATAGGCCAATGGTCAGGTGGAGTCCAGTAATAAGGTGCTGCCAAAGATTCTGAAGAAGCTGGTCAATGAGAATCAAAACTAACTGGGATGAGAAGCTCTATGGCACTATGGGCTTTTAAGATGACTTACAAGGTGGCAACCGAATTGACCCCGTTCAAACTGGTGTATGGGGTGGAAGACGTTATTCTGATATAGTTTCTGGTTCCAAGTCTCAGAATTATAGTAATAGAAAAGTTGGGACCGGAAGATTCCTTAGCCCATCGGATGGAGTAGCTGGTGCAACTGGGGGAGGAGTGGTTTGTTAGTTCCTATATGTGTCCAGACTGGTGCAAGCGTGGAGGAAGAAGTGGGTGGATCGTAACTCTAAATTTCGAATATTCTAAAAGAAGGTTCCAGTTTTGCTATTTAATTCTTGTCTTGGTTATGACCCTAGGAAGCTGAAACTCCGCTGGGTGGGACCGTACCTGGATTGTGGATAAATTTTATGATGGTATCTTTTTATTAGGCACTTTGCAAGGGGAGAAATTTTCCAAGCCGGTGAATGGGCACCGACTTCGTCCATATCATGGACGTATGCCGCCTTGGCTGTTTCATGATGAGACGGACCTAACTGTTAATTGTGCATGCGTGGAAGTAATAAATTTTCCAAGATTTTTAGCAGATTCTCATGGGATGGAGGGTTATGTGCGGCTACATAGGGCCACACACCCAATGGCTCTACACACCCGTCAGTATCATCTTTCACTCCTTAACTCTCTCTTCTTATAGACACGGTAAAATGAGATAGCCACAAAGATATAAAAAACAGCAAAATGAGACAAGCACAGAGAGTGACATCTATATATCACTTATTTGTAACCTGCCATGTGGCAAGCAAAGGAGAGCCTTTCACATAAAGGAGAAAGGATAATTTTTTTAATGAGTCATTTGCTCATTGAATGAGTCTCATATATATATATATATATATAGAAGAGTTCCACATTTTTGAACATTTTAAAAGGAACGTTCTTTTCCACAAGCCTAGATTGTCACCATCAAGTCATTTGCTCATTGAATGAGTTTCTCATATATATATATATATATATATAAGCACTCACACACACACACACACACACACACACACACACACACACACACATATTACATACACACACATATATTATATTACACACACACACACACATATATTACATACACACACACATATATTATATTACACACACGCACACACACACGTATGAGAGTTTCTCATTTGCTCATTTATTCTCCCTAGCGCACATAGACACACTTCGACATGTGTGCATACACATACACATATATAGTATTATATTATGTGCACATGTGTGAGACAGAGCACACACACACACACACACACACACACACACACACACATTTATATATATATTTATAGGTATGTATATATGTATATATAAATAGATCTATATATATGCCAACATAAACACATGCATGTGCATGCACATAATGCAACACACACACACACACATGCACACAAAAAAACACACGCACATGCACACAAAAACACACACACACACACTCGCATGCACATGCACATATACAAATATGCACACTTACTCGCACACACTGACTCAACCTCGTACATACATATACATGCATATGAACTTGCATATATATGCACACATACACACTGACATACACAAATACATGTGCATACATATATATATTATATTATATAATATAAAGAGTATAATGTGTATATAACTATACGAGAGAGAGAGATATATATATATGTTTATGTACCTGTGTGTGTGTTTTATTATGATCAATATGTTGATTTTTTTAAAATATTATATATATATATATATATATATATATAGGTATTATGTATTGCAATATTCTCTCTCTCTCTCTCTCTCTCTCTCTCCTAGATAGATATATATATATATTATACTCTCTCTCATATGATATAGATGCATGTATATATATGTGTGTGTGTGTGTGTGTGTGTGTGTGTATATATATATATATATATATATATATAGAGAGAGAGAGAGAGAGAGAGAGAGAGTCTCCTAGAGATAGATATATATACATTATACTCTCTCTCTCATATATATATATATATATATATATATATATATATATATATATAGAGAGAGAGAGAGAGAGAGAGAGAGAGAGAGAGAGAGTATTTAAATACATACATACATACATACATACATATATATATATATATATATATATATATATATATATATATATATTATATGTGTGTGTGTGTGCATGTGCGTGGGTGTGTGTGTGTGTTATTGTATTGAGTATGCTTATTTTTTATAATAATTAAATATTCTCTCTCTCTCTCTCTCTCTCTCTCTCTCTCTTTCCTAGATAGATATATATACATTATACTCTTTATATAATATAATATGATATAGATGTATGTATGTCGATATATATATATATATATATATATATATATATATATATATGCATGTATGCATGTATGTATGTATATATGCATATGTTGTGTGTGTGTGTGTGTGTGCGTGTGTGCGCGCGTGCAAATATATGTAAATATTCAAATACATACATACATTTATATATAGATTAAATAAAGAGTATATATATCTATAGCGAAGAGAGAGAGAGAGAGAGAGAGAGAGAGAGAGAATATTTAAATACATACATACATACATACATATATATATATATATATACTTTTATGTTTATTATTTAAATACATATATATTTATAATATATATATGTGTGTGCATGTGCATGGATGTGTGTGTTTTTTTATATTAAATATGTTTACTTTATATAATAATTAAATATTTATTATAAAAAAATATATTTATATTATGCACACACACACACACAGAGACATATACACATATATAAACACATATAAATAAATAAACATATTTAGTATAATAAAAGATATACACAGATGCACATATATACACATACACTTTGTATATATATGTGTGTGTGTGGGTGTGTACACGTGCACGTGTGTGTATATGTATGCATATATACATGTAAATATATGCATACACTCTCACACATATGTGTGCATGTGCGCACACATAGACACAAAAATGCCCCCACAAAAAAAATCACATGTCCGCACACACATATATATACTCGCATATGCACACACGTTCATGTGTGTGTGTGTGCGTGTGTGTGTGTGTGTGTATACAAATATATGTAAATATATGAACACACACACACATATAGATTATATAAAGAGAGAGAGAGAGAGAGAGAGAGAGAGAGAGAGAGAGACACACACACACACACATAAATATATATACATACATACATACATATATATATATATATATACTTTTTATGTTTATTATTTAATTACATATATATATTTATATATATTTTTTAATATATATATGTGTGTATACGTGCGTGTGCATGTACGTAGGTGTGTGTGTGTTTTACTATATTGATTATGTTTATTTTTTATAATAATTAAATATTCTCTCTCTCTCTCTCTCCCTCCTAGATAGATATATATACATTATACTCTTTATATAATATAATATGATATAGATGTATATATGCATATATATATATATATATGTGTGTGTGTGTGTGTGTGTGTGTGTGTGTGTGTTTATATATATATGTGTGTGTGTGCGCGCGCGCGCAAATATATGTAAATATTTAAATGCACACACACATATACATACATACATACATACATACATATACATATGTATGTATGTATGTATGTATATATATATATATATATATATATATATATACATATACATTTTTTGTTTATTATTTAAATACATATATATTATATATATATATATATATATATATATATATATATATATATAAAATAAAAAGATATATATATTTATGTTATATACATATTACGACATAAACAAAGTTTGATGATAGAGAGAGTTTGGTGTGATGAAAAGAGAAAAACAATTGTGTTTATATAACATGATGCGATGAAAATAACAATTGTGTTTATATAACATGATGTTTATATCACAATTGTGTTTATATAACATGATGTGATGAAAATGGAAAAATAATTATATTCATACATTTCCCCTTTTAAGAGTGAGCCAGACCCATGTCCTATGTGCATGTGCATGTGTCATAGATACCAGCACATGTGAACTACGGTTTAGACCATTCAATAATTGACCGGCCAGGGCCACTCGTGTGGTGAATGCTGCAAAATAGTGAGTGTAATAGTGCACGATACAGTGTCCATACTGCCATCAACCACTGCAATAATTTGATCATTGGCTGGATGTGGTCCAATGCAACTACTTCAAAAATGCCCTTTGATCCTTTTTTTTTTAATTTTAAAATTTTGGCGACTACTAGAAGGGAGCAAAGTACTCCGTGAGGACCCCTCATATCCTCTACAAAGCGAGGGCAAGGTAGCTATCGGGTGTTCGGCCGGGGATCGAACCTGGTACCTCCAGGTTACAAGCCACCCCTATCAACCGCTAGAACAAGCGCCCGACGTTAAACCTTTTGATCCTTTTATAGGAGGTGCAGACGCAATTCATTCAATATGCTGCAGTCTTCATACATCACACCCATGCAGACCTGACTATATTGCCTGGAGAAGGCTCAGACATGGCTGAAAGCACATGTGACTCCATTTTCCATACTTAATTCATAAAGGGTTTGCCTAATTGCCAAGCCTTGCTCTTGCCACATGAAAAACTTTCTGGGCTAGCCTCCCATAGTTTATAGTCCTCTAACTCCTTTACCTTACCACATGAAAAACTTTATGGGCTAGCCTCAGATAGTTTATAGTCCTCTTAACTCCTTTATCTTCCGCTTTACTTGATAGTTCTCGTTTGTGATTGCAATAGCCACATCGTTGGGGAACATGGTGCACCAAAAGAAGATATGAAGGATGGTGTAGAGACACAATGAGAGAACAGCAACAGACGAGATCAATGAAAGCACCATTGCCAGACCCTGTGTAATGGGATGCTTGACTTTGACAGAATAGTGGATTGTAGCAATGGCGGATGCAGTCATAGGGAAGCTGTATGCCCACCATGCCACTGAAAACCTGAAAACAAGCCCATAAGAATATTGGAATACATGAAAACCTTAGCAAGACTAGTGTAGAGCATCCTTTAGTACACGTGACATGGCAATCCTTTGCAAAAAAACCCTGCATGCTTCTTGACCTTAAACAAAAAGGTGATCCTCTCAAAAACTTAGGGAGGGCACCGTACCCATGCCCGTTGCAACCTGCTCGAAGCTTGAGCGGGTGCCAAAACCCTTAAACTTGGTGACAAGTCGGGAGCACAACAGATGGCATTCCACACATGCATCACCTGTTTCTGTCTTTGAAGCACCTCCAGCATGGTGAGAGGCAGTGCAGTGCATCATATGGGCAGTGACACTCTCATTGGCAATCGTACCCCCGCCCATTCCATTTCCAGCTGGAGGTGGCTGCTCGCAGGCATCAGTCCAATCAACAAGCCGCACAATGGGGGCATGTCTCATGTGAGTCATGCCTTGCTTGTCCCCAAGATCAGACAGTAAAGATTGAAGCACCTGCGACACACTTTCCAGCATGGTGAGAGGCAGTGCAGTGCATCATATGGGCAGTGACACTCTCATTGGCAATCGTACCCCCGCCCATTCCATTTCCAGCTGGAGGTGGCTGCTCGCAGGCATCAGTCCAATCAACAAGCCTCACAATGGGGGCATGCCTCATGTGAGTCATGCCTGTCCCCAAGATCAGACAGTAAAGATTTGATATCACCTTAACGGGGCGGCCAATATATGTGTAACCAGCCTTGATGTATGATGACAGGTATACATAATGTGCTGTCGCAAAATGTATGGAAAGCGTAACATGCTATGCAGGCCACCAAAAATGAGTCACTAAAACCTCCCCATATAGCAACTAGTTGACCTATTTACATGTGAACTTTTTGATAAGTTTGGACAATGGTTGCACATGGGCATGTGACATCTCTTAGTCAAGCAACACACACATGAACAAACTCCCAACTTGACAAGGGCTTTACACAGAGCTGGGCACCATGTGTTCATTGGCTTGGATGCTAGACATGTATGCTGAGCACAGTGTGTTCATTGGCTTGGATGATGGACATGTATGTAGGCAGACCATGAAGCTGTGTAGACAGTAACGGTCACATGTTGGTAGTTAAGTAATATCTTGATGAATGCATGTCAACAGCTTGCTCTTCTTCCACTGAGATGCCTTCTATGAGAAAATAGCGTGTTAAACAGCAAAGCATTGCAGGGTTTGGGTTAGATCTTACCTAAAGCCACGAAAGAAGTTGACCCGCACCACCTACACAATAAAGAGTTATTATAAACATATCATTGAATTTCATTAAACAATCAAACATGCACATGCTCTCTCTCTCTCTCTCTCTCTCTCTCTCTCTCACACACACACACACACACACACACACACACACACACACACACACACATACACACACAATGTTTGTACATTTGTACGTACAAACATCGACACAGTAACTACAGATGTGTGTGCATGCATGCGTGCGTGCACACACATACAGTACATACATATATGCCAATAAACAAACATGAAATCTTGATAATTAATGGCTTACCAGAGATGAATAAAGGAACAAGCCCACAAAGTAGGCAATTCTTGATACTAGGTCAAAGTCACCCACAATCTTGGACCAAGCTACACTAGCAGTGCTTGGTGCTGCAACAAACAGAAAAAATACTGGGTGAAGCTCCTTGGGAAGTACAGCTGCAGTTGGTAATCTCTGGTACAACGTCACAAAAAGCACCAAGTAATGTGCAAGACCCACGGCCCAGAAAAAAATGGCTAACTCTTTCCAACCAACAGTTGCAGCCAAGAGAGCCCCCACAAAATTTCCCACAAGGGATAGGTGTGTGGAGGGATTTGCGACCTTGGAGAGTCTCCGTTTGCCTCCAGATAGCCACTGCCCATAGATCTTGAGCTCTAGTGCAAAGATAGGCACCATGAAGAACACCCACAAGACAGGGTGTATGGATCTGGTGACTGCAGGAGGAACCCCCAATGTCAAGAACATGCATGCTATCCATGGAGCAAAGAAGAAATTGATACGAACTGGATGATAAAACTCGCGCCGTACGGCTTCAAAGTAGAAGAGACACTTCAAGAAATATATTGTGAACACTGTGAGAAGTGTCATGAGTGCCAAACACCATAGTGTCAGATTGATAAGCTTTGGGACATGCATGAACTGCATGGAAGCTGCAGTTGACAGAGTTTTCCATAGTATTGTCTGGCTACCAAGGCCTAGGCAAATACCGAAGCATCCAATCGGGAACCTCAAGAAGAAAGGCCATTTTTTATCAACTGGGAGCACAGGATCTTCAGAATCCTGCATGCTCCAGGCATAAATGTTAATACAGAAAGTCAGCATGCAGAAGCCTCTGATTGATCAATTACAGATAAAATACAAATACTTACCCTCAGGATGTCCAGTTCTGGCCCTTGGAGTGCATGGAAATACCGCCCCACATTGAGCTCAGACCCAGGTCTAACCTGCTGTTCTGGATGGGGTTTGGTGTGAAGGCGAGAGAAGGGCCTCTCGAACGCTGTAGCCTTTGTCTTGAAGAAGGAATATCCCTCATCAACACCACCATCGTTCTGTTGCAAGGTGAAACCAGGCAAAGGGCCAGAGTGGCTGTGAGCCTCCTGCAACACATGAGGAGGGTCATCCATACTCATCATTGGGTTGGTCTGCTGGGTCTTCCTGTAATTACTCACCACTCTTGGGTTTTCTTTTTTCTCTTTGAGTCCTGTATTGGTCGATCCCATTTTCAACTCAGGGGTGACCTTGTGCCCTCCAAAGGAAAATTTTGAGGGAAAGCCGCATTTGGGCACTTTCTTCTTTGGGAAACTCACGGCTTCTGAGTAAATTAGGGTTTCTGGCTCAGAGAATATCTCGGTGAGGTTGCATTTGGGCATTTTACTGCTTAGGGTTTCTGCATGGTTTAGGGGTTCTCCTACATGGATTACAGTTTTTGGGTCACATAATCTCTCAGAATGGCACGCTCTTAGAGAGATTTCCAGCGGGGTTTGGTTACGGAGCTCGTGTTTAGGGCTCCAGACCCCTTTCTCAACATCTGCAAAGATGAAGTTGGGTACCGAGGCGCCTCTTCTGAGCTCGAAGCTGTCCTGCAAGGGCGCTTCTGCGATGAAAGGGTAAGTCCCGCTTGAGAGAAACCTCAATGAAGGGGGCAGGGACTCATCGAAAGTGTTTGACCTAACAAAGGATAATGCCCTGTACACATCTTCTAGGCTTCCTGGTTGCACACCCTCCCCTGCACGCAATCCCTGCTGAGAATAGCTGCACAAAGCATTGCATGGCTCAATCAGTCATTTTTCTCCCTAAATACGGTTACGAAATAAAAGAATTCCTCCTATTGCTCAAAAAATACATAACACACCAGAAAATAGCAAATTTTTGAGTCCAGAACCCGTCCATCCACAATAATCCAAGCATGTGGAGTACTTTAATGCTTAATTACATGAAAACTCCCAAGATTTGGTGGAGCTAAGCTATGCACAGATGCTAAAGCTAATCTTTTTACTGTGTCAGGATGAAGATGCTGGGATTAAGAAGAAGGATGATGAGAAGCAGGATTAAGTATGGATTCTATTCGTATGCTATGCAGGCAAGCGAATGCAAGGGAGAGATGGGCAGCATGCAGGCTTCTTTCTTGAAGCAAGCACCTGTGCCAGTAGCAAAAGAAATTAGATAAATTAATCTTGCTTGTAAAGATAGCAGAGTCATGCAAAGGAAGCAGGATTGAAGGGATTTGAATGAGCCCAAATAGCTATGTTATGTTAATACAAGAATGGAAGATAGATGACCACTTTGCCCACATTGCCCAATATCCACAGCTCAAATATCTACATATTTAACATTTAGGGAGAAAAAGGGGGGCAAAATTGACCCCTTTCCATGGAGTTCTGTAGTAGCTTGCATTGCCTTACTATACTTTTCCTGCAGGACAGAAAGATGATATCACAAAATTTTTTTTTTTAATGAAACCAAAAAATTGAGATAATAGGAGACTAAGGAGAGCAGTACTGCTGTGAATATGATGCAACTTGAAAACGTACAACCCATGCATCCCCATTGCATGTACAATTAGCCTACAGCTCATTAATCACGCATAGCCCTGCATCCGGCAGGAACAATTGAGGCAAGCTCAATATTGTTAATAGTACACAATTACGTTAATAAGAATAATTGTTAAGATTAAAAGGATATTTAGCAAGCTCAAACGTCCCACGTGCAGCTTTAGGATACTGTATTGGAGGCAGTTGGCAGGAGAACCCAAACCATGCGCAGGCCTGTGCATATATCGTGATAATTCCAACCAAGGGCTGTACTGAATAGAACTCATTTATGGAGGCTTTTTGCAAGGATTTCAATAGCTTCCAAAGCTTTGGCAGAAATTATTAGCCAACCTATGCAGCAAACGATTAAGCACAGAACTGGCGGATCATCCACTAAGAAGACAATAGGCAGCTATACAGGTAAAATTATATATATTGGGTTAATTACATCCTCTTTATTTCAGTAAGTATAATATTGGCCAATATGTTCTGATGTAAGCCATCCATCATCCACTATGGTGAAGGAGAAACAAGAGAGAATGCAGGTTAATAAATAGGTGAATGGAGGATAGTATAATGCAAGCAAGACAACCCACCAGTTGAAGCGTGAAGAACCAGTTGGTGCTAATGCTGGCAGATTAGTTGCTAGTGTGATGCAGGGCGGATGCGTATGATACTGCTGGCAACCCAAGGTTTTCCTGCAGAGGTGGCAGATCAGCTGAGGACAAGGCTAATAAGTATCCAAGGAGAAGGGGGCTTATATAAGGTTTGGGTGGCAATAACACCACGTTGGCCTATTTTTTCACAGGAGCTGGCTGTCCCCCAACTTAAGTACCTTTACACCGGAAAACCCCGTTTTCATAGTCCCCACAAAGTCACAACTTGCCGCTTGGCCTCATCATCAAAACACTCCCCTAGGAGACACCCCTCCATTAGAGCCGAGCTTCATTTCGGGGAGGCACCATTGCCGTTCAAAATTGATAGGTTTGGTGAAATATAACAAGTTTTTTTGTAATTTTTCATCGGCGTTTAAAATTTTGCAAGTATTTTATCGCCAAAATGCTCAAAAACGGGCGTGACACCTGTCAAAAAGCAGCTATGATTAGAGCCCCTCCTTTCATCACTCTCAACCCCCCTCCTTGTAGGGTGTCCATGCCACTCCCCCTTGTTTCAATTTCTATTTTATACCTTTTTGCTCTAATATCCATTAGCTTCTCCGTTTCTTCCTTCCCAAACAACATCATCCCCACCCCCACCATTCATATCATAGTTCAACATTGAGCAAGCCTTTAAGGAGCCAAACTCCCATGCCCACCCTAAAAAGAGTTGTAACCAAAGGAATTGTGCACTCTAACACAATGGCATGATTGTTGTTCAAGACTAAAAAAAAGGTCCAAGTCGACAACCTTTGCATGTCATAATGCTGAACAAGGGTAATTTTTGTAAAAGTTCTTTTCTAAGTTAGCCACCCCAACACAATTGTGCACTGTAACACGATACTCACACAATGACATGATTGTTGTTTAAGACTAAAAAAAGGTCCAAGTCAACCTTTTGCATGTCATAATGTTGCGGAATGGAATATTTTTGTAAAAGTTCTTGTCTAAGTTAGCTACCCTTACACAACTACACCACAAGACAAAAGCTCAATACATATCTCACGCCCCCCACTAGGCCGCTTGATCCTTTTCCTTAAGGTGGATTTAGAAAATATCCATTGTCCTTAGAAAGTGTGCATTTTCCTTGTACCTCTTGTTTGACTGACATTGTCCTTAGAAAGTGTGCAGTGCCATTGAGCCTTTTCACAAGGCGTGCATAAACAAATGTTGTGCCCTATCTTTTGAGGGTAGGATTAAACAAATTAGGTTGGCTTAATGGTTATGGCAAGTAGCTTGATTGGATGTGGTTGAATGTGTAGCCTCTAGAGAGTCGAATTTCCAACATGTCCATGCTATGCATGGTATGTCCTATCTAGATGTTTTTTTTGAAGTCATTCATTACCCACTTAGTGTAGTGGCCCTCATATACTACTTGTACTTAGGTTGTGTGAAATTGTTGACCCCACAGGATTTAAACTTGGTGTCACGTGGGCTGTAACGCCTGTGATGACCGACGGCAGACCGGATGGCCAGACGGGGCTTTAGCGTCAACGCCTTGGCCGGAGCGCCGAGGACATGGCCATCCGGGGTTCAATGGGAGAGGATGCCCATGCGGAGTCATGAGCGGCCATGCTAGTGTGGATGGCAGGCCACAATATCAGAGCATCAGTTTCGATTTGGTCAGGGTCCGTGCGTGACCGGGGACCAGAGCCCACTCAATGGTTTTCAACCATTCAAAAAAAAAATCTTATCCTTATCTCTCTACAGGGCACAATTGACTGTGTGGAGAGAGGCGGCCATAGCTACCCTTACACAACTACACCACAAGACAAAAGCTCAATAAATATCTCATGCCTCTTTTTCCACCAACATCCTCCACTAGGCTACTTGATCCTTTTCCTTAAGGTGGATTTAGAAAATATCCATATACATATCTATAGAAAGTGTACATTTTCTTTGTACCTCTTGTTTGACTGACATGTCCTTAGAAAGTGTGCAGTGCCATTGAGCCTTTTCACAAGGTGTGCATAAACAAATGTTGTGCCCTATCTTTTGAGGGTAGGATTAAACAAATTAGGCATTAGGGGAAGGTAGAGGTCTATAGGGGCCCTTTAAGCTGCCATATTATGATTTAATGACTTTTTGTTAAAATGTTAAGTTTCTTTGACTCTAGATACCTTCTTATTCTTCAAATGGCTAGAAGTTTGAATTTCAAAGTTTCCCGCCAAAATTGAATTTAAAATTGAGTGGGCAAAACCATATCATGTGACATATCTATGGAAAGAGCTCAGCGAGTAGATTCTGGATCTCTAATCTCCGACAAATTTTGAGCTCATATGTAGAAGTTATGGATGTCCGAAATTTCAAAAACTTTTCCCCCCACTTTTTGGGAATGAAAAGAACAAAAATGCATCTTCTAGAGAATCTTTTGACCACCTTTAATCACCCAACATTTTTGTATATATGGCGTCACATGATTGGCCCTTTTCCTTAGTAACCTTTTAATCACATGGCATCTTAAAGGGCCCCTATAGACCTCAACCTTCCCCTAATGTTGGCTTAATGGTTATGGCAAGTAGCTTGATTGGATGTGGTCGAATATGTAGCCCCTAGAGAGTCGAATTTCCAACATGTCCATGCTATGCATGGTATGTCCTATCTAGATGTTTTTTTTGAAGTCATTCATTACCCACTTAGTGTAGTGGCCCTCATATACTACTTGTACTTAGGTTGTGTGAAATTGTTGACCCCAGAGACATGACTTGGATTTAGACTTGGTGTCATGTAGACTGTAACGCCTGTGATGACCGACGGCGGCAGACCGGATGGCCAGACGGGGCTTTAGCGTCAACACCTCGGTCGGAGCGCCGAGGACATGGCAATCTGGGGTTCAGTGGGAGAGGACGCCCATGCGGAGTCATGGGCGGCCAGGCTAGTGTGGATGGCAGGCCACACACTATATAGCCTGGGGGATGAGGGGCAATCCTCATTCTTCCTCTATGGCTGGGTGGTGAGCCAGAGGCCATCCCCTCCTGTGGTAACGCCCGTAGTGGTGTTACGGTAATCTAACATTGGTATCAGAGTGTCAGTTTCGATTTGGTCAGGGTCCGTGCGTGACCGGGGACCAGAGCCCACTCAATGGTTTTCAACCATTCAAAAAAAAAATCTTATCCTTATCTCTCTACAGGGCACAATTGACTGTGTGGAAGGAGGCGGGCATAGCTGGAAGGAAGAATTCTCTCTCTCTCTCTCTCTCTCTCTCTCTCTCTCTCTCTCCGTTGCACACACCCAAGCGCTCCATTGCAGGTAAGCAATTTCTTTTTTTTTGCTTTGGAGTTTGTTTGCGAAAGAAGAGCTTTTCGTCTGGTGTAGAGAGAGAAGTCGGCTGTGAAGAGAGAGAGACGGCTGGAGCTTTTCATCTAATGTAGAGAGAGAGGTTGATTGCTGCGAAGAGAGAGAACGGCTGTCTGGTGCTGTCTGGTGTGTGGAGGGAACCGGCGCTAGTAATGAGGCCTACCTGGTGCTGTCGACGGTGGCGGCGGCCAACCCATAGGCTGCCAGCCAGGCGAGCGCAGCGGCGGCCAGGCCACAAGAGGCCAGCCAGCAGGCCAGCGGCAGCGGCAGCGGCCAGCCAAGCCAACACAACGGCGGCTAGCTAGGCCAGCACAGTCGAGCGGCCAACCCACAGCGGCCACCTAGACTAGCAGCCGGCGAGACGGCCAGTAAATTTTAATTTTAATTTTTTAATTTTTTATTTTATTTTAAAAAAAAATTAAAAAAAATCAAACGAACACCTCTCTCCCGGCAATGGTGGCGAGGGATAATCCAGGGTGTTTCAGGCACAGGTTCCCACAGAGATTTATTTTTTTATGAGTTGCAGGCACCTTTCTCTCGGATCGGAGCATCCCGGAGTAGCAATGCTTGTAGAGGCTCGCAGCGCAACACAAATCGGCAGTCGACGACAGTCTCGCAGGCGACCGTAAGGGGGTGACTATTCTCTCTCCATCACTGCTCGTTTTATCAACGTTTTTTTTGTAATTTTCGAGTTCTCGCATTTTTATTTGTGCAAGAATTAAAGATGTCTGCTAGGCGTAGTGTGTCCCCACCGCCTTCTATTTCTCTAGGCTTTTCAGGTCTCTTGTCCTCGGTCGCGGGTTTGATCCTGACTGAATTGTCAGGCCGAATACGCCCGTCCGGTCTAGAGAGTGTGCTCGTCGATCACGCGTGATCCGCCAGCGCCCTCCTCGTCTGTTGACCCCGCCTTAGGATCCAGTGAGCCCGCAACGGCCGCAATAGTAGATGACCCCTTTCTGGCCGATGAGCCAAATGACATGAACACTGACGTCGCCGAGGGGACCGAGGAGGACCTCTTGGAATATGACGACGATGATTATGACCTATTGGACCCTGCCAATGTCCTGACAGAGACGGAGCTCTCTAGTGGACTTTTTAAATATCTTAATGCAAAATTGAACAATATGGGTAAGTCCAGGCTGACATAGTCACGATGCTACAGAGCATCTCCACACGGTTAGATGCACTGACAGCTGCCTCTGCTAGTACTCCGACTCCTCGTGATAGATGAGCTCCTGTGGCACGGGTGAGCGTAGCCTCGCCAGTGGTTGCAGGAGTACAGGCCGATGCGCTTGCGGCGGGGCCGTCCGTAGAGACAGCTTCGTCGTCGCCTAGTTTTGGTGGCGAGGAGAAGGAGAGAAACAAGGACTCGGTCAACATGTTTCTAGCGAAGTGGTCAGACTTGCACGTGCTCCGACAGCAGCCTAGCCGGATACAGCTTGTAGAGGCTAGCCTCTCATTAATCGGCAAAGCGTACAAGTGGTGGATGAGTTTGACAACTCGTCCTGCCACTTGGACGGAGTTTGAAACGATGTTTCGAAAAGAGTTTTTGCCTGTTTTTGAGGTGGAGAGAAGCTGGGAGTTATGGGACAAGTGCTCGATGGAGAATAAATCCCTGACTCAGTACATCTCAGACTGTAGGGAGATAGTACTCAAGCTAAAGCGGATCGATGCATTCCAGACATTGCGAGGCTTTAAAAGAGGCCTCAAAGATGATTACCTTGAGTACGTAGAGCCCTTACAGCCTAAAGACGTAGCAGAGGCAATCAAGTATGCACAGATATTTGATGACATCAAGGGTCGTAGTGCACGTGGTGGTTCGAGCAGGGCTGAGGGTAGTGAGAAGAGGAGGTCAGGCGTTAAAAGAAAAGGGTTCCGCAGTGATAAGCAAGGGGATAGGGTGGTCATTGGTCTAAAAAGCCGCGACCATCCAGGAAGAAAAGAGACAGCGAAATCCAAAAGAAAGAGTAGTATATTAAAACGCGAAAGGAAAATCGTTGCTTTAATTGCAACGATGTAGGGCACACGAAGACTGAGTATCCAAAGCCTAAAGCCAGCACGAGTGGCAACAAGCCCAAAAGCAATGGTAAATCCTCTAGGCAGTTGCATATAGTGCAGAGACTTCCTCTCAGTTCCGTAGAGTTCAGAGAGGTGACAGTGTGTCATTATGATGAGCATCACGCTTTGTTCAGTGACACCAATGATGTGGCAGCCTACTATAGATCCGCATGATATGGTGCGCATGTATGGCACCATAGGTGGCCGTAGAGTCACAATTTTTATTGATGATGGAGCTAGCCACAACTTCTTGAACTACTCGTTAGTCAAGAAGTTGGGGGGACTGAGACCCAGAGTGATCATGAGTATACTGTTGGCCTAGCCAACGGATATGACAAAACAGTATGGAATACCGTAGTATTGGGGGTCCCATTATCTATTCAGGACTACGAGGCCCCACTTGACTTTCAGGTCATGCACTTAGCCAGAGCAGACGTATATCTAAGCAGGGAGTGGCTGTATGGCTTGGGCCCTAGTCTAGCTCGGAATTACCTACATAATACGCTACGTTTTGAGCATGGAGGTAGAGTCATTACCCTTTCAGGGCGACCATACTATCCCTGCCACACCACTTATTTCCTCCATGGAGTTGTGTACAGCGGTCCGCAGAGACCAGATAGCAGAGGTATATGCTTGTTAGCCTCTTTTAAATTCTGTTTCCGTAGATGAAACTGTAGATGATGTTTGCATAGACAAACAAGGAAAACAAAATAGCCTTGGACGAGACCCACTGTTGGAAAACCCTGTTTGGCATGCATGCGATTCAAACAAGAAAAAATCCAAGGCGAAAGAGACATGAAAGAAAAAGTACGTAGATACTTTAATGAATTTATTAGAGGAATTTCAGGATGTTTTTCTTGTGATTTGCCAGATGGCTTACCACCAATCTAGAGAAGTAGACCATGGCATCGAAGTTATGCCAGGATCAAAACCTATAAGCAAACCTGCTTATAGATTAAGCCACTCCGAGGCACAGGAGGTGGAAAAACAATTGACGGAATATTTGAACAAAGACTTCATTCGGCCTAGTTCAAGTCCGTGGGCATCGCCTATTCTTCTGGTAAAGAAGAAAGACGGATCTATGCGGATGTGCATAGACTATAGGGCTCTTAATCAGATAACGATTAAGAACAAGTATCCGATGCCATGCATGGATCAGTTATTTGATCAACTCTATGGATCGAGATACTTTACAAAAGTAGACCTGAGATCAAGGTATCATCAGGTTAGAATTAAAGCAGAAGATGTTGTGAAGACAGCATTTAGGACCCGTTTCGGGCATTTTGAGTTTTTGGTTATGTCATTTGGGCTAACCAATGCTCCAGCGATGTTTATGATGTTGATGGACAGCATTTTACGTCCATATATGAGAAAATTCGTAGTAGTTTTCCTAGATGATATTCTTGTGTACAGTAAGACACAGAAAGAACACATAGAGCATTTGCGTCTAGTGTTCGAGTTGTTGCGAGAGCACAAACTATTTGCAAAGAAGAGCAAACGTGAATTTTTGGAAACAGAAATTCACTACCTTGGCCATATTATATCCGCCGATGGTACACGGATGGATCCAGAAAAAGTAAAGGCTATTCTTAAATGGCCAGCGTCAAAGAATCTTGAGGAACTGCAGATTTTTCTTGGTATGTCGGGGTTCTACCGACAGTATGTGAAGGACTACGTGAAGATTGCAGTCCCGTTGACTGACCACTTATACGATCAAAAACTAAAAACATTAGTTGGGGGGAAGCCCAACAGAAGAGCTTTGATAAGCTCAAGGTGACCGTAGAGCAGTTGCACCTGTTTTGACTATTGTCGATCCAAATAAGCCGTTTGTCTTGGAAATAGATGGTAGTAATGAGGCCATTGGGGCCGTACTTATGCAAAGGGAACGCCCAATTGCATTTGAGAGTAAAAAGTTAGATCGTGCACAGCAGCGTAACTACTCGGCTTACGAGCGAGAGTTACTAGCAATAGTTCATGCACTGAAAGTGTGGAGACACTATTTATATGGTGCTTCTTTTGAGGTCCGGACGGACCATGAAAGTCTAAAATGGCTTTCAAGTCAAAGTGAACTGAAGGGTAGAAAAGCTCGGTGGGCGGAGATTCTACAGGAGTTTGTTGACGTTCAGACACGTTACCTTCTGGGTATAGTTTGGAGCCAGAGAGCTCTGACGTAGGCCCTTCATCACCTTTGACTGCCACGGCTTCAAAGGGGAGTGATAAACTTCGTCGGGGGGAGAAATATGCTAATTACTCCATTGACGAGACGAGTACTTACTCTACAAGGGTAGAGTATATGTACCAACTATTGGTGACTTTCGGGCACAAACTTTTAAAGAAAGTCATGATAGTCCAAGTGCGGGTCATCTCGGGATTCAAAGAAAGTCATGATAGTCCAAGTGCGGGTCATCTCGGGATTCAAAAGACCTATGCACTAGTAAAAAGACAGTTTTATTGGCCTAGTCTAAGTGCAGGTCATCTCGGGATTCAAAAGACCTATGCACTAGTAAAAAGAAAGTCATAATAGTCCAACTCTTAAAGAAAGTCATGATAGTCCAAGTGCGGGTCATCTCGGGATTCAAAAGACCTATGCACTAGTAAAAAGACAGTTTTATTGGCCTAGTTTGTTTAAGGATGTTCAGGCTTATGTGCTGAAATGCAATAAGTGCCACGTCAATAAACACAAACGTCTTAAGGTTGGAGGACTACTCCATCCCGCTGGAGATTCCTCAAGGGAAATGGGAAAGCATTTCCATGGATTTCATTACCGGTTTACCCAAGACGAGTCGAGGGAATGACTCGATGTGGGTGGTAGTGGACAGGTTAACTAAAATGGCAAATTTTATCGCCACGAAGAAAACTGTTAAAATACCAGAGTTGGCAAAACTCTTTATTGAACATCTCTACAAGCTATATGGCCTGCCTGGCAGATATAGTGTCGGATAGAGATAGAAAGTTCAACAGTCATTTTTGGAGGAAAGTTTTCAAAAAGTTGGATACTACTCTGAGTATGAGTACGGCAGATCATCCGGAGTCTGATGGTCAACTGAAAGAGTTAACCAAATTCTAGAGGATATGTTACGTTCTTATGTTAGTAAGAAGCAATCTAATTGGGAAGAGTACTTGCCCTTATTGGAGTTAACCTATAACAGCTCCAAACACTCAGCGATTTATGCCATTCATGTTAATGTATGGATTCCAGCCAAGATCTCCGATGGCTGTAGGCCTAGAAAAGGAGAAGATTCAGTCTGTCAAGGATTTCCTTGAAGATATGAATGATATGCTCAGAGCCGCACGTGAGAGCATTCGTAGCGTTCAGGATCACGCTAAAACTTATGCGGATAAAGGACGTAGAAAGGTGACCTTTGCAGAAGGTGACTTTGTATTCCTTAAGGTTCCTGCGCCGTCAAAAACCATGAAAACGGGAAAGTGTGATAAACTTTCTCCGAGATATTGTGGTCCTTTTAAAATCCTTAAGAAGATTGGGGACATAGCATATAAACTTGAGTTACCGGAGACTTCCTGTCTTCCATGTCAGTAAACTGAAGAAATCAGTTCACGGGTTTGAGAACGCAGTTTCTCCAGAGATTTTGGTGGACTTGATAGAGCCACCAAAGATACCACATGAACCTAAAAAGATTCTAGAGTATCGTGACAGACAAACTCGACATAAAGTGTACCAGGAGATACTTGTTAAATGGACAGATACTTTCTCAACCTTGGAGAATTATGTTTATTGGTGCTCGTGAAACTTCGCTTACCATTAAAAATGTCCCTTTCTTCTAATCAAATGAAGAGGACTAACATGAGAACCAACTTTTCACTTCACTTGGTAAAGTGTTATATCAATACAAACATCACCTTTCACCAACACTATTGTGGATTGAATGGGTGATATTACCTGTTAAGGAGAAACATTTAGCTTTTTCAAAAGTCCCCTTTTAAAGTAAAATTTGAAAAGATCTTTACTTGGTGAGTTTTTGAAATGACCCAAAATATTACTTTTTGCAAAAACCTAAAGAGCATCACCATTCAAAAAAAGTAGCTCTAAATTCAAGGAATGATAAAAATATGTATATACTTCGACACTCTTTACAATAATTCAATGAAAATCTAGAAAAGAGAAAAAGGTCCATAATTATACATCATGGTGAAAAAGCACATGATCATTCTCAATTTTTGTTATTTTGTTTATAAATATCATTTCTATCCTAACATCATAAGTTGCATCTAGGTTAAGTGATGTGGATGAGGCATCTTCCTTTGTGCTATTTTATGACGATATTCTCTTCACCAGGTGGACCCTCAACTTGATAAGATTTTAGTATGCTCCTAATATGTAATTTAATTGCATCACTAGGAAGATCCACTTCTTTACCGCAAAAGAATATACTACTTTAGAGCATCTTTATTTAATTTTTTTATATAGCAAGTTTTTGTAGCAATGGAATTATAAAAATGTATGTCTACCTTGTTATGATTTAGAATACTCAATGCTCATTGTTAACCCTTGCTTGAGACCTCTATGGCGTCGATGCCAGCCACCATATCATTTTCACCACCTTTGAGCCACATGTGCTAGAATGTGCACGCAAAAATCACTTGAAAACTATGTTTAGTATATTTTACGTGTGTGCTTGTAGAGCGGTTCTCTCTACCGTGCAATATAGTGCTCATAGAGTACTATCAATCAATAAATGTGTTAAGAAACACAATGTCAATCCGAGGACTCGACCCGATTAGTGCATGAAGGCTTATCCCTTGAGGGATAAGCCACATACACGAACCACCACTTGACGATTCAACCATTCATCACCTCAATCAATCTCTCAATCCCTTAAATCCACTACACTAATCAAGAGAACAAGCAATGCATGGCAATCTCTTAATCCCATTCAAACATTGATTAAATCTTAGCTTTCCCTAAAGCCAGCAAACCCATAAGGGTGCATCTACTAACCCACAAGCTTAAGCAAGCATAGAATGTAACATTCACAAACCCACAAGCTCATAGAGAGAGTCTATCCATGAATAACTCATTGCCAATGAAGTGGGCAAGAGCTTGCATCAATGGAGACTACACACACACACTACAAGTATGCAGCATACACAAGAGAAAGAAAGAAGCATTCTACTAATCATAGATTAATCTACTTCAATGATGCTAAAACAGATTAAGAGAAAGAAGTGGAGCTATACTCATTGGAGCTTGATGCTCATTAGAGTACAATAGAGAGAGAGTTAGAGAGTTGCCATGACTTGAGAGCTCAAGAGCTTCACTCAATAGCTTATGAGAATGGCCAAAAACGTCCCTTTTCTTTAGCTAACATCTCTTTTATAGAGATGTCTCACTAACCCTAACCCTAGGCCTCTTTCACACATGGGCGGACAACCCCATAAGTGAGCCTTGCTTAATACACTTAGAACTCTCATTTAGAACCCACATTGGCTAAAAACGATTTACATTGCACTTCGGCACAAAAATATGGAAAAATTATGTGCGTCTTTATGTTCCCATGGCTACAATCCCGCTCTCTCGCATTAATTGCTTCCGGCCTCCTTCCATAATCCGTGTTCCCATGAGTGTTCCCGTGGAACATTCCCCCCTTCCTAAATCGCGCACGTCCTCGGGCGCGACAGAAACAAAAGCTGCAAAAAACAATGGAAGACAAGTAAAGCCTTTTATTGAAAAAAACTAGCAATGACAATCTCACACGTGAGCATGCAAGTGAAAGGCCGATTAGAGTTTTAAAGAGTGCTAAAGGAAGCGAGTAAAGACTAGTCAAAGTGAGACTAAGTGGTAGATAGTGCTATGCAAAGACAAGTGTGTTTGTACACCGCAGGTTATGATCGCAGTCCTAATTGCCTACAAGTGTTTAAGTTATTCCTAAGTGGCAACCCTACTCCTAAATATAAGCCATGGTGATTGGACCTTTCTTTCTTTCTTTCTCTTTTTTTTTTCTTAATTTATTTTTTTATTTTTATTTTTTTTATTTTTATTTTTTTTGTGTAAAGAGCAGAAGATTAAAGAGAATTATTATTTTTTAGCTTGATAAAGAGGAAGGTTTCATCCCAATGAGACCCAAGCAATGGCCAAGAGACCTCCGCCAAGAGAATCTAAAGACCGCTAAGTATCTCAAGGGCGACAGACCCTTTTCTTTCTTTTTGACATAAGGAGTATCCCATGAAGATGAGGGCATCAGTCTCGAGGGCTCATAATGTACCCAAGAGTCTTACCAGCATCTATCAAGGCAATAGAGTCCTTGTAAGTCTTCTTCTTAATCTTTTAGACGTCAGTGTTCACCCCATGGAAACCAAGGCATCGGCCCCAAGGTGCTAAAACAACCCAAGGTCCTACCAAGCATTCCACATGGCCGTAGACACGTCATGTCTCAAGTCACTTCTATATATTTTTTAGGGCATGTGTTTCGTAAATTTTTGTTTATCGTAGCACCTAGCCCATACCTAAGAGGTTGCTACCACTAGGGATAACTAATATACTTCTAGAGCATAAGAACTTGGCGTACTCCGTTGGTATATGTCTTACACCGCCTCCAAATAGAAATACCTTCTACTAAGTCCTCTAAGAATCTAGAAATCACTCGCCACATAGTAACAACTAATTTAAAACTTAAACCAGCCAACTGTGTGTGAACATGCAAACAATATATGCAAAAGTGAAAAGCACATAAAGAACAAAAGATTATGATTTGAATACACCTGTTGTAGTGCTCGTTGATGTGGCGCGTTTGTCTTGATGCATTGCTGATGTGCAGATTGCTTCTTTTGTTCTTTGTAGGCATTGTATGTCTCCCCCCTTCCTAATTTGTGTGCACGGTAGGTGGACTGCTAGAGCGTGTTTGTATGCTCTTGTTTAGCTGAGATCTCTGCAAAATGTCTTATTAACAAACAAGAAAAGAAAAGAATAAAATTTGTTATTGGTGCCAATCACTGAATATAGCCGAGGGAAAAAACCCAGTGGGAGAAAAGTACCCTAGCTTGTTGATCTTATTGTGGAGTTGATGAGCTTATCCTTGCACTGGCGGTGGATCCGTGTCCACTTCTGCTGGAAAGATTGTATCAATCACTTCAGGATGCAAGGACAACCCTGTACAAAAGCCGGCCTCTGGAGAAGGTGGTAGAGGAAGGAGTGCTTCCTCGCTAAAATATGGCATTGGTTCTATGGGAAGGTTAAGCAGACAATGCCGATTTTGGAATTGCTCAATGTAGTTGCTCATAGTGATCCAAAATTGACATGCTGAGGCTGGGGGAAGAAGGGCTTGCAAGATAGGTGGTTGCAAGTCATTTGTGCATGTATCCCTCCATTGTTGTGCTTGAATCTCCTCAGGTAATCTACGTTGATTTGGTCCTCGGTCTGGTACTCTCACATCAAGAAGGTTATGGCATTGGGACGTAGTTCCCACAATTTGTTTCATTAAGCCCGTGCCATATCGTCGAAAGTAAGAGCGGCATAGCCAACAAATGTGTGAAGCTTCCCCTAATACGAGTCGTGCACATTCTTGACAATGTGGAAATGGATGATGCGGTTGATAGAATAAAGTGACAAAGTGATGCCCACAACAAATTTCACCTAAGGGAGCATAAAAGTACCTAGAATGAGTTTGAAAAGGAGGAGCACTATAACCCCCGTGATGTTCATGTTGAGTACTATCAGGGTCAATGCATGGTGGACATGTATCTCGCCAAGTATCCATTAGGAGGTATCTGGGCGTAGAACAATGAAATTTAGAAACTTCAAACTTTATACACTCATATCCATTATTACAATCCCTATCAAAAACAATGTAGTTAAGATCTTCTCAAAAAGAACACAATCCTGTAAAGGCAGAAGGAACCACATTAGCAAAAGTGAGACTATTCAAACACTCATCTACCAACAAAGAGCTTCAATTGTAGTGTTAATGCCTTACCTTTGGTTTTGTGTATGTCCTTTTTAAGAGGTGGGAAGGATAGCAATTGTCGAGGAATTTGAGCAAGATAAGAGGATTTAGGCAGTAAAGTGCTAGAATCTATGCTCGAAGGAGACTCATGTAAAGTTGGATTTGTCTTAGGTACACAAGTTGATGCTGGAATTATGTAACAAGGAGAAGTTGGGACAACTGGTGATTCAATACATGTTTGGGGAAGGTCAACACAAGGAGATTTGTAGGTGCTATCACAACCACCTATCCTATCTTGAAGAGGTTGTGTTGATTTCCTTTGCACCCACTGATATGAAAAACCAAGAGTGGCTTTTGGAATCTTATTGATACACTCTTCTGGCTCTAGCAAACCATGGCATTTGGGAAGCCAAAGTGCTGTTGCACCCTCATAATAGCCTTGTGCTTTAAGAACATGCTTTGGGACCCAATGAGTAACAATCGAAGGTTTAGGCTTGGAAAAGATATGCTTTTTAGGAGGTTTAGCAACTAGGCTAAATGGTACAAGTTTGTACGCATCTTTGGGTAGCCAAATTGACAATTCCTTCTTGCCTGGCCTTCTTTGAGCAATGACTAGAGTAGTTGGAACATGCCAGCCATGGCCCTCATTTGAGGACTCATCGATTATCCACATCATTTGTCTTGGAGCTTGAAGAGCAGACATTGAAAGTGGGTTGTGTAAGGTAGAACTACCACCCTTTTGACATGATAAAACTTGTGGAGCAGCAGATCCCAAGATGCAATCAGAATCAATTTGCAATTTGTATTATCTATTCTTCCAATCTAATGAACAATTGGTAGCACTTAACCATGATCGACCAAGAACAACCTCTACCACTGCCTTGGACTTACTAGCCACAGAAAAGGGAACTGACATCTGGTGACCCTGAATGGACATCATAATGACACATTTTCCCTCTATAGGGTTATCTTCACCAGAGAAGCTTCGTAAGTTAATAGGAATGTGCACAAGTGTTGGTTGTCCCAAGGCTACCCATGTCTCAAATGAGAGAACATTATAATCTGCACCAGAGTCAATTAAGGCAGAGACAAAGTAGGTAGTCTCATGAAGATGAAGACACACGTGAATATTGAAAGGATCGACATATTGTTCATCAGTAGCCAACTGTAAGGTCAACACAGAAGCCTTGCGACGCTCCTTGGCTTTTGCAACTCTAGCTTTAGCTTCTTCTTGAGCCTGACGTTTAAGTAGGTCATGTGCTTCTTTCCGTGTGTGGGCAGCATGCATTTGTTGAAGCATGGCTTCAATTAATGGTTCATTGTATTTCTTGAGACGACTTCCATTAATGAAGTTAGGCATTTGCTCACCTTCTAGTGTCTCTAAACGCACTGCACCACTAGGAGTAAGCTCATTAATCACAAACAATCCTAGGCCACGTTTCTTGAGCTTTCGCTTATGTTTCTTAAGTGTGTACAAGAGCACAAGGTCCCCTTTTTTGAATCGGCCAGTTGTTGCATTTCGATCATACCATTGCTTTTGTCTCCTCTTCTCGGCATACGTCCCCATTACCGCCAATAAGCGGGTCTCATCAAGCTTTTCCAATTCATCAATGTGTTGAGAAAGCTCATGACTAGTCCAGTCCAATTGTTTAGCAACTCGTAGAGCAGGTACAAGAAATTCAATGGGAAGAATTGCATCTAGCCCAAAAGCAAGCTCAAATGGGGTTGTGCCCACAGATGTTTTATAGGTTGTTCTATATGCCCAAAGAACTGAGTGTAACTTTTGCTCCCAATCAGTCCTATGTCCCTTAACAATTTTTGTGAGTGTGCTGTGCAGAGATTCTTGTTAGTACTCTCAGCTTGGCCATTGGTCTGGGGATGATAGGGTGCAGAACGCTTGTGAATTACCATAAATTCTTGAAGTAAAAACTCTATGACCTCATTCACAAAGTGCACACCTTGATCACTAACGATTTCAATAGGTAAGCCATAGCGTGTAAACACGTACTCATACAAGAACTTGGCTGTGGTTCTGGCATCATTTTTGACTGTAGCCTTTGCTTCTACCCATTTGGTCAAATAGTCAGTTGCGACTATAATATATTCGGCATGCGTGTGACGAGCTGGAGGTTTAATGGACCGACAAAATCAATACCCTATTTGGCAAATGCACGTGTGCTTAACATAGGCCGCAATGGCATATTGTCCTTTGTGATGGGAGGTTTGGTCCTTTGACAATCGTCTCACAACGTTTTACATATTCTTCGGCATCCATTTGTAAGGTTGGCCACCAAAGCCCAGACCACCTAATCAACTTAGCTATGGTATTGCCCGAAAAGTGTCCACCCCCAACACCTGCATGTGCATGAGTCAAGATTTTCAAGTAGTCAGCTTCACATACACACATGTGCAAGTTGCCATCCTTGCCCCTCTTGTAGAGTTGGCCCTCTATCAGCATATAGTTGGCCGCTTCAACTTCAATAGCATGCTTTCGATATTTAGGAATTGTTCGATTAGTATGACCATGCTGAAGATAGTCCACAATATACTTTCTCCAACTTGGTGTAGTTGAAATTTGGAATAATGTGACATTATGAATTGGTTGTTGAATTTGACATGAAGCACAGTTACGAACAAATTTTTCAGCATCCGCATGCATGGTAGGCCACCATTTCCCATCCTGAGTTATACGTCGCACACAAGTAGTAGCTGATGCATGGATTCCACCAATACCCTCATGTGCCCATTCCAAGATCTCCTCATATTGGTCAGGGTTAGGTATAAGCCGCAACACTCCATCATTACCCTGACGATATAATCTCCTTGAGATTAACTTGAATGGTCGCCATAGGTCCACATTAGGACCCGCTAGTTGTATCTGCCCAGTTGTCAAAATTTCTAAGATGGGTTCAGACCATTTAGGAGCTGTCTCTACAAGGAAAAGTGTTGAATCTAACATATCATCATCCACACCCACAGGAGCTTCTCCAGAGGTGATTCGAGACAAATGATCTACCCTAAGATGAGTTGTTCCTTTTCGAACTGCCACTTTAAAATCAAACTCAAGAAGGATGACAAACCACCTCACAATCCTTCCAGTTGCACAAGGCTTATTTCCCAAATATAGCAGTGCTTTGATGGTCCACAAAAAATATAAATTTGTTTGCCAAAAGGTAATGGCGAAACTTTTTCACTGCATATATCATGGACAAACCTTCTCTTTTTCTGTTGTGGTATAATTCTTCTCAGCATTGTCCGACTAGCATATGAGATTGGGAAATCCTTATTATGTTGTGTCGATTGAGCCAAAATACATCCAATTGCAAAGTTTGAAGCATCAATATGGACATGAAAGATTTGGTTCCAATCTGGTGCCCGTAAGATGGGTGCAAACACTAATGCTTGCTTCAACTTTTCAAAGGATTCCTCACACTCGTCAGTCCAATTAAACTTTACAAGAAGAGCATATAATGGTCTGGCTAGGATAGCGTACATGTAGATGAATCGACGATAATAGCCACAATGTCCCATGAATATTTGTACCCCTTTAGGGTTGATAGGCCGAGGTAATGAGACAATGACATCAATTTTATCCATATCTGTTGAAATCCCATTGCGAGAAACAATATGGCCCAAAATTTTCCCTTGTCTTACCATGAATTTGCACTTGTCAGGATTCAAGCATATACAATAAACTTGACACTTTTGAAACGCAAGTCTGAGGTGTTTTATATGATCATCACGCTCTTGTGAGTGAACACATAAATCATCCATAAAGATCTTAAGAAATAGCCTAAGGTACTCCCTGAATACATGACTCATTAACCGTTGAAAGATTGCAGGTGCATTTGTTAGACCAAATGGCATAACACGATAGGCAAAGATGCCATCTTCAGTAGCAAAGGCTGTCTTGTGTTGATCCTTTGGATCAATTGACACTTGATTGTAACCGGAGAATCCATCCAAGAAACTATATGCCTTTTTCCTTGCAACACGTTCCAAAACATGATCCGTGATTGGAAGTGGGTAATGATCATGTACAGTAGCTGCATTTACCTTCTTGAGGTTTACACATACTCGAAGTTTTCCATTTTTCTTGGGCACCACTACAATAGGGGAGACCCATTCAGTGTGTTCAATCTCATAGATAAATTTTGCCTCTAAGAGCTTGTCTATTTCTTCTTTTATCTTTCGTGCAAAATTCTCATTGTAAGTATAAGGACGTTGCTTGGAAGGCTTTGCATCCTCTCTCAATGGAATTGTATGCTGACATATGCTTGGATCAACTCCTTTGAGGTCTTTATAACTCCAAGTAAAAACATCACGATACTCCTTTATTGTTTGAATTAATAACTTCTCCTCATCTAAGGACAAGTCTGTGGCAATCCACACATAGCGAGGCTCTTCTCTTGGCTTAGCGATATCAAATTTTTTGCATCTTCTGGACCATCATATGAAACCCCTGGCATGCTTGGCTTTTGTCGCATGGGTTGTTGAAGAACAATCTTCCGATCTTGAAGAGTGTACTATGTGAAGTTGGGGGGAACATTGAGACCTTGTTCTTGTCCACTTGAGTCATCACTAATTGAAGACCATGCAGTTTTGAGCTCTCTTTTGCAATCTTGCATCAGAGTTTTTTGTTCAACCGTTATCTTTGCACTTCCGACACTCTCTTTTGAATCTGTTTGAGACTTGAGTTTTTGTTTTGGTCTCTTTGTTTTTTTGTGATTTTTGCTAACACTTTTTAGCTTTTCTCCTGGTTGGAATCCATTTGATCGTTTTACTTGGTCTTTGATACTATCTTGTGCTTGGACATAGTATAGATATCCATTCTTTCCTGATGAGAAGTGAGGTGGTGGTCGAGAGTGTTCATTCTTAAACTCCTCGTTTTCTTTTTGTATTCTCTCACGTCATTCCCTCTCATCTTGTTTACGGATTCTCTTATGGCTCTTATAGCATTTACGTTTGGGTCGGCTTCGAGGGATCTCTATTTGAACCTCCCTTCCTCTCAAGAGTAGGCGTGCCTTTCCTGACTCTTCCTCGGGCATTATCACATCATCATCAAAATCAGAGTCCCATCCATCTTCCTTATCAGCATCATTAGCCGATTCGAGTGTTAAATCCTCCACTGAGACTTCCTCTACATGCAGTGCTGTGGATGCAACCCCATAGTACAAATCATCTAGAAGGTCACGTGGTTGTACCATTCGTATAGGAATAATGTCATATCCATCTGAGTCACAAAATTGAATTGGCTTAGGTAAAGCACATGTTGATAATGTTGTAAGGACATGACTCCATTCTAGGGGATCAATTAAGTGCTCAGGGAAGGGTTGTGGAATGTATGCCTCATCTGATACACTTCGATTACCCTTAAGTCTTTCAATGCTGAAGTCCTTACATGAGGCTCCACACATCCACAGATCTTCTCGCCCATTTGACAATGTAACTCTTGAGCCCTCAGATGAAGCAGAATCAAACTCATCTATTGGAGACCGCGTTACATCACGATATGAGTGATTCTTTAGGTAGACCCTTGTGAGATGACAGAATCATGTCGGAGGTACAAATAATTGTATCCCCAATCTTGAATCATGTGAAATTGTCACATGAATGGTCTACCCAATATCACTTCATATTTTGGATGCTTTCCAAAATCCACTACTGTAAATGTGTGCTCATATTCAATCCCACATGTGGTGACCAATATGTTCTCTAGCAACCCAATGGGATGTTCTAAGCTTCCATCTGCTAGCTGCACGCGGATCCTTGTACTCCTAATAGCTGGTTTGCCCCACTTTTCCCAAATAGACCTTGTCACAATGCCCACTCCTGCACCACTACCAAGTATTGCAGTTGAAGCTACTTTTCGCACTTCTAATGGGAGGGTAGTATTTCCCTGATCGTCCTCACAAAATTTTCCTACTTTGTTATAGGAACTGGCATAACATGCTTTTTGTCTCAGGGTGTATAGTACATTGATGGTGACCCTTTTGTAGCAATACCTGCTCTGACAAACATGTGGCAATATCATCCCACAACTCTGGTCGAAGCTTTATCAAATCAAGCAAAGGTAAGGTACAAGCCACTGGTGCTGATAAAATAGCTTGCACGATACCCATATCCATCTCCTTTGTCAACCTTCTATGCATGGAGGGTATCCTCAAGGTTTGAGAACAGTTCTCATATTCTCCCAAATAAGATGGTAAGGTTTTCATTGTATGCTTACTTCTAGGAGAAACAATTGTTTGAACTTCCTCCTGGATGCTTGGGCGTCTAAAGTTGTTTTCTGTGCCCCTGGTAAAATCCACTTCAGAGAATGGAGGTGAAATAATAGAGGACATATTCTCATTAACTTTCTCATGAACTGCTACCCACATCTCATTTGCCATGTCCTCGTTAGCATCAATAACTTCATCATTGCATGGGAAGGCAAGACTAGGTGGTGGCAGAATGCCTTCTTTCAATGGTGGGGTGTCAATTGGTGCAGACTTCTTGCTATGAGCTTGTGAGATCAGCTCACTTTTCATTTCCCAACTTGATGACACTTCTGGTATGGTTTCTAATGTTGGCTTAAGAGAGGTTGGGACCCGAGGGATAGGTGGAGGTGGGCCCTCAAGTATTGATTGAGCTTCCCTAATGAATTGATGATATACAGCTAGATTGATCTTCTCCTCACGAGGGTTTGGGTATTCTTGAAGCTTCTTGGGTAGCTCAGATAAAGGTGCAATGCGACTTCTATGAGCATCAATGATGGCATCTAGAGTCTCGTTCACCTTATCCACAAAAGTAGAACCCCCTGAACTATCCTCGGTTGTACTAGCCTCATCTTGTTTAGCACTAGGCCCAGGTTGAGGTTGATGCTCCTCATGCACTTCTTGGGATGTAAAAGCTTGATCCTTCATGCTTGAGACTTCTCAAGAACTAGTGGATGCACTCTTAGTTTGCTTGTTGCGGTTCTTTTTCCTCCTAGTGGTCCTTTTTCTATTGGAATGTAGGGTCTTGTCCACTAGATTTGCCTTTGCATCCCTAGTTCGAGGTGTCTCATCAGTCTGCATTTCGGCATTTCGTGTCCGTGATCTAGTCACGACTCTAAGTGGCACGACATCCTCATTCTCTGATGAAGGTGGCGATGGAACTGCCCCTACAAAGTTGAGTGAGACCTTTGGTTGAGAGGTGCCTTCCTCATGTGGTTTCAGGAAAGTGTTCTACACAATACCCTAGACAATCTCTTTCAATTGGTGGAAACTATGGTACTGTTGTATTGGATCGAGCTGCTTGCCTTGGGCGATGTGGACAATCACGAGCCCAATGGGGTTCTCCGCACTCATAACAGGGGCCCATTAGTTTGGCTTCTACTTTCCTTTGCTGCCATTGACCTGAGGGGCCTGGAGTCCTAGGTTGGTAGCCGCCTAGCAACATCAAAGAATTTTGTTCCCTCGGTTGAGGCTCCAGTGCTTGGCTTGGATATGCGGGACTTTCAAAGAGATTTTCCTTGGATGAATATGATGCATATTCCTCCTCCACAAAGCTTGGGTTTACCAAGTCTCTACACATATTTGAATTGTCGTAATCAACAAACCTCACAGGAGCAGTCCTAGGAGCAGGAGGTTGAGCTCCAAGTACAGGTCGTACTTGCTCTTGTGCCATCGGTGGCTTACGTTCAAAATTAGTATACTGTTGATGCATTTGTGGAGCCACTGCACCCCTTTGCTGCTCACGCTCTTGTCTCATTCTTGCAATGCGAGTACATTCCTGTGTGGTGTGGGTAAAATTCCAAGCACAAGCCTGGCACCACTTCTTTGTGGGTTGGTTTGTGACTAGAGGAGAAAAGATATTACATTCTTCGGTTTTATGGTTACCGCCACATGCTCCACAAAGATGAGGACCTGTAGGTAGTACACCCCTCATTCGCTGCTGCTGTTGTTGTGGCTGCATGGGTGGGCGATAGGTTTGTCCCAATCTCCTTAGTACTAGGTTAGCTATCTGGTCTGGATTTACTAGTGCGCTAGACCCTGAACTGTGGTCATCACCCCACTGATCTCTAGGTTGCACCTTAGGGTCAGTACCATCTTGGAATTTGAAGTTATCTGTGAAATCCATAGCATCATGGCAACACTCATTGAAATTTGTATGCTTCTTTGCATAGAGATATGTGTGTAGTGTTGAATTTTTGAGTCCTTTTAAGAAGAGAGAAATTAATCGACTCTGGGTGGGCTTCTCATCTTCTGGGCAACGATTAATGTACTGCTTCATCCTATTTACATAGTCTCTAACACTCTCAGTCTCGCCTTGCTTGAAAGAGTAGATGTTTGCTAGTGTGTCATGCTGAATCCCCATCAAGGAAAAAGCAGTAATGAATCTCTCTTCCAAAACTCGTAAAGAAAATTCGTCTGAAGCCTCTAATGCCTGAAACCAAGCAAGGGTCTTTCCCTCAAGAGTGAGCCCAAATCCTTCAATTTGCGTATGCTTGTCAGTCAGCTCGAACTGCTTGCCTAAATGCTGCTACATGGTCATATGGATCTCTCGACCCTTCGTACTTCTTTACCAGTTTCTGAAGAGTTGATGGCCTTACTCGTCTTGAATACTCATCATCATGCCTACGGCCTCTCACTACCAGTGGTTCCTCTCTTTGGTAAGGTGGTCCGTATGCATCTCGAACTGGTGTGGGTCCCCTATTACCAGCCTCACCAACCCTCTCCAAAGATCCTGTTACCTGCATTTCAGGAGGTGCATTTATGGGAGGCCGAGTTGGCTCCCCTACCCTCCGATTGTCATAGTGAGAGAAACGTTGTTGTGGTGTGATCTGTGGTCGCACTTTTGGTGTAGGATAATATCTTAGTGCTAGAGTTGGGCTACTTGCAGTGATCCACTTTGATGTTGAGGGTCCCTCTCTAGTGAACTCTCGTAGGGGAGGAGCAACAATTTCTCCAAGAAAGGCTGTCTCTCCTGGTTTAGCTGTATTAGTTGAGAACACTTCCTGAATAATGGTTGTGCTCTCCACGTGAGCTCACGAATCTCCTTCCAATCTAAGGTTCGGTATTCATTGGCCCATTTATCAATGATTCGGTTCTTGTATCCTGCAAGCTTCTCGACTACCACCACAAGTGCTAGAGAAAGATCTAGCTCTGGCAATCTAGTTGTGGCATAATATCCTTCTAAAGAGTCCTTATAGACCTATTGAAGTGGGTCATCCTGAAAGACCTTTGTCATTGGAATTTGTCGTACAAACTCCCATTGGTTCTCAGCCCCCTGATCCATTTTGCTCTTGCCTTTTCTGCCCTTTCCAAATTTAGATCTACAAAAAGTAAATCATCTATGGATGGCTTTGAGGACTGGGCATTGGATGGTCCAAGCATGTCCGGCTCAATGAGCCAATCATCTCTAGACTCCCTTGCTCCGGAAGGCTTTGATAAATCTAGGAACTCACTCTTAGAGAGCTCTCCTAATTTGTCTACATTCTCTGGATGATAGGTGACTTCATAGCGAACACCATCTCCACCCATGTACATGTTACCTTGGTCATTGACTAGAGGTGCTCTATCAAGTTCTGAGAAAAAGTCTGCAATCTTAATGAGATACCGTTGTTGTGGATCCCTAAAGATCTCAGCTCCTTGAGCATTCATGTAGACATATTGAAGTCTCACATTGAGTGGTAACCCCATGATGTCGGCTTCAAATGGATTAAAAGATCTTGTGGGTGTCTTATTTGGGGCTAAGGGATGACTATTTGACGGCCCTAGATTGTCCATAGACAATGAGCTAGTTATCCTGGAAAGGGTATCAGATTGGGATTCGAAAAAGGTTTCAGCAATATCTGCCAAATTTTCTACCGATTGGGTCCCACTTTCTTGCGTAGGTACTCTAGAAGGTGCCCTAGACCCTATGGCAGTGTCTATATGACATCCCGACCGCAAGTGCATAAGGTCAAATTTTAATTTTTTTTTAAAAAAATTCCAAAAATTTTCAAGTTGGCTCAAACTTTGCCAGAACCCATTTTGAACCCCCTCGAACACATTAGGCTAAAAAAATAGTGTATTTTTCAGGATCGAAAATCGCCTAAAATTAACCAGTTTTCCATACTGACTCACTATGGGAAAATGGTTCCGGGACCGAAATTTCGACGATGGGTGTTTTCTAACTCCTCTCGAAAAGTTAGATCACCTCCCAATTTTTTGCGATAGAAAATGAAAAATTTTCCAGACTTTTTTTTTTGCACCCCTTTACCCGGTGGCGGTCTTTATGGTGCGGTGTGTGGGTCTCTCCATGCAGTGTGCTGTTCACACACAGCCGCCTTCTTTTATTATTATTATTACTTTTCCTTTTTTGAAGTGCGTGTGCAGTGAACTCAATGCGTGTGCAACTGTGAGATTTGCAGCGAATTCGAAATGTTCAGTCTTCATGTGTGTGTGCAGATTTCAGTTTCTCTACAGGTGCAGGTTTAACAGAGAACTAAAATGCAGGTTTAACAGAGAACTAAAACGCACAAAATTAAAGATGCAAAAAACTAAAGTAAGCTAAGAACAGAAAATAAAACGAACATGTAAAAAATTGAAACTGTAAAAATTAACCTCAGACAGCAAAAAATATCCTCAAACAGAATGACAGAAATGCAAAAACAGGCCTCTCTCTTTCGCCCACAAATTGAAATTGGTAGGTTTAGCGCCTACCTCCACCCAATCCTTCCCGTGTGTTGAATCCTTGTCCTGACCTCAAGGGAGACGCGTAGCTAGCCAATCGCACTCAAATTACAAGACAAATAAAGAGAATTTAACAACAAATTAGTCTTAAATAAGTACCAAAATTAGTCCCAAAGCCTGCTCTCCTATCCAACAGTTTTGTAACCGCCGATTGGAGCGTAACAAGGAGTGGTAGTGTGTGTATGGTGCTCAACTAATGTAGGCACTTTCTCCCCGACAGCGGCGCCATTGTAGAGCGGTTCTCTCCCCCATGCAATATAGTGCTTTTAGAGTACTACCGATTAACAAATGTGTTAAGAAACACAATGTCAATCCGAGGACTCGACCCGATTAGTGCATGAAGGCTTATCCCTTGAGGGAGAGCTCACATACACGAACCACCACTTGACGATTCAACCATTCAACACCTCAATCAATCTCTCAATCTCTTAAATCCACTACACTAATCAAGAGAACAAGCAATGCAGGGCAATCTCTTAATCCCATTCAAACATTGATTAAATCTTAGCTTTCCCTAAAGCTAGCAAACCCATAAGCGTGCATCTACTAACCCACAAGCTTAAAAGCAAGCATAGAAAGTAACATTCACAAACCCACAAGCTCATAGAGAGAGTCTATCCATGAATAACTCATTGCCAATGAAGTGGGCAAGAGCTTGCATCAATGGAGACTACACACACACACACTCTACAAGCATGCATACAAGCATGCAGCATACACAAGAGAAAGAAAGAAGCATTCAACTAATCATAGATTAATCTACTTCAATGATGCTAAAACAGATTAAGAGAAAGAAGTGGAGCTATACTCATTAGAGCTTGATGCTCATTAGAGTACAATAGAGAGAGAGTTAGAGAGTTGCCATAGCTTAAGAGCTCAAGAGCTTCACTCAATAGCTTATGAGAATGGCCAAAAATGTCCCTTTTCTTTAGCTAACATCTCTTTTATAGAGATGTCACTAACCCTAACCCTAGGCCTCTTTCACACATGGGCGGACAACCCCATAAGTGAGCCTTGCTTAATACACTTAGAACTCTCATTTAGAACCCACATTGCCTAAAACGATTTACATTGCTCACTTATGGGCGGACAGCCCCATAAGTGAGCCTTGCTTAATACACTTAGAACCCACATTGGCCTAAAACGATTTACATTGCACTTCGGCACAAAAATATGAAAAAATTATGTGCGTCTTTATGTTCCCATGGCTACAATCCCGCTCTCTCGCATTAATTGCTTCCGGCCTCCTTCCATAATCCGTGTTCCCATGAGTGTTCCCGTGGAGCAGTGCTCACCCACCGCTTGTATATTAAAAGCACACCACGGGATTTTAGGTGGAGAGTGCTAGCTTTAGGATGGGTGTTTACATAAGCCAGAGTGGCCAAATGAGCTGGAGGACAAAACTTTTAACTTTGGATACCCCGAATAGAATGACTAATTATGGGTATCGAGTGTAACTTCTCACAATTGCATGCAAGGTGGCGGTGTATATGTTCGCCTAGTTCAAGGATGTGCGGAAGTTTGTGAGATTTATATTTCCACTCTTAGTTCCTATTGCACATGTTAAGCTTGTGCTCTTGCAAGAAACCATGGTGCACTTTGAGCTCTTTTCACCATTTGTGACCACAGATGCTGAAATTGCTAGCTGGTTGGAGAAAGTGCGTTTGACGGTGTTCGCTAATATTCCCTGGGTGGCAAGTCACCCCTATGCACCTCGTAGCTTTGGAGATCTTGGCCCAATTGAAAAAGGGAGACACTATGGAGTATGCAGGGAGGTGGTATGAGTTAAACGCTGACCTGGTGAATGAGGGACTGAAATTGCCCCTGCATGAAAGGATGGAGGTTGCTACTGAAGAGACGTCGACTTGAATGGCTTGTTAGGTGACAAGATTTTAGGGGAATACAGGCTGGCAAATCACCCAGAAACAGCAAAGTTTGCCTGTTATAAATTTTTCCTAGAGACACTGTGGTTGTAGAACAAAACAATGAATATCTCTACATAAGTGATGTCTTGGTTTACTGAAGGCGGAGCAAGGCCGGGCAGTTGCTTGGGCCCAGGTCTTTCTGAGCCGATTCAAGAAGGAGGTGGCTCAACTCACCAAGTCAAATGTGCATACTCGTCTGGGCCAGGTGTTCATAGTCTTATTTATACAAGACCTAGTAGTGGATCATCCCAGAGTTGCAGGGGGACTGGCAGTTGAATCTTCGAGCCAAGCTCGGGTCTTGGTGGAGGGGGAAGAAACAAGAGGTGTGCCGTCAAACGAGCAGGGTGGTGTGGCGCAGACGAAGAAATCCGAGCAGTCCCAATCATCTCACCCAACATCACAGGTATAGTTTACCGAGTCATCCAGACAGGCCAAGCAGATTACACAATCAAGAGAAACCAGCGAAGGTGGTGTGGCGCAGACGAAGAAATCCGAGCAGTCCCAATCATCTGAGCCAACATCACAGGTATAGTTTACCGAGTCATCCAGACAGGCCGAGCAGATTACACAATCAAGAGAAACTAGCGAAGGTTCGAGAATGTCTTTGTTCAAGAGGAAGCTCAGTATGCTACCGAAGGTTCTGGAAAAGAAGAGAAGGCCCATGCCGACAACCATTCTGGAGAAGGTTCCCCAGAATTTGCTAGTAAAACCCTTGGGAGAATCAATGCCCATATTGCTCAGTGTAGACTCATCCATGTTGCTGGATAGGTTCGAGATGGAGACTGCTTGCCGCCGCTGCACTCAATATATGGCGAGATGTTTTGAGGGCGGAGAGATAGTGGTTGGCAGAGAGCAGATGGAACAATTGTAGGAGGAAGTCCGAACTCTAAAAAGTCAAAATGTTACGTTGGAGGCTCAGATTGGAGAGTTGAAGCAGCTAATGGGGGAGCTATTGGAAGATCTATTCGGCACAAAGAGGATAATGGAATCTGTGGTGGCTAGAGAGCATCTCAAGATGTTGGAAGCAGTTAAAGGAGGGCAAACCATGGAGGCCCAAGCCCGAGAAAAGTTCTTGGAAGCCCAGGCTAAAGGCTATGTTAATTCGTCAGAAAGTGCCCAAATGTTGGATGTGGACACTCTGGCAGATCTATCTAACACATTGACAACGGAGCTTCTTTGTGGGAGGAGCACATGAAAAGGCTGCGACTTCTGTTGGAGTCCAGATGTAAGCCCACTAAAGCCTTGCCAAGACGACAAGATGAAGAACCCGATTTCAGAGCACCTAAAGATGGTTAAGCAGGGTTGAGCCACAGGAGATCAAGATTCAGTGGTGGAAGTGCCATGCCAGGGTAATTGGAAGTTGGATCATCTTCCTCCGATTTTTAGCAAGAAATTTTATTAAGGAAAATTGAACAGTTGGAGGTAGATTTATTGAAGGCTAAGGCTTTCGGGAAGCAGATAGTCACTGAACCCGAAGGAGTGGGTTTCTACCAAAGTTCTGATAGGGCTTGAAGTGATGCCAAAAATGGCAGGCAGTTCTTCGTTGGGCCAGAGTGCTATAGTGATGTTGAGGCAGCATTCATTAGCCCTACACAATAGAGGTACGACATTGTGAGAGATCAATTGGTTGCCTTGAAGACGACGTATAAGGAGGAACACCAAGCCAATACTGATGAAGTCAGAGAGCTCATGCCGGAGGTCAATACGTTAAGAGCTCAATTGAATGAGAAGGAACTGAAAAGATGTAGGGGAGAAGAGAGCTTTCAGAGCTCTTGCAAGTACACACACACTCACAAAACCCTAAAAGAGAACACACAAGGTGAGAGGCTGAAAATCTTCTTCTTCTTCACTCAACACTCAAGACACCATATACAAAGATAAGAGTACACACAATATGAAAAGGTACTCAACCAAATACATACTAGGGTTCTCTATAGTGTGAACCCAACTAAATGAGCTGGCACTATAACTATGCCAGTCTCTAGAATGGCTGTCACACAGCCTGTCATCCCACTGGCCGCATATCACCCATGATCTCACCAACCATGCCAGTGGTGTAAGTGTGGGGCCTATCCCCCAGGCGGGTCATCAGTGTCTACCGCCTCACTAGATGAGCTCGATATCTCAACACTCCCCCTCGAGCTCAACACCAAGCGAAGCCCTGAATCTACGGAGCTTCTCTGTACCCAATTCTTTGGTGAAGATGTCAGCGACCTGATCCTGTTTGTTGCTGACATAAATAAGGTCAACATCTCCTGCCAAAATCTTCTCTCTGACAAAATGGTAGTGGACCTCTATATGCTTCGTGAGAGCATGAAAAATTGGGTTCCTATGGCCAACTGTATACTGCTAATGTTGTCACAGAATATGATAACTTGTCTATCCACACTGATAGACCCAAATCTGCAAGTAGCTTTCTCAACCAAGCTACCTCACATGTTGCCATAGCAGCACCTCTGTACTCGGCCTCTGTACTAGATAGAGCAACCGTAGGCTGCTTCTTGTTGCTCCAAGTCACAGCAGCACTGATAGACCCAAATCTGCAAGTAGCTTTCTCAACCAAGCTACCTCACATGTTGCCATAGCAGCACCTCTGTACTCGGCCTCTGTACTAGATAGAGCAACCGTAGGCTGCTTCTTGCTGCTCCAAGTCACAGCAGCACTCCCCAAAGAAAACATGAAGCCACTAGTAGATCTTCTATCTGAGATACTACCAGCCCAATCAGCATCTGTGTACCCATGTACACATATCTCTGTCCCAGTTTCATAAAATAGTCCACAATGCAAAGTAGACCTCACATACCTCAGTATGCATCTCAATGCATCCAAATGCGGCTTTCGAGGAACCTGCATAAACTGACTCACCAACCCAACAGCATAGCTCAAATCTAGCCTGGTGATCGTCATGTAGATCAAGCTTCCTACTATGCGCCTATACATAGTAGGATCCTCCAAAATCTCTCTTGAATCTGCACTCAACTTGCCATTCTGATCCAATGGCACTGAGATAGGCTTACAGCTTGTCATACCATACTTGGACAACATGTCCAAGCCATACTGTCTCTGCAGTAATCCAGTACCATGTGGTGACCTAATCACCTCAATGCCCAAGAAAAATCAAACTTCTGTCTAAGAAAGATTTTTACATCAAAGATCTCTGCATCATGGTCCCCCGTAATGATCAGTCATCTACATAACGATCATGGTCCCCCGTAATGATCATGGTCCCCCGTAATGATCAGTCATCTACATAACAACAAGCACAACCCCTCTATCACTGTGTCTCACATATAGCGAGAAATCTACATTGGCTACATGAAAGCCAATAGTGACAAGATACAAACCTGTACAACTTTTACCATGTATGCATAGTGATGTGCCACGCATAACCATCATAGGTAAACCTCTGCACAGGATTCTTCACTCTCCCAGATCTTCGCAGCTTTGCATTCATGGCTTCCATAGCCTTCTTTACACCAGGTGTTCTCATAGCTGGTATCCCAAGATTCTCATCAAGGCTCATCCATGAACCACTAGACTCTCCATCAACATGAGAATGCCCTGCAGAAATGTCAGACATACTAAGGGACTCAACCACTTTCTCTTTACCTTTATGTGATGTACTAATCACATTTGTAGGACTGGTATTATGACGCAGCCTGCCACTCCATGGTCTATCAATTGAACCACTAGATGAGGACTCTCCTGGTCCACTCAAAGACTGTGATTGCTGACTTGTATTCTGTGCAACCACATTGCCACTCACATCAGCCCCAACAGTCCCTTTTTCAGTAGTATACCACTGCTCATCTCATAAAAAACAACATCCCTGCTTACCCTCGTGTAGTAGGGTTATAACACCTGTATCCCTTTTGCTCAAGGGAATACCCAATAAACACACATTTTTCAGCTTTTGAATCCAGCTTAGTTCTCAGCTCATCTGGCACATGCACATATGCAATGCATCCAAAGAATTTCAGATGAGACAAATAAGGTTTTCTGCCTAGTAAACCTCTCCTCTGGAGTTACATCATGTATGGCTGTAGTTGGAGTCCTGTTCATGATGTAAACTACTGTAAAAACAACCTCAGTCCAATAGCTATGCGGCATATTCTTCTCTCCCATTAATGCTCGCATAATTCCAGCAATGTGCCCATTTTTTTGCTCAGCAACTCCATTTTGCTACAGAGTGTATCTGCATGTAAACTGTCTCTGAATACCATTCTTCTTCAAAAATTCAGAGAACTTCATTGGAGAAGTACTCTCCCCCTCCATCTGACCTTAGGCACTTTACATGTTTCCCTGTTTTCTTTTCAACCATAACTCTGAAATTCTGAAAATGAGTGAACACCTCACTCTTCTCCTTCATGAAAGTATACCCATACTTTCCTTGTGTGGTCATCAATAAATGTCACATAATACTTGCAGCCTCCCATAGACATGGTCTTCGTAGGCCCCATACATCTAAATGCATAACATCTAGTGCATTCCTGCTCACATTTCTATCACGTGGAAATACATGCTTTGTTTGCTTTCCAAATTGGCATGCTTCACATATTTTCTGCATATCTTCAACTTTAAACTTTGGCAGCCCTGTCATAATTCCTCTTGTCTGCATAGACTTCATTCTCTGCACATTCACATGTCCAATTCTTTTATGCCAAATGTCTATGTCTGCAACAATTCCTGAACCATTTGCAAACATCGCAGCACTCACTTCAGGCATGTTTACATTCAATGTAAACATTCTGCCCACCCTATTGCCTTTTGCAACCAACCTGCACTTGTCTTTAAAGTCTTCAACATAACAACCATCAGGGTTAAACCGAACCTGCAGACCTTGCTCAATCATCTGGTCAACTGAAACTAGATTCTTTGTTATGTTCGGAACATGAAGTACATCTGCAAGGTACTTCACTTTTCCATCTTGCATAGACAATGGCACATCTCCAACATGGGCAATTGGATGAGCAGTGTCATCCCCTGTTTCCACAAAACCTGGTCTTTCAAGGTTTTTCATCTCCTTGAACCACTCCCCATGACTTGTCATATGGTTCGAAGCACCTGAATCAAGGTACCATACATCATCTTTGTGTACTGCTTACACATTTTCAGACATGGCATTAACGTCAGACATGGCATTAACGACATGCTGCATAGCAAACAACCTTTCATTAGCCTCATTGTTTCTGCTCGAGGATGCATAGTTCTTTTGTTGCAATTTTTCATTTTGCATGTCAACCTGCTTCTTATAATAATCTGCCTGCACATGTCTAGGCTTACCACAATAAAAGCATCCACGTGTATCATTATACTGCCTTTGCCAATTTCCACAACCTCTTTGACTCCCCCTACCTCTGAATTGGCCTCTTCCACCTGTATGTTGTTGTTGTTGTGAATTCTGAGACTGTTGTTGTTGTTACTGCCGGCCATAATTTTGATTACCTGTTCGACCACCTCCTTGGCCGCATCCACGGCCTCCTCTACCTCGTCCTCTTCTTGAACTTGTGTAGAAGGCATGTTGCTCTGAATTGTTTTTGTTTTGTGAAGACTGTTGGTCTTCACCCAAGCTCTTCTCTTCTATAATCAACATAGACACCAAATCTGTGAAATTGGGAATGTTTTCCCGAGTCTAAATAGACGTCTTGAATGCCTTGTATTGTGGCCTGAGACCACGTAGACAGACTTCCACCTTATCTTCATCATCATCTACTAAAACACCAATAGATGCAAGGGATTCCACAATACCCTTGATCTTCAATAGACTGACTTCCACCTTATCTTCATCATCATCTATTGAAACACCAATAGATGCAAGGGATTCCACAATATCCTTGTATTGTGGCCCGAGACCACGTAGATAGACTTCCACCTTATCTTCACCAAATCTGTGAAATTGGGAATGTTTTCCCGAGTCTGAATAGACATCTTGAATGCCTTGTATTGTGGCCCGAGACCATGTAGATAGACTTCCACCTTATCTTCATCATCATCTACTAAAACACCAATAGATGCAAGGGATTCCACAATACCCTTGATCTTCAATGCATAGTCATTCATAGACATACTCTTTTTCTCCACAGTATGAAGTTCATTCTTCAATTGTATCTTTCATGCCTTGGTATTCATTTCATAGAGTTTTACCAAGGTGTCCCATGCCTCCTTGGGGGACTTGGCATCCTGTATGTGCCTAATCATGGTGTCCTATATACTGATAGAGAGACAATACATAACTTTTCTAGCTCCTTGGTTCCAATCCTTGAAGTCTTTCACATCTGCAGCAGTCGGATTGATCTCCAGTATCTCCGGTGCCTCTTCATGCTCACCTTCTATGTAGTCCTAGCAGTAACCCTTTCCCATCATCAGGAAATTTGTCAACCTGAACCTCCAAGCATGGAAGTTGTTCTTATCAAGCTTCTCAACAACAATCTGGTTTATGCCATCATTTGACATCTTGCCAGACACACAAATTTACCAGAAATAGCACTCTGGTTTATCCTGCACAAACTGCTATATTTTCTACAGTGGTACTGTATTACTCTCAAATGTCACAACCAGTGACCTCAATGTGCATACATACACCCAATGGCAACTGTTGACCTCCTTGCAGCACACACAATGTCTGCACAACCAATCTGTCTTCCTGCAGTTCTTAGAATAGAGTTATGCAGAGAATCGATGACCTACCCGCAGTGCTCGAAATCGCAGTTCTTAAAATAGAGTTATGTAGATAATCGATGACTTACCCGCAATTCTTAAAATAGAGTTCTACAGTTCTTAAAATAGAGTTCTATAGAGAATCGATGACTTACCCGCCGTAGTGCTCAAAATCGTCTGCTTTGTGAAAAACGGAGATCCTAACGTGCCCGAAACGCATTTTCCGATAGGACAATATAGTTTCCCTATAGCTTTACTCCCACAAAGAAAGCTCCTCAATCAGAGATCGTTTGCCGGTGCCTCTCGTAGAGCTCCCGACAAGGGTGTAGTCGCCACACAAATAGGAAAGAGTAGATGAAGCTCTTACCCTCGTACCGCTTCCTGTGCTTCTCTTGCTTACACCTTAGCCCTTAGCATGAACCAGGCTCTGATATCATGAAAAGATGCAGGGGAGAAGAGAGCTTGAGCTCTTACAAGCACACACACACACACACTCACAAAACCCTAAAAGAGAACACACAAGGTGAGAGGCTGAAAATCTTCTTCTTCTTCACTCAACACTCAACACACCATATACAAAGATAAGAGTACACACAATATGAAAAGGTACTCAACCAAATACATACTAGGGTTCTCTATAGTGTGAACCCAACTAAATGAGCTCGCGCTATAACTATGCTAGTCTCTAGAATGGTTGTCACACAGCCTGTCATCCCACTGGCTGCATATCACCCATGATCTCACCAACCATGCCAGTGGTGCAAGTGTGGGGCTTATCCCCCAGGCGGGTCATCAATGTCCACCGCCTCACTAGATAAGCTTGATATCTCAACAGGAACGACTTAGTAGCTGAGAGGTAAAATCTATAGCCATACTAGAAGAGGTCTAATAGGTGCACGCGCACAAAATGACCATGATAAGGTAAGCACAATTGATGGCAGATTTAGCTCAGCTACAACAAGGTAGACATGATGATATGCAACAAAGATTTGTGGATTTGCAGAGAGGTTCTAGGTAGGAGCTAAATAATAAGATTCAAGTGATCAAGCAAGGATATGTATTTATCCAGCGGCTTGTACAAATGGCATCCACTGCTAATTTGGTGTAATCGATATGGTATCGAAGGATGGGGGCTTATCTTAGATAGCATGCTTTGGCTTAGATCCCTCTACGGCCTCCCCAAAAAACACCATATTAGGAAATTTGGGAAAATCCCAATTCCCACTTTCGAAGATTTGGACTATAGTTGTTAAAATTGGCTACATAAGATCAATAAAATGATCTAGATTTGGACTATATTTATCAGAATCAACTAGAAAAAAGCTTATATTACTTGTAAATTTAGTCTATAATAGTGAAACTTGAGAAGAATTACCCTTTTGATTTAGACTATATTTCACTAATGCAAGAAGAACATGCTCAACAAATAATAACCTATATTTCTATTGGAGAGATTTTGAAATACTACAATACAACATAGGTTACCATGTGATTATCATTAGTAATTCTATTAGAGAGATTTTGAAATACTACAATACAACATAGGTTACCATGTGATTGTTCATTACTTAGTAATTCTACTATTTAAAACTATATCAATCAGGACAGTTCCTAAACACTACCAAATTTAAAATTCCATACTATATTTATGCACTTAGGAGCTTGAGTACATAGACATTGAAAACCTCTTAGAAGTAGTAGTGTTGAAAAAAACTATAAATTATAATTGAGGTTACATTAGAAATCATAATCAAGAAAAAGTTCATCTCCAGTAGTGATATTCGTCAATGCTTCTACATAAATGTAGCCATAATCATCTACATGTACATTTCTTTCTCTATGCTTGTACCATGGAGGTACTGATGGTGAGAATACATAACACACATTCTCTCTTTCTTTGTAATCCTTATAGCTATTTATATAACCAGCCACATTTCCATCTTGAACATCACCGACAATGTAAACTCTATCCTCCTTAGGACACACACTAGGGCCCTCAATGATCGAGTACTTTTGTGCTCTAGGATTCTCTACACATAATTTTATCCAATTATCTGAGAATATTTTGACCCTCCATAGTGCAACAAGGTCCTTCCAGCTTGCACATTTGAATGTATAAACAATCCAAGCCCAACCCCTTGGATTGATGAAGGTTTAACCATGTAAGCCACATCTTTAATGTAGAAGATCTCTGCAACTTTGATAGGTAAATGCAGTGGTCGCATTTCATCATCTTTGATATGGTATTCACATATCGAAGACATCTTGATTTTTCTTAAAGCCTTGAATTCTATGAAAAGAAAAAACACAAGTTAGTCTTTACGTAAACTACATACCATATATAGCATAAATGTTACATGCTTCCTCCTACACATTTGAAGGGTTCATGAAAAAAGTGTTGAGATATCGAGCTCATCTAGTGAGGTGGTGGACACTGATGACCCGCCTGGGGGATAGGCCCCACACATACACCACTGGCATGGTTGGTGAGATCATGGGTGATATGCAGCCAGTGGGATGACAGGCTGTGTGACAGCCATTCTAGAGACTGGCACAGTTATAGCACCAGCTCATTTAGTTGGGTTCACACTATAGAGAACCCTAGTATGTATTTGGTTGAGTACCTTTCATATTGTGTGTACTCTTATCTTTGTATATGGTGTGTTGAGTGTTGTGTGAAGAAGAAGAAGATTTTCAGTCTCTCACCTTGTGTGTTCTCCTTTAGGATTTTGTGAGTGTGTGTGTGCTTGCAAGAGCTCATGCTCTCTTCTTCCCTGCATCTTTTCATGGTATCAGAGCCTGGTTCATGCTAAGGGCTGAGCTGCAAGCAAGAGAAGTACAGGAAGCGGTACGAGGGTAAGAGCTTCATCTACTCTTCCCTATTTGTGTTGGCGACTACACCCTTGTCGCGAGCTCTACGGGAGGCACTGGCAAACGATCTCTGATTGAGGAGCTTTCTTCGCGGGAGTAAAGTTATAGGGCAACTATTTAGTCCTATTGGACAAAAATTTTGGGCCAAAAATGCGTTTCGGGCGCGTTACGACCTTCGTTTTTCACAAAGCAGGCAATTTCGAGCACTGCAGGTAAGTCATTGATTCTCTGCAGAACTCTGTTTTAAGAACTGCAGGAAGATAGATTGGTTGTACAGACATTGTGTGTGGTGCAAGGAGGTCAACAATTGCCATTTGTAAGATTCCTCCCCTAGCTCCTCATGATGTCCAGTATCTTCCCCTGTAGTCAAATCCCTCTTCAGAAATATAAAAGATCTTGTTCTATCAGTTTTGGCCTAGAGAGAGAAAATCTTCTAGAGAGTGATAATTTAGTTTTTAAATATTTTTGGATGGAAAAATATCTCTTCTTATTAAAATAAGTTCCCCTCCTGAAACAGAAGTTCAAAAAGATTTCCAGAAGGTGCATTAGAAATTAAGTATAATCTGTTCAAGAGGCATTATCCTTGGGGTGAAGATTTTTTCGAAATTTTAAATTAAGGTTCCTATGGACCAATAAGATTCATCCAAATATAGGGAGGAGATAAATGAAGAAATAAAGAAAAATCCCCCAAAAATGAGTAAATACTCACATAAGATGAAGAGTTGACTAAGGACAAGGTAGTTAAAAAAGGAAGATATTTAGAAGTAATGATGCATTTTTGACACCTCTGCATGGGGGAATTTTCCTCATGAAGGAGGCGCCTATTTCACATGCTTGAATGAGTTTTAAACTCCCAAATAATGAGATATTTTTATCTCTTCTCTCTCCTGTTTCAACTAGATCCAAAAAGTGAGCAAAACTGACTAAAAAATGGTCAAAAATTGACCAAACTGATCTGGAAAATTCTAGAATTAGTTGGCTTGGTTAGAAGCTCACTTTTTCCTACAAATAGAAGCCCTCCCCTTTGTTGAAACTCAATAGTGTTTTGCACTGTTACCCTGCCTCTCCCAAGTGCCAAAAACAATGAATTTTACTCATAATTCATTAGTTTTTGACCTTCCCTCTTCCAAAAGATTGGTGGCCACTCTTGTTTCAAACAAGAGTTGAACCCTCAAACCATCAAGACAAAGGAAAGCTCTCAAATTATCTATCTAAGTTGGAGATTCTTCTCTTTTCTATTCTTTTTATGGTTTTTATGGTTTTTTTATGATTTTTACCTTCTGTAAATTAAAAATGATGTTATGCCTCATTACAAAAAGGCATTCCCCTCTCTTCTCTAGTAAATCCAACCATTCTTTATCCTAGATGAATGATTACTGAATAAAATCAAGTTTTCATAATGTTTCTCTTAAATAAGTAGAAAAATGTTTACTTTAGAATAATTTAAATACTCTTGGTGCACTTTTAATTAATTTTAGAGACTTAAAAATTGAAAAATGGTCAGCCATACAAAATAAGTATTATCTTTTATTATTCTAAAAGAGTAATCCTTATGGTTTCTATATTCTAAAGTGTTATTTTCATGCATAGAAGATGCATTTTGATTATTTGTATAAAAAAATTTAGTTTTATTATAAAAGTATTACTTTCATTATTATTGATTTTTATGCATAAAAGTATGCATAAAAGATTATTTTTATTATTATAAAAGTGTTACTTTTATCATATTTGATTTTCATGCATAAAAGTATGCATAAAAGATTATTTTTTAATTATAAAAGTGTTACTTTTATCATATTTGATTTTCATGCATAAATGGGTGCATAAAAGATATTTTTTTATATTAAAAGTGTGATTTTAATCATAAAAGATTTTTATGCATAAACATATGCATAGAAGATATTTTTTTATATTAAAAGTATGATTTTCATCATAAAAGATTTTTATGCATAAACATATGCATAGAAGATATTTTTTTTATATTAAAAGTATGATTTTCATCATAAAATATTTTTATGCATAAACATATGCATAGAAGATATTTTTTTATATTAAAAGTATAATTTTCATCAAGAAAAATTTTTATGCATAAACATATGCATAGAAGATATATTTTTTATATTAAAAGTATGATTTTCATCATAAAAGATTTTTATGCATAAACATATGCATAGAAGATATTTTTTTTATATTAAAAGTGTGATTTTCATCATAAATGATTTTTATGCATAAATGGGTGCATAGAAGATATTTTTATATATTAAAAGTGTGATCTTCATCATAAATGATTTGTATGCATAAATATATGCATAAAAGAAATTCTTTCATGTTAAAAGTGTGATTTTCATCATAAATGATTTTTATGCATAAATGGGTGTATAAAAGATATATTTTTTTATATTAAAAGTGTGATTTTCATCATAAATGATTTTTATGCATAAATGGGTGCATAAAAGAAATTCTTTTATATTAAAAGAGTTATTTTTATCATAAATGATTTTAGGCATAAATTAGATGCATAAAAGGAATTCTTTTATATTAAAAGAATGATTTTCATCATAAATGATTTGTATGCATAAACATATGCATAAAAGATATATTTTTTATATTAAAAGTGAGATTTTCATCATAAATGGATTTTATGCATAAATTAGATGCATAAGAGAAATTCTTTTATTCTAAAAGTGTAATTCCTACTAAATTGGATTTATGCATGGAAAGATGCATAAAGAATTTATTTTAACACAAAAGTGTTATTCTCATCAATTTTGATTTTATGCATAGAAAGATGCATAAAGAATTTTATTTTTTAATTCAAAAGAGTTATTTTTATCAATTTTGATTTTATGCATGAGAAGATGCATAAAAGATTGAATTTTAATTCAAAAGTGTCATTCTCATTTAAAATGAATTTATGCATAGGAAGATGCATAAAAGATTGATTTTTATTTCGAAAGTGTTATTCTCCTTAAAATGGAATTCATGCATAAATAGATACGTAAAGAAATCTTATATCAAAAATAAGAATTCTCGTGTATTCTATAAATAGATATGAGGATGTGAAATGAATCAGATAGATAAAAATGAACGAAGAATGGATGTATGGATGTAGATATGGATGTGAAAATGGATGTATGGATGTAGATATGGATGTGAATGTATGAATGTGGATGTGGATGTGGAAGTGGATGTATGGATGTGGATGTGGATGTATGAATGTGGATGTGAAAATGGATGTATGGATGTAAATGTGGATGTGGATGTGGATGTGGATGTATGAATGTGGATGAGAAAATGGATGTATGGGTGTAGATATGGATGTATGAATGTGGATGTGAAAATGGATGTATGGATGTAGATATGGATGTGAATGTATGGATGTGGATGTATGAATGTGGATGTGAAAATGGATGTATGGATGTAAATGTGGATGTGGATGTGGATGTATGAATGTGGATGTGAAAATGGATATATGGATGTAGATATGGATGAAAATGTATGGATGTGGATGTGGATGTGGATGTATGAATGTGGATGTGGAAGTGGATGTATGGATGTAGGTGTGGATGTGAAAATGGATGTATGAATGTAAATGTGGATGCGGATGTGGATGTGGATGTATGAATGTGGATGTGAAAATGGATGTATGGATGTAGATATGGATGTGAATGTATGGATGTATGAATGTGGATGTGAAAATAGATGTATGGATGTAGATATGGATGTGAATGTATGAATGTGGATGTGAAAATGGATGTATGGATGTAAATGTGGATGTGGATGTATGGATGTCGATGTATGACTATGGATGTGGATGTGGATGTGAAAATGGATGTATGGATGTAGATGTGGATGTGGATGTACGAATGTGGATGTGTATGTGGAATAATGAATGCGAATATTTATGTGAATGGATATGACGTCGATATGAGCAAATGGATGAGATGAGATGTCATGTGAATCAGAATGTGAATGAATGATATAAGATATAAATGAATGAGATGTAATGAGAAATGGATATGATGAGACGTAATGTAATTTAAGAAAGTTAGGAATGGATGTTATGTGAAGTGAATGAATCTGATGTAATGGAATGGAAAATGATATATCCGGTTAAGAATGGATACGCATATGATTTGTATTTGGGTTAAGTAATATGGATTGATGTGGAAGAATGTGGAAAGACGAGAGTTCAATATAGAAACTGTATTTGTGACCTGTTTATAAATAACTGTTTTATGTCGAGAATGCTGGGGAAGCATTTTGACTGTCTTATGACTAAGGTCGTGGATACCTTACTGATAAAGTTGCAACTGCTGAGGACGGAGAGTCATTGGAGGACGTCTCGTATAGCAAGGTCGGCCGAGGTCTTGACTAGCCTCGGTTCGATTTAAATGGTGAGCTTCCGGTACGGTGGATGGACCAAGGAAGCGGCCTATGAGTGAAGCGCTAGGTGACCTGCGAAGGACCCTAGAGGGTGCTGACCATACGGTGCTCGGGCTCTGGGTCACCAAGATACCCACACGTGTGTCGTGGAAGATATTGGAATAAGGAGTAAGAGTTGTTTTCTGAAACCAGACATGGATCTGGAATTGACCTTACTGGTCCTCAACGGATGAGTCCATGGCTTTTTTATATGGATCTGTTGGTTGATCTTGCTGATCTTCAATAGAGATTCCATCTTGATTTTTATAAGTGATTATATTGCTGGGTACTATGAGCTAAGAACTATGGAAAAGGCCCCTGAGTGGACAGGTGGTGAGTGTTCTGGTTGCCAATGATGCCATAGATACTCCGATGAAGGAATGATTGAAAATTAAGATTCAACCGGATATTTTGGAAGATTGTGATCAGAGATACTATGATTTTATTAAATGATTGTTTTAAAGATGGCTGAATATGTGAAAAAGGCAATTTTATATTGGGTGTGTAAGTGGCATGACTGGTGTTAAATTTGCATGAATATCCGGCTAGGGGGTGTGAGATATCAATCTCCACCGCGCAACGGATTCGGGGTACTAGCAGCGGAAGTAGCACATCATGCGTGGGTAGGGGTCTCACACTCGGGGCCTCGCCCACGGATATCCGGACAAGAGACTAATCCATCGGTTTGTCCAAAACCGAAACCGAAAAAACTTCCTTTACCCGGAAAGCATGGGCGATTCCACCAAGATAACTCTGTACTCTAACGTAGTCAAGATCATTACGGATCAACTGATCTGACTGCACCTTTAATGGTACTTGGTCAAATCAAGGAAGAAACTTGCACTTGGATCATTGGGATCAACGCTTTTTTTCCCATCAAGAGGCACAGCCGTTGATTCCTATCCATAGAACAATTTCTATCCGGGATTTACTTCATCTATCGTAATAATAGAAATTAAATCTTGATTTACAGATCCATCAGTCCAGCCTAACCCCATCCGATCCCATGGGTTAGCCAACCACCCAACCACTGTAGTGATGGGATCCAATTTGGAATTTGGTTAGGTTTTGTCCCGGGTACTAAGGAAAAGAGTTCCAAGGCCCCCTAGCCGGAAGTTCATGCAAACATAAAACTAGCCACACCACTTACACACCCAATATGAAAATTGCCTTTTTCTTAGCATCAGCTAACTTTAAAACAATCCTTTAATGAAACCATAGTACCACTGATAATAATCTTCCAATTTATCTAGTTGATTCATAATTTCCCATCATTCCTTCATCGGAGTATCTATGGCATCATTGGCAACTAGAACGCTCACCACCTGTCCACACAGAGGCCTTTTCAATAGTTCCTCGCCCATAATACTCGGCAATATAATCACTTATAAAAAATCAAGATGGACTCTTGTTGAAGATCAGCAAGATCAACCAACAGATCCATATAAAGAGCCATGGACTCATCCATTGAAGACCAGCAAGGTCAATCAACCAGATCCATGCCCGGTTTCACAAAACAACTCTTACTCCTTGTTCCAATATCTTCCTCGACGCACGCGTGGGTATCCTGGGCGACCCAGAGCCCGAGCACCGTATGGTCAGCACCCTCTAGGATCCTTCGCAGGTGACCTAGCGCTTCACTCATAGGCCGCTTCCTTGGTCCCTCATCCACCGTACCGGAAGCTCACCATTTTAATCGAACCGAGGCTGGTCAAGACCTCGGCCGACCTTGCTACGCGAGACGTCCTCCATTGACTCTCCGTCAGCAGTTGCAACTTTATCAGATAGGTCTCCACGACCTTGATCACAAGACGGTCAAAATGCTTTCCCAGCATTCTTGACATAAAACAGCCATTTACAAACAGCATTTACAAACAGTTTACAAATACAATTTCTATATTAACTCTCATTTTTCCACATTATCCCTCATACAATCCACATTACTTATTCCACATTTCATTTATATGTGTACTCATCCAATCACATCATTTTCCATCTCTTCACTTCAGATTCCTTCACATCACATATCATATATTCACATCCATATCCACATCCATACATCCACATCCACATCCACATCCACATCCATACATCCACATCTACATGCTTATCTCCATTTTCACATCCTCATTTATACATCCACATCCCATATCCACATTCATACATACACATCCATATCCACATCCATATCTGCATTTATACATACACATCCATATCCACATCCACATGCATACATTCATTATCACGTCCTCATTCATACATCCACATCCACATACATACATACATCCACATCCACATTCACATTCACATCTATACATCCATATCTACATGCACATTCACATCCATACATCCACATCTACATGCTTATCTCCATTTTCACATCCTCATTTATACATCCACATCCCATATCCACATTCATACATACACATCCATATCCACATCCATACATACACATCCATATCCACATTCATACATCCCATATCCATATTCATACATACACATCCATATCCACATCCATATCCGCATTCATACATACACATCCATATCCACATTCCCATTCACATATATACATCCATATCTACATGCACATTCACATCCATACATCCACATCTATATGCTCATTCACATCCATACATCCACATTCATGCATCCACATCTACATGCATACATCCATACATCCACATCCACATTTACATCCATGCATCCACATCTACATCCTCATTCACATCCATACATCCACATTCATACATCCATACATCCACATTCATGTATCCACATCTACATGCATACATCCATACATACACATCCACATTTACATCCATGCATCCACATCCACATCCTGATTCACATCCATACGTCCACATTCATACATCCACATCCACATCCACATTCACATCCATACATCCACATCTACATGCTTATCTCCATTTTCACATCCTCATTTATACATCCACATCCCATATCCACATTCATACATACACATCCATATCCACATCCACATGCATACATACATCCACATCCACATTTCCATTCACATATATACATCCATATCTACATTCCCATTCACATATATACATCCATATCTACATTCCCATTCACATATATGCACATTCACATCCATACATCCACATCTATATCCTCATTTCACATCCATACATCCACATTCATGCATCCACATCTACATGCTTATCTCCATTTTCACATCCTCATTTATACATCCACATCCCATATTCACATTCATACATACACATCCATATCCACATCCACATGCATACATACATCCACATCCACATTCCCATTCACATATATACATCCATATCTACATGCACATTCACATCCATACATCCACATCTATATGCTCATTCACATCCATACATCCACATTCATGCATCCACATCTACATGCATACATGCATACATCCACACATCCACATCCACATTTACATCCATGCATCCACATCTACATCCTCATCCACATCCATACATCCACATTCATACATCCATACATCCACATTCATACATCCACATCCACATCCACATTAACATCCATACATCCACATCTACATGCTTATCTCCATTTTCACATCCTCATTTATACATCCACATCCCATATCCACATTCATACATACACATCCATATCCACATCCACATGCATCTTATCATATCTCATCACTTCCCATATCTTTTATGCATACCTCTATGCATGAAATTCAATTATGCTAAAAGTAACACTTTTATAATAAAATATTCAACTTTTATGCATACCTCTATGCATGAAATCCAATATGATAAAAGTAACACTTTTGATATAAAAAAAATTATCCTTTATGCATACTTCTATGCATGAAAATTAAAAATGATAAAAGTAACACTTTTGATATAAAAAATTAAAAATGATAAAAGTAACACTTTTGATATACTTCTATGCATGAAAATTAAAAATGATAAAAGTAACACTTTTGATATAAAAAATTTATCCTTTATGCATACTTCTATGCATGAAAATTAAAAATGATAAAAGTAACACTTTTAATATAAAAAAAATTATCCTTTATGCATACTTCTATGCATGAAAATTAAAAATGATAAAAGTAACACTTTTGATATAAAAAATTTTCCTTTATGCATACTTCTATGCATGAAAATTAAAAATGATAAAAGTAACACTTTTAATATAAAAAAAATTATCCTTTATGCATACTTCTATGCATGAAAATTAAAAATGATAAAAGTAACACTTTTGATATAAAAAAATTTTCTTTATGCATACTTCTATGCATGAAAATTAAAAATGATAAAAGTAACACTTTTGATATAAAAATTATCCTTTATGCATGATATTAAAATTCAATTTCTCCATGATTATAATGAAATTCTTTCAATTAATCTAGGATGATAATTCCTAGAATATGGTAGGAAGTCCTCTTTTTATGCTTTGAATGAAATTATTTTATGCATAATTTTTATAAAAATTTTGCCATAGCTCCGCTGCTATGACTGATAAATCTCAATTTTTTCTAAGGGATAAAGCTTATCATTAAGGAAATAATTAAAATGATCTCTAATTGGATCATTAATCTATAATGGATTGAATCATCAATATGCATAAACTAAAAGCATAGAAAAAAGCCATTAATTTGGCCTCAAGCATAGCTTAATCTTGGATTAAGGAAAAGCTTTATGAAAAGCTTCATTTGGATTGAGAATGGGTCATGAGTATGACCATTTCTTGAGTGAGAGAGAGAAATTACATAAAAACCATTAGAATTTAAACATAAATAAAAATTAACTTCAATAGCATTTATTAAATTATGTAACTCTTCACTACTATTCACCAATTAACTTTAATAGCATTTAAAAAACCATACCAATTAAGCTTCTCAAGCTTGAGAGGGGTTGAGAAGAGAGAAACATTGAGAAATTATAGAAAAGATCAATATTCACTAATTACCTTACAAATTGCTTGATTCTTTGTTCACGGTAGAGGCCCCCAACCAATCAATTGGTTAAGTATGTTGATGGAGCCACTAATGGGGATTGAAGAAAGAGGGAAGCTCCATAGTTCTTGGCTTAGGTGGAGTAGAGTAACGATGCATAAACACTATATATTTTTCAACAAGGGGGAGGCTTCTATTTATAGGAAAAATTGAGCTCCTAACCAAACAAACTGATTCTAGAATTTTCCAAATCAGTTTGGTCAATTTTTGACCATTTTTAGGTCAGTTAAGCTAACTTTTTGGAACTAGACTTGAATGAGGAGAGAGGAGAGATGAAATATCTCAATTTTTATGAGTTTAAAACTCATTCAAGCATGTGAAATATGCACCTCCTTTAAAGAACTCCCCTTCCTTACATATGTGTCATAATGGAATCATTTTAATATTGCTCATAGTTTTTTTTACTAATAAACCTTGTACATTTTCAACTCTTCATCTTATGTGAAATATGCACCTCCTTTAAAGAACTCCCCTTCCTTACATATGTGTCATAATGGAATCATTTTAATATTGCTCATAGTTTTTTACTAATAAATCTTGTTTATTTTCAACTCTTCATCTTATGTGAAATATGCACCTCCTTTAAAGAACTCCCCTTCCTTACATATGTGTCATAATGGAATCCTTTTAATATTGCTCATAGTTTTTTACTAATAAACCTTGTACATTTTCAACTCTTCATCTTATGTGAGCATTTACTCATTTTTTTGGATACCCAAAATATCTCATATTTTTAATATTGCTCATAGTTTTTTACTAATAAACCTTGTACATTTTCAACTCTTCATCTTATGTGAAATATGCACCTCCTTTAAAGAACTCCCCTTCCTTACATATGTGTCATAATGGAATCATTTTAATATTGCTCATAGTTTTTTACTAATAAACCTTGTACATTTTTCAACTCTTCATCTTATGTGAGCATTTACTCATTTTTGGGTATCTTCTTTTACAAATTGGATTTATCTCCTCCCTACACATGGATTGATGCTATTGGCCCATAGGAACCTTAATTGGACCATAATCCAAATTTTTTTGAAAATCTAGACTCTTAGACTAAGGTCCTTTATACCCATTTCCAATAAATTCTAATTGCTCATTGGAAAGTTCTTTTTGAATTTCTGTTTCAGGGGAACTTATTTTAATAAGATGAGATAATTTTCTATCCAAAAATATTAAAAATCTGAATATTCTCTCTCTAGAATATTCTCTCTCTCTAGGTTAAAACAGTTAGAAACAAGGTCTTTCTATTTCTGAAGAGGGATTGATTACAGGGGAAGATACTAGACATCAAAAAGGGGGGTTGGGGGAGGAATCTTACATTCTACCCCACTTAAAAAACGCGAGATGTCCTCATCTCGCAAACTGGGATAATTTCGCAAGATGCACGAATTATGAGACTTAGAGAAAAATTTAAATCAGGATTAACCACCAAGAAAAAGTCTCAAAGAGAGCAAGATTCAAGATAAGAACAAGATTTAAACTTTATTCATTCTCGGAACTTATACAGTAAAGATAGAAAAACTCTTTACACTTCCATAAGCCCGTCCATCATATGATCACAAAAGCAGCACTCACAAGCTGCGCATGTATAAGGTAACTCATCTATGGGAATAATTCTGTTGGTTATTGCTGCACCTATCTCAGTGGTATGAGGTGATCTAACAAAAGGACCTCTGAGAGGTAAGCCAAAAACGGGGTAAAGGCATATCTTCTCATGAGGAAGAAAACATTCCAGTAAGAAGACCCGCTCAGAAAACCCAAGATGTCTTGATCTCATGACACAGTAGTATCGGGGACCCAAACCCAAGGCTTCGATAACCATGGCCAAGCGGACATTGTTACGAAAGTGCTGCTGACCCCAGGGTGTTACCCTAGTTATGTCTTGATAGGTCCGCCATTTGGTCTGCGCTACAGAAGTTCCTAGGTGAGGAAAAAGTGAGCGCTCATACTGTTCTATAAAGTCTTTCTTCACAGACTCTCTTGCGTCTTGAAGATGAGAAATCATCATGGATAAAACTAATTCCTGTTGCCAAGCCATGAAGGAGATTAAGAAGAAGGGAGATCGATGGAAGTAAGATTACTGTGAGCGACAAGTAAAAGTTACGACTTATATAAAGGAAGGAGCTAGCGTAACTTAGAAGCCAACGGTATCTTGCCACTGAAGTTTTACCGTCTTTCCATGATTTGGGTTTGGCACATATTTCTATGAAATACATTAAGAACTTTGAGATGAGGAGATAAAAGAAGCTCGTAAGCTAAGTCGCTTACTTTCTTTGAATTCAGATAAGGCTCACAATATCTGGGGGATTTCTCAAACTCCCCAATAGATAAAGAACTTCTTTTGGGCTGTACTCGAATGAAGACCAAAAGCTTGGTATCCAAAGCACCGATTTTTACTTCTGAACTCATTGTTCTGAATCCTTAAAACAGGTGGAACTCCTGAGAAGTATTCTAGGGAAAGGGTCTTTCTTTCTTAAACAGAATCGTTCTTTTATTTTAGAGATCAAAAAGGGAGATTCTTACTCCTGTATACCTCGAAGGCTGGGGAGGAATCTTACACAATCCATTATAGATTAATGATCCAATTAGTGATCATTTTAATTATTTCCTTAATGATAAGCTTTATCCCTTAGAAAAAATTAAGATTTATCAGTCATAGCAGCGGAGCTATGGCAAAATTTTTATAAAAATTATGCATAAACTAAAAGCATAGAAAAAAGCCATTAATTTGGCCTCAAGCATAGCTTAATCTTGGATTAAGGAAAAGCTTTATGAAAAGCTTCATTTGGATTGAGAATGGGTCATGAGTATGACCATTTCTTGAGTGAGAGAGAGAGAAATTACATAAAAACCATTAGAATTTAAACATAAATAAAAATTAACTTCAATAGCATTTATTAAATTATGTAACTCTTCACTACTATTCACCAATTAACTTTAATAGCATTTAAAAAACCATACCAATTAAGCTTCTCAAGCTTGAGAGGGGTTGAGAAGAGAGAAACATTGAGAAATTATAGAAAAGATCAATATTCACTAATTACCTTACAAATTGCTTGATTCTTTGTTCACGGTAGAGGCCCCCAACCAATCAATTGGTTAAGTATGTTGATGGAGCCACTAATGGGGATTGAAGAAAGAGGGAAGCTCCAAAAACTAGTGAATTATTAAATGAATTCACAGTTCTTGGCTTAGGTGGAGTAGAGTAACGATGCATAAACACTATATATTTTTCAACAAGGGGGAGGCTTCTATTTATAGGAAAAATTGAGCTCCTAACCAAACAAACTGATTCTAGAATTCTCCACATCAGTTTGGTCAATTTTTGACCATTTTTAGGTCAGTTAAGCTAGCTTTTTGGAACTAGACTTGAATGAGGAGAGAGGAGAGATGAAATATCTCAATTTTTATGAGTTTAAAACTCATTCAAGCATGTGAAATATGCACCTCCTTTAAAGAACTCCCCTTCCTTACATATGTGTCATAATGGAATCATTTTAATATTGCTCATAGTTTTTTTTACTAATAAACCTTGTACATTTTCAACTCTTCATCTTATGTGAAATATGCACCTCCTTTAAAGAACTCCCCTTCCTTACATATGTGTCATAATGGAATCATTTTAATATTGCTCATAGTTTTTTACTAATAAACCTTGTTTATTTTCAACTCTTCATCTTATGTGAAATATGCACCTCCTTTAAAGAACTCCCCTTCCTTACATATGTGTCATAATGGAATCCTTTTAATATTGCTCATAGTTTTTTACTAATAAACCTTGTACATTTTCAACTCTTCATCTTATGTGATCATTTACTCATTTTTTTGGATACCCAAAATATCTCATATTTTTAATATTGCTCATAGTTTTTTACTAATAAACCTTGTACATTTTCAACTCTTCATCTTATGTGAAATATGCACCTCCTTTAAAGAACTCCCCTTCCTTACATATGTGTCATAATGGAATCATTTTAATATTGCTCATAGTTTTTTACTAATAAACCTTGTACATTTTTCAACTCTTCATCTTATGTGAGCATTTACTCATTTTTGGGTATCTTCTTTTACAAATTGGATTTATCTCCTCCCTACACATGGATTGATGCTATTGGCCCATAGGAACCTTAATTGGACCATAATCCAAATTTTTTTGAAAATCTAGACTCTTAGACTAAGGTCCTTTATACCCATTTCCAATAAATTCTAATTGCTCATTGGAAAGTTCTTTTTGAATTTCTGTTTCAGGGGAACTTATTTTAATAAGATGAGATAATTTTCTATCCAAAAATATTAAAAATCTGAATATTCTCTCTCTAGAATATTCTCTCTCTAGGTTAAAACAGTTAGAAACAAGGTCTTTCTATTTCTGAAGAGGGATTGATTACAGGGGAAGATGCTAGACATCAAAAAGGGGGGTTGGGGGAGGAATCTTACATTCTACCCCACTTAAAAAACGCGAGATGTCCTCATCTCGCAAACTGGGATAATTTCGCAAGATGCACGAATTATGAGACTTAGAGAAAAATTTAAATCAGGATTAACCACCAAGAAAAAGTCTCAAAGAGAGCAAGATTCAAGATAAGAACAAGATTTAAACTTTATTCATTCTCGAAACTTATACAATAAAGATAGAAAAACTCTTTACACTTCCATAAGCCCGTCCATCATATGATCACAAAAGCAGCACTCACAAGCTGCGCATGTATAAGGTAACTCATCTATGGGAATAATTCTGTTGGTTATTGCTGCACCTATCTCAGTGGTATGAGGTGATCTAACAAAAGGACCTCTGAGAGGTAAGCCAAAAATGGGGTAAAGGCATATCTTCTCATGAGGAAGAAAACACGCCAATAAGAAGACCCGCTCAGAAAACCCAAGATGTCTTGATCTCATGACACAGTAGTATCGGGGACCCAAACCCAAGGCTTCGATAACCATGGCCAAGCGGACATTGTTACGAAAGTGCTGCTGACCCCAGGGTGTTACCCTAGTTATGTCTTGATAGGTCCGCCATTTGGTCTGCGCTACAGAAGTTCCTAGGTGAGGAAAAAGTGAGCGCTCATACTGTTCTATAAAGTCTTTCTTCACAGACTCTCTTGCGTCTTGAAGATGAGGAATCATCATGGATAAAACTAATTCCTGTTGCCAAGCCACGAAGGAGATTAAGAAGAAGGGAGATCGATGGAAGTAAGATTACTGTGAGCGACAAGTAAAAGTTACGACTTATATAAAGGAAGGAGCTAGCGTAACTTAGAAGCCAACGGTATCTTGCCACTGAAGTTTTACCGTCTTTCCATGATTTGGGTTTGGCACATATTTCTATGAAATACATTAAGAACTTTGAGATGAGGAGATAAAAGAAGCTCGTAAGCTAAGTCGCTTACTTTCTTTGAATTCAGATAAGGCTCACAATATCTGGGGGATTTCTCAAACTCCCCAATAGATAAAGAACTTCTTTTGGGCCGTACTCGAATGAAGACCAAAAGCTTGGTATCCAAAACACCGATTTTTACTTCTGAACTCATTGTTCTGAATCCTTAAAACAGGTGGAACTCCTGAGAAGTATTCTAGGGAAAGGGTCTTTCTTTCTTAAACAGAATCGTTCTTTTATTTTAGAGATCAAAAAGGGAGATTCTTACTCCTGTATACCTCGAAGGCTGGGGAGGAATCTTACACAATCCATTATAGATTAATGATCCAATTAGAGATCATTTTAATTATTTCCTTAATGATAAGCTTTATCCCTTAGAAAAAATTAAGATTTATCAGTCATAGCAGCGGAGCTATGGCAAAATTTTTATAAAAATTATGCATAAACTAAAAGCATAGAAAAAAGCCATTAATTTGGCCTCAAGCATAGCTTAATCTTGGATTAAGGAAAAGCTTTATGAAAAGCTTCATTTCGATTGAGAATGGGTCATGAGTATGACCATTTCTTGAGTGAGAGAGAGAGAAATTACATAAAAACCATTAGAATTTAAACATAAATAAAAATTAACTTCAATAGCATTTATTAAATTATGTAACTCTTCACTACTATTCACCAATTAACTTTAATAGCATTTAAAAAACCATACCAATTAAGCTTCTCAAGCTTGAGAGGGGTTGAGAAGAGAGAAACATTGAGAAATTATAGAAAAGATCAATATTCACTAATTACCTTACAAATTGCTTGATTCTTTGTTCACGGTAGAAGCCCCCAACCAATCAATTGGTTAAGTATGTTGATGGAGCCACTAATGGGGATTGAAGAAAGAGGGAAGCTCCAAAAACTAGTGAATTATTAAATGAATTCACAGTTCTTGGCTTAGGTGGAGTAGAGTAACGATGCATAAACACTATATATTTTTCAACAAGGGGAAGGCTTCTATTTATAGGAAAAATTGAGCTCCTAACCAAACAAACTGATTCTAGAATTTTCCAAATCAGTTTGGTCAATTTTTGACCATTTTTAGGTCAGTTAAGCTAACTTTTTGAAACTAGACTTGAATGAGGAGAGAGGAGAGATGAAATATCTCAATTTTTATGAGTTTAAAACTCATTCAAGCATGTGAAATATGCACCTCCTTTAAAGAACTCCCCTTCCTTACATATGTGTCATAATGGAATCATTTTAATATTGCTCATAGTTTTTTTTACTAATAAACCTTGTACATTTTCAACTCTTCATCTTATGTGAAATATGCACCTCCTTTAAAGAACTCCCCTTCCTTACATATGTGTCATAATGGAATCATTTTAATATTGCTCATAGTTTTTTTACTAATAAACCTTGTTTATTTTCAACTCTTCATCTTATGTGAAATATGCACCTCCTTTAAAGAACTCCCCTTCCTTACATATGTGTCATAATGGAATCCTTTTAATATTGCTCATAGTTTTTTACTAATAAACCTTGTACATTTTCAACTCTTCATCTTATGTGAGCATTTACTCATTTTTTGGATACCCAAAATATCTCATATTTTTAATATTGCTCATAGTTTTTTACTAATAAACCTTGTACATTTTCAACTCTTCATCTTATGTGAAATATGCACCTCCTTTAAAGAACTCCCCTTCCTTACATATGTGTCATAATGGAATCATTTTAATATTGCTCATAGTTTTTTACTAATAAACCTTGTACATTTTTCAACTCTTCATCTTATGTGAGCATTTACTCATTTTTTTGGATACCCAAAATATCTCATATTTTTAATATTGCTCATAGTTTTTTACTAATAAACCTTGTACATTTTCAACTCTTCATCTTATGTGAAATATGCACCTCCTTTAAAGAACTCCCCTTCCTTACATATGTGTCATAATGGAATCATTTTAATATTGCTCATAGTTTTTTACTAATAAACCTTGTACATTTTTCAACTCTTCATCTTATGTGAGCATTTACTCATTTTTGGGTATCTTCTTTTACAAATTGGATTTATCTCCTCCCTACACATGGATTGATGCTATTGGCCCATAGGAACCTTAATTGGACCATAATCCAAATTTTTTTGAAAATCTAGACTCTTAGACTAAGGTCCTTTATACCCATTTCCAATAAATTCTAATTGCTCATTGGAAAGTTCTTTTTGAATTTCTGTTTCAGGGGAACTTATTTTAATAAGATGAGATAATTTTCTATCCAAAAATATTAAAAATCTGAATATTCTCTCTCTAGAATATTCTCTCTCTCTAGGTTAAAACAGTTAGAAACAAGGTCTTTCTATTTCTGAAGAGGGATTGATTACAGGGGAAGATACTAGACATCAAAAAGGGGGGTTGGGGGAGGAATCTTACATTCTACCCCACTTAAAAAACGCGAGATGTCCTCATCTCGCAAACTGGGATAATTTCGCAAGATGCACGAATTATGAGACTTAGAGAAAAATTTAAATCAGGATTAACCACCAAGAAAAAGTCTCAAAGAGAGCAAGATTCAAGATAAGAACAAGATTTAAACTTTATTCATTCTCGGAACTTATACAATAAAGATAGAAAAACTCTTTACACTTCCATAAGCCCGTCCATCATATGATCACAAAAGCAGCACTCACAAGCTGCGCATGTATAAGGTAACTCATCTATGGGAATAATTCTGTTGGTTATTGCTGTACCTATCTCAGTGGTATGAGGTGATCTAACAAAAGGACCTCTGAGAGGTAAGCCAAAAATGGGGTAAAGGCATATCTTCTCATGAGGAAGAAAACACGCCAGTAAGAAGACCCGCTCAGAAAACCCAAGATGTCTTGATCTCATGACACAGTAGTATCGGGGACCCAAACCCAAGGCTTCGATAACCATGGCCAAGCGGACATTGTTACGAAAGTGCTGCTGACCCCAGGGTGTTACCCTAGTTATGTCTTGATAGGTCCGCCATTTGGTCTGCGCTACAGAAGTTCCTAGGTGAGGAAAAAGTGAGCGCTCATACTGTTCTATAAAGTCTTTCTTCACAGACTCTCTTGCGTCTTGAAGATGAGAAATCATCATGGATAAAACTAATTCCTGTTGCCAAGCCATGAAGGAGATTAAGAAGAAGGGAGATCGATGGAAGTAAGATTACTGTGAGCGACAAGTAAAAGTTACGACTTATATAAAGGAAGGAGCTAGCGTAACTTAGAAGCCAACGGTATCTTGCCACTGAAGTTTTACCGTCTTTCCATGATTTGGGTTTGGCACATATTTCTATGAAATACATTAAGAACTTTGAGATGAGGAGATAAAAGAAGCTCGTAAGCTAAGTCGCTTACTTTCTTTGAATTCAGATAAGGCTCACAATATCTGGGGGATTTCTCAAACTCCCCAATAGATAAAGAACTTCTTTTGGGCCGTACTCGAATGAAGACCAAAAGCTTGGTATCCAAAACACCGATTTTTACTTCTGAACTCATTGTTCTGAATCCTTAAAACAGGTGGAACTCCTGAGAAGTATTCTAGGGAAAGGGTCTTTCTTTCTTAAACAGAATCGTTCTTTTATTTTAGAGATCAAAAAGGGAGATTCTTACTCCTGTATACCTCGAAGGCTGGGGAGGAATCTTACACAATCCATTATAGATTAATGATCCAATTAGAGATCATTTTAATTATTTCCTTAATGATAAGCTTTATCCCTTAGAAAAAATTGAGATTTATCAATCATAGCAGCGGAGCTATGGCAAAATTTTTATAAAAATTATGCATAAACTAAAAGCATAGAAAAAAGCCATTAATTTGGCCTCAAGCATAGCTTAATCTTGGATTAAGGAAAAGCTTTATGAAAAGCTTCATTTCGATTGAGAATGGGTCATGAGTATGACCATTTCTTGAGTGAGAGAGAGAGAAATTACATAAAAACCATTAGAATTTAAACATAAATAAAAATTAACTTCAATAGCATTTATTAAATTATGTGACTCTTCACTACTATTCACCAATTAACTTTAATAGCATTTAAAAAACCATACCAATTAAGCTTCTCAAGCTTGAGAGGGGTTGAGAAGAGAGAAACATTGAGAAATTATAGAAAAGATCAATATTCACTAATTACCTTACAAATTGCTTGATTCTTTGTTCACGGTAGAGGCCCCCAACCAATCAATTGGTTAAGTATGTTGATGGAGCCACTAATGGGGATTGAAGAAAGAGGGAAGCTCCAAAAACTAGTGAATTATTAAATGAATTCACAGTTCTTGGCTTAGGTGGAGTAGAGTAACGATGCATAAACACTATATATTTTTCAACAAGGGGAAGGCTTCTATTTATAGGAAAAATTGAGCTCCTAACCAAACAAACTGATTCTAGAATTTTCCAAATCAGTTTGGTCAATTTTTGACCATTTTTAGGTCAGTTAAGCTAACTTTTTGGAACTAGACTTGAATGAGGAGAGAGGAGAGATGAAATATCTCAATTTTTATGAGTTTAAAACTCATTCAAGCATGTGAAATATGCACCTCCTTTAAAGAACTCCCCTTCCTTACATATGTGTCATAATGGAATCATTTTAATATTGCTCATAGTTTTTTTTACTAATAAACCTTGTACATTTTCAACTCTTCATCTTATGTGAAATATGCACCTCCTTTAAAGAACTCCCCTTCCTTACATATGTGTCATAATGGAATCATTTTAATATTGCTCATAGTTTTTTACTAATAAACCTTGTACATTTTCAACTCTTCATCTTATGTGAAATATGCACCTCCTTTAAAGAACTCCCCTTCCTTACATATGTGTCATAATGGAATCCTTTTAATATTGCTCATAGTTTTTTACTAATAAACCTTGTACATTTTCAACTCTTCATCTTATGTGAGCATTTACTCATTTTTTTGGATACCCAAAATATCTCATATTTTTAATATTGCTCATAGTTTTTTACTAATAAACCTTGTACATTTTCAACTCTTCATCTTATGTGAAATATGCACCTCCTTTAAAGAACTCCCCTTCCTTACATATGTGTCATAATGGAATCATTTTAATATTGCTCATAGTTTTTTACTAATAAACCTTGTACATTTTTCAACTCTTCATCTTATGTGAGCATTTACTCATTTTTGGGTATCTTCTTTTACAAATTGGATTTATCTCCTCCCTACACATGGATTGATGCTATTGGCCCATAGGAACCTTAATTGGACCATAATCCAAATTTTTTTGAAAATCTAGACCCTTAGACTAAGGTCCTTTATACCCATTTCCAATAAATTCTAATTGCTCATTGGAAAGTTCTTTTTGAATTTCTGTTTCAGGGAAACTTATTTTAATAAGATGAGATAATTTTCTATCCAAAAATATTAAAAATCTGAATATTCTCTCTCTAGAATATTCTCTCTCTCTAGGTTAAAACAGTTAGAAACAAGGTCTTTCTATTTCTGAAGAGGGATTGATTACAGGGGAAGATACTAGACATCAAAAAGGGGGGTTGGGGGAGGAATCTTACATTCTACCCCACTTAAAAAACGCGAGATGTCCTCATCTCGCAAACTGGGATAATTTCGCAAGATGCACGAATTATGAGACTTAGAGAAAAATTTAAATCAGGATTAACCACCAAGAAAAAGTCTCAAAGAGAGCAAGATTCAAGATAAGAACAAGATTTAAACTTTATTCATTCTCGGAACTTATACAGTAAAGATAGAAGAACTCTTTACACTTCCATAAGCCCGTCCATCATATGATCACAAAAGCAGCACTCACAAGCTGCGCATGTATAAGGTAACTCATCTATGGGAATAATTCTGTTGGTTATTGCTGCACCTATCTCAGTGGTATGAGGTGAGCTAACAAAAGGTAACTCATCTATGGGAATAATTCTGTTGGTTATTGCTGCACCTATCTCAGTGGTATGAGGTGATCTAACAAAAGGACCTCTGAGAGGTAAGCCAAAAATGGGGTAAAGGCATATCTTCTCATGAGGAAGAAAACACGCTAGTAAGAAGACCCGCTCAGAAAACCCAAGATGTCTTGATCTCATGACACAGTAGTATCGGGGACCCAAACCCAAGGCTTCGATAACCATGGCCAAGCGGACATTGTTACGAAAGTGCTGCTGACCCCAGGGTGTTACCCTAGTTATGTCTTGATAGGTCCGCCATTTGGTCTGCGCTACAGAAGTTCCTAGGTGAGGAAAAAGTGAGCGCTCATACTGTTCTATAAAGTCTTTCTTCACAGACTCTCTTGCGTCTTGAAGATGAGAAATCATCATGGATAAAACTAATTCCTGTTGCCAAGCCATGAAGGAGATTAAGAAGAAGGGAGATCGATGGAAGTAAGATTACTGTGAGCGACAAGTAAAAGTTACGACTTATATAAAGGAAGGAGCTAGCGTAACTTAGAAGCCAATGGTATCTTGCCACTGAAGTTTTACCGTCTTTCCATGATTTGGGTTTGGCACATATTTCTATGAAATACATTAAGAACTTTGAGATGAGGAGATAAAAGAAGCTCGTAAGCTAAGTCGCTTACTTTCTTTGAATTCAGATAAGGCTCACAATATCTGGGGGATTTCTCAAACTCCCCAATAGATAAAGAACTTCTTTTGGGCCGTACTCGAATGAAGACCAAAAGCTTGGTATCCAAAACACCGATTTTTACTTCTGAACTCATTGTTCTGAATCCTTAAAACAGGTGGAACTCCTGAGAAGTATTCTAGGGAAAGGGTCTTTCTTTCTTAAACAGAATCGTTCTTTTATTTTAGAGATCAAAAAGGGAGATTCTTACTCCTGTATACCTCGAAGGCTGGGGAGGAATCTTACACAATCCATTATAGATTAATGATCCAATTAGAGATCATTTTAATTATTTCCTTAATGATAAGCTTTATCCCTTAGAAAAAATTAAGATTTATCAGTCATAGCAGCGGAGCTATGGCAAAATTTTTATAAAAATTATGCATAAACTAAAAGCATAGAAAAAAGCCATTAATTTGGCCTCAAGCATAGCTTAATCTTGGATTAAGGAAAAGCTTTATGAAAAGCTTCATTTCGATTGAGAATGGGTCATGAGTATGACCATTTCTTGAGTGAGAGAGAGAGAAATTACATAAAAACCATTAGAATTTAAACATAAATAAAAATTAACTTCAATAGCATTTATTAAATTATGTAACTCTTCACTACTATTCACCAATTAACTTTAATAGCATTTAAAAAACCATACCAATTAAGCTTCTCAAGCTTGAGAGGGGTTGAGAAGAGAGAAACATTGAGAAATTATAGAAAAGATCAATATTCACTAATTACCTTACAAATTGCTTGATTCTTTGTTCACGGTAGAGGCCCCCAACCAATCAATTGGTTAAGTATGTTGATGGAGCCACTAATGGGGATTGAAGAAAGAGGGAAGCTCCAAAAACTAGTGAATTATTAAATGAATTCACAGTTCTTGGCTTAGGTGGAGTAGAGTAACGATGCATAAACACTATATATTTTTCAACAAGGGGAAGGCTTCTATTTATAGGAAAAATTGAGCTCCTAACCAAACAAACTGATTCTAGAATTTTCCAAATCAGTTTGGTCAATTTTTAACCATTTTTAGGTCAGTTAAGCTAACTTTTTGAAACTAGACTTGAATGAGGAGAGAGGAGAGATGAAATATCTCAATTTTTATGAGTTTAAAACTCATTCAAGCATGTGAAATATGCACCTCCTTTAAAGAACTCCCCTTCCTTACATATGTGTCATAATGGAATCATTTTAATATTGCTCATAGTTTTTTTTACTAATAAACCTTGTACATTTTCAACTCTTCATCTTCTGTGAAATATGCACCTCCTTTAAAGAACTCCCCTTCCTTACATATGTGTCATAATGGAATCATTTTAATATTGCTCATAGTTTTTTACTAATAAACCTTGTTTATTTTCAACTCTTCATCTTATGTGAAATATGCACCTCCTTTAAAGAACTCCCCTTCCTTACATATGTGTCATAATGGAATCCTTTTAATATTGCTCATAGTTTTTTACTAATAAACCTTGTACATTTTCAACTCTTCATCTTATGTGAGCATTTACTCATTTTTTTGGATACCCAAAATATCTCATATTTTTAATATTGCTCATAGTTTTTTACTAATAAACCTTGTACATTTTCAACTCTTCATCTTATGTGAAATATGCACCTCCTTTAAAGAACTCCCCTTCCTTACATATGTGTCATAATGGAATCATTTTAATATTGCTCATAGTTTTTTACTAATAAACCTTGTACATTTTTCAACTCTTCATCTTATGTGAGCATTTACTCATTTTTGGGTATCTTCTTTTACAAATTGGATTTATCTCCTCCCTACACATGGATTGATGCTATTGGCCCATAGGAACCTTAATTGGACCATAATCCAAATTTTTTTGAAAATCTAGACTCTTAGACTAAGGTCCTTTATACCCATTTCCAATAAATTCTAATTGCTCATTGGAAAGTTCTTTTTGAATTTCTGTTTCAGGGGAACTCATTTTAATAAGATGAGATAATTTTCTATCCAAAAATATTAAAAATCTGAATATTCTCTCTCTAGAATATTCTCTCTCTCTAGGTTAAAACAGTTAGAAACAAGGTCTTTCTATTTCTGAAGAGGGATTGATTACAGGGGAAGATACTAGACATCAAAAAGGGGGGTTGGGGGAGGAATCTTACATTCTACCCCACTTAAAAAACGCGAGATGTCCTCATCTCGCAAACTGGGATAATTTCGCAAGATGCACGAATTATGAGACTTAGAGAAAAATTTAAATCAGGATTAACCACCAAGAAAAAGTCTCAAAGAGAGCAAGATTCAAGATAAGAACAAGATTTAAACTTTATTCATTCTCGGAACTTATACAGTAAAGATAGAAGAACTCTTTACACTTCCATAAGCCCGTTCATCATATGATCACAAAAGCAGCACTCACAAGCTGCGCATGTATAAGGTAACTCATCTATGGGAATAATTCTGTTGGTTATTGCTGCACCTATCTCAGTGGTATGAGGTGATCTAACAAAAGGACCTCTGAGAGGTAAGCCAAAAATGGGGTAAAGGCATATCTTCTCATGAGGAAGAAAACACGCCAGTAAGAAGACCCGCTCAGAAAACCCAAGATGTCTTGATCTCATGACACAGTAGTATCGGGGACCCAAACCCAAGGCTTCGATAACCATGGCCAAGCGGACATTGTTACGAAAGTGCTGCTGACCCCAGGGTGTTACCCTAGTTATGTCTTGATAGGTCCGCCATTTGGTCTGCGCTACAGAAGTTCCTAGGTGAGGAAAAAGTGAGCGCTCATACTGTTCTATAAAGTCTTTCTTCACAGACTCTCTTGCGTCTTGAAGATGAGAAATCATCATGGATAAAACTAATTCCTGTTGCCAAGCCATGAAGGAGATTAAGAAGAAGGGAGATCGATGGAAGTAAGATTACTGTGAGCGACAAGTAAAAGTTACGACTTATATAAAGGAAGGAGCTAGCGTAACTTAGAAGCCAACGGTATCTTGCCACTGAAGTTTTACCGTCTTTCCATGATTTGGGTTTGGCACATATTTCTATGAAATACATTAAGAACTTTGAGATGAGGAGATAAAAGAAGCTCGTAAGCTAAGTCGCTTACTTTCTTTGAATTCAGATAAGGCTCACAATATCTGGGGGATTTCTCAAACTCCCCAATAGATAAAAAACTTCTTTTGGGCCGTACTCGAATGAAGACCAAAAGCTTGGTATCCAAAACACCGATTTTTACTTCTGAACTCATTGTTCTGAATCCTTAAAACAGGTGGAACTCCTGAGAAGTATTCTAGGGAAAGGGTCTTTCTTTCTTAAACAGAATCGTTCTTTTATTTTAGAGATCAAAAAGGGAGATTCTTACTCCTGTATACCTCGAAGGCTGGGGAGGAATCTTACACAATCCATTATAGATTAATGATCCAATTAGAGATCATTTTAATTATTTCCTTAATGATAAGCTTTATCCCTTAGAAAAAATTGAGATTTATCAGTCATAGCAGCGGAGCTATGGCAAAATTTTTATAAAAATTATGCATAAACTAAAAGCATAGAAAAAAGCCATTAATTTGGCCTCAAGCATAGCTTAATCTTGGATTAAGGAAAAGCTTTATGAAAAGCTTCATTTCGATTGAGAATGGGTCATGAGTATGACCATTTCTTGAGTGAGAGAGAGAGAAATTACATAAAAACCATTAGAATTTAAACATAAATAAAAATTAACTTCAATAGCATTTATTAAATTATGTGACTCTTCACTACTATTCACCAATTAACTTTAATAGCATTTAAAAAACCATACCAATTAAGCTTCTCAAGCTTGAGAGGGGTTGAGAAGAGAGAAACATTGAGAAATTATAGAAAAGATCAATATTCACTAATTACCTTACAAATTGCTTGATTCTTTATTCACGGTAGAGGCCCCCAACCAATCAATTGGTTAAGTATGTTGATGGAGCCACTAATGGGGATTGAAGAAAGAGGGAAGCTCCAAAAACTAGTGAATTATTAAATGAATTCACAGTTCTTGGCTTAGGTGGAGTAGAGTAACGATGCATAAACACTATATATTTTTCAACAAGGGGAAGGCTTCTATTTATAGGAAAAATTGAGCTCCTAACCAAACAAACTGATTCTAGAATTTTCCAAATCAGTTTGGTCAATTTTTGACCATTTTTAGGTCAGTTAAGCTAACTTTTTGGAACTAGACTTGAATGAGGAGAGAGGAGAGATGAAATATCTCAATTTTTATGAGTTTAAAACTCATTCAAGCATGTGAAATATGCACCTCCTTTAAAGAACTCCCCTTCCTTACATATGTGTCATAATGGAATCATTTTAATATTGCTCATAGTTTTTTTTACTAATAAACCTTGTACATTTTCAACTCTTCATCTTATGTGAAATATGCACCTCCTTTAAAGAACTCCCCTTCCTTACATATGTGTCATAATGGAATCATTTTAATATTGCTCATAGTTTTTTACTAATAAACCTTGTTTATTTTCAACTCTTCATCTTATGTGAAATATGCACCTCCTTTAAAGAACTCCCCTTCCTTACATATGTGTCATAATGGAATCCTTTTAATATTGCTCATAGTTTTTTACTAATAAACCTTGTACATTTTCAACTCTTCATCTTATGTGAGCATTTACTCATTTTTTTGGATACCCAAAATATCTCATATTTTTAATATTGCTCATAGTTTTTTACTAATAAACCTTGTACATTTTCAACTCTTCATCTTATGTGAAATATGCACCTCCTTTAAAGAACTCCCCTTCCTTACATATGTGTCATAATGGAATCATTTTAATATTGCTCATAGTTTTTTACTAATAAACCTTGTACATTTTTCAACTCTTCATCTTATGTGAGCATTTACTCATTTTTGGGTATCTTCTTTTACAAATTGGATTTATCTCCTCCCTACACATGGATTGATGCTATTGGCCCATAGGAACCTTAATTGGACCATAATCCAAATTTTTTTGAAAATCTAGACTCTTAGACTAAGGTCCTTTATACCCATTTCCAATAAATTCTAATTGCTCATTGGAAAGTTCTTTTTGAATTTCTGTTTCAGGGGAACTCATTTTAATAAGATGAGATAATTTTCTATCCAAAAATATTAAAAATCTGAATATTCTCTCTCTAGAATATTCTCTCTCTCTAGGTTAAAACAGTTAGAAACAAGGTCTTTCTATTTCTGAAGAGGGATTGATTACAGGGGAAGATACTAGACATCAAAAAGGGGGGTTGGGGGAGGAATCTTACATTCTACCCCACTTAAAAAACGCGAGATGTCCTCATCTCGCAAACTGGGATAATTTCGCAAGATGCACGAATTATGAGACTTAGAGAAAAATTTAAATCAGGATTAACCACCAAGAAAAAGTCTCAAAGAGAGCAAGATTCAAGATAAGAACAAGATTTAAACTTTATTCATTCTCGGAACTTATACAATAAAGATAGAAAAACTCTTTACACTTCCATAAGCCCGTCCATCATATGATCACAAAAGCAGCACTCACAAGCTGCGCATGTATAAGGTAACTCATCTATGGGAATAATTCTGTTGGTTATTGCTGCACCTATCTCAGTGGTATGAGGTGATCTAACAAAAGGACCTCTGAGAGGTAAGCCAAAAATGGGGTAAAGGCATATCTTCTCATGAGGAAGAAAACACGCCAGTAAGAAGACCCGCTCAGAAAACCCAAGATGTCTTGATCTCATGACACAGTAGTATCGGGGACCCAAACCCAAGGCTTCGATAACCATGGCCAAGCGGACATTGTTACGAAAGTGCTGCTGACCCCAGGGTGTTACCCTAGTTATGTCTTGATAGGTCCGCCATTTGGTCTGCGCTACAGAAGTTCCTAGGTGAGGAAAAAGTGAGCGCTCATACTGTTCTATAAAGTCTTTCTTCACAGACTCTCTTGCGTCTTGAAGATGAGAAATCATCATGGATAAAACTAATTCCTCTTGCCAAGCCATGAAGGAGATTAAGAAGAAGGGAGATCGATGGAAGTAAGATTACTGTGAGCGACAAGTAAAAGTTACGACTTATATAAAGGAAGGAGCTAGCGTAACTTAGAAGCCAACGGTATCTTGCCACTGAAGTTTTACCGTCTTTCCATGATTTGGGTTTGGCACATATTTCTATGAAATACATTAAGAACTTTGAGATGAGGAGATAAAAGAAGCTCGTAAGCTAAGTCGCTTACTTTCTTTGAATTCAGATAAGGCTCACAATATCTGGGGGATTTCTCAAACTCCCCAATAGATAAAGAACTTCTTTTGGGCCGTACTCGAATGAAGACCAAAAGCTTGGTATCCAAAACACCGATTTTTACTTCTGAACTCATTGTTTTGAATCCTTAAAACAGGTGGAACTCCTGAGAAGTATTCTAGGGAAAGGGTCTTTCTTTCTTAAACAGAATCGTTCTTTTATTTTAGAGATCAAAAAGGGAGATTCTTACTCCTGTATACCTCGAAGGCTGGGGAGGAATCTTACACAATCCATTATAGATTAATGATCCAATTAGAGATCATTTTAATTATTTCCTTAATGATAAGCTTTATCCCTTAGAAAAAATTAAGATTTATCAGTCATAGCAGCGGAGCTATGGCAAAATTTTTATAAAAATTATGCATAAACTAAAAGCATAGAAAAAAGCCATTAATTTGGCCTCAAGCATAGCTTAATCTTGGATTAAGGAAAATCTTTATGAAAAGCTTCATTTCGATTGAGAATGGGTCATGAGTATGACCATTTCTTGAGTGAGAGAGAGAGAAATTACATAAAAACCATTAGAATTTAAACATAAATAAAAATTAACTTCAATAGCATTTATTAAATTATGTGACTCTTCACTACTATTCACCAATTAACTTTAATAGCATTTAAAAAACCATACCAATTAAGCTTCTCAAGCTTGAGAGGGGTTGAGAAGAGAGAAACATTGAGAAATTATAGAAAAGATCAATATTCACTAATTACCTTACAAATTGCTTGATTCTTTGTTCACGGTAGAGGCCCCCAACCAATCAATTGGTTAAGTATGTTGATGGAGCCACTAATGGGGATTGAAGAAAGAGGGAAGCTCCAAAAACTAGTGAATTATTAAATGAATTCACAGTTCTTGGCTTAGGTGGAGTAGAGTAACGATGCATAAACACTATATATTTTTCAACAAGGGGAAGGCTTCTATTTATAGGAAAAATTGAGCTCCTAACCAAACAAACTGATTCTAGAATTTTCCAAATCAGTTTGGTCAATTTTTGACCATTTTTAGGTCAGTTAAGCTAACTTTTTGGAACTAGACTTGAATGAGGAGAGAGGAGAGATGAAATATCTCAATTTTTATGAGTTTAAAACTCATTCAAGCATGTGAAATATGCACCTCCTTTAAAGAACTCCCCTTCCTTACATATGTGTCATAATGGAATCATTTTAATATTGCTCATAGTTTTTTTTACTAATAAACCTTGTACATTTTCAACTCTTCATCTTATGTGAAATATGCACCTCCTTTAAAGAACTCCCCTTCCTTACATATGTGTCATAATGGAATCATTTTAATATTGCTCATAGTTTTTTACTAATAAACCTTGTTTATTTTCAACTCTTCATCTTATGTGAAATATGCACCTCCTTTAAAGAACTCCCCTTCCTTACATATGTGTCATAATGGAATCCTTTTAATATTGCTCATAGTTTTTTACTAATAAACCTTGTACATTTTCAACTCTTCATCTTATGTGAGCATTTACTCATTTTTTTGGATACCCAAAATATCTCATATTTTTAATATTGCTCATAGTTTTTTACTAATAAACCTTGTACATTTTCAACTCTTCATCTTATGTGAAATATGCACCTCCTTTAAAGAACTCCCCTTCCTTACATATGTGTCATAATGGAATCATTTTAATATTGCTCATAGTTTTTTACTAATAAACCTTGTACATTTTTCAACTCTTCATCTTATGTGAGCATTTACTCATTTTTGGGTATCTTCTTTTACAAATTGGATTTATCTCCTCCCTACACATGGATTGATGCTATTGGCCCATAGGAACCTTAATTGGACCATAATCCAAATTTTTTTGAAAATCTAGACCCTTAGACTAAGGTCCTTTATACCCATTTCCAATAAATTCTAATTGCTCATTGGAAAGTTCTTTTTGAATTTCTGTTTCAGGGAAACTTATTTTAATAAGATGAGATAATTTTCTATCCAAAAATATTAAAAATCTGAATATTCTCTCTCTAGAATATTCTCTCTCTCTAGGTTAAAACAGTTAGAAACAAGGTCTTTCTATTTCTGAAGAGGGATTGATTACAGGGGAAGATACTAGACATCAAAAAGGGGGGTTGGGGGAGGAATCTTACATTCTACCCCACTTAAAAAACGCGAGATGTCCTCATCTCGCAAACTGGGATAATTTCGCAAGATGCACGAATTATGAGACTTAGAGAAAAATTTAAATCAGGATTAACCACCAAGAAAAAGTCTCAAAGAGAGCAAGATTCAAGATAAGAACAAGATTTAAACTTTATTCATTCTCGGAACTTATACAGTAAAGATAGAAGAACTCTTTACACTTCCATAAGCCCGTTCATCATATGATCACAAAAGCAGCACTCACAAGCTGCGCATGTATAAGGTAACTCATCTATGGGAATAATTCTGTTGGTTATTGCTGCACCTATCTCAGTGGTATGAGGTGATCTAACAAAAGGACCTCTGAGAGGTAAGCCAAAAATGGGGTAAAGGCATATCTTCTCATGAGGAAGAAAACACGCCAGTAAGAAGACCCGCTCAGAAAACCCAAGATGTCTTGATCTCATGACACAGTAGTATCGGGGACCCAAACCCAAGGCTTCGATAACCATGGCCAAGCGGACATTGTTACGAAAGTGCTGCTGACCCCAGGGTGTTACCCCAGTTATGTCTTGATAGGTCCGCCATTTGGTCTGCGCTACAGAAGTTCCTAGGTGAGGAAAAAGTGAGCGCTCATACTGTTCTATAAAGTCTTTCTTCACAGACTCTCTTGCGTCTTGAAGATGAGAAATCAGCATGGATAAAACTAATTCCTGTTGCCAAGCCATGAAGGAGATTAAGAAGAAGGGAGATCGATGGAAGTAAGATTACTGTGAGCGACAAGTAAAAGTTACGACTTATATAAAGGAAGGAGCTAGCGTAACTTAGAAGCCAACGGTATCTTGCCACTGAAGTTTTACCGTCTTTCCATGATTTGGGTTTGGCACATATTTCTATGAAATACATTAAGAACTTTGAGATGAGGAGATAAAAGAAGCTCGTAAGCTAAGTCGCTTACTTTCTTTGAATTCAGATAAGGCTCACAATATCTGGGGGATTTTTTAAAACTTCTTTTGGGCCGTACTCGAATGAAGACCAAAAGCTTGGTATCCAAAACACCGATTTTTACTTCTGAACTCATTGTTCTGAATCCTTAAAACAGGTGGAACTCCTGAGAAGTATTCTAGGGAAAGGGTCTTTCTTTCTTAAACAGAATCATTCTTTTATTTTAGAGATCAAAAAGGGAGATTCTTACTCCTGTATACCTCGAAGGCTGGGGAGGAATCTTACACAATCCATTATAGATTAATGATCCAATTAGAGATCATTTTAATTATTTCCTTAATGATAAGCTTTATCCCTTAGAAAAAATTGAGATTTATCAGTCATAGCAGCGGAGCTATGGCAAAATTTTTATAAAAATTATGCATAAACTAAAAGCATAGAAAAAAGCCATTAATTTGGCCTCAAGCATAGCTTAATCTTGGATTAAGGAAAAGCTTTATGAAAAGCTTCATTTCGATTGAGAATGGGTCATGAGTATGACCATTTCTTGAGTGAGAGAGAGAGAAATTACATAAAAACCATTAGAATTTAAACATAAATAAAAATTAACTTCAATAGCATTTATTAAATTATGTGACTCTTCACTACTATTCACCAATTAACTTTAATAGCATTTAAAAAACCATACCAATTAAGCTTCTCAAGCTTTAGAGGGGTTGAGAAGAGAGAAACATTGAGAAATTATAGAAAAGATCAATATTCACTAATTACCTTACAAATTGCTTGATTCTTTATTCACGGTAGAGGCCCCCAACCAATCAATTGGTTAAGTATGTTGATGGAGCCACTAATGGGGATTGAAGAAAGAGGGAAGCTCCAAAAACTAGTGAATTATTAAATGAATTCACAGTTCTTGGCTTAGGTGGAGTAGAGTAACGATGCATAAACACTATATATTTTTCAACAAGGGGAAGGCTTCTATTTATAGGAAAAATTGAGCTCCTAACCAAACAAACTGATTCTAGAATTTTCCAAATCAGTTTGGTCAATTTTTGACCATTTTTAGGTCAGTTAAGCTAACTTTTTGGAACTAGACTTGAATGAGGAGAGAGGAGAGATGAAATATCTCAATTTTTATGAGTTTAAAACTCATTCAAGCATGTGAAATATGCACCTCCTTTAAAGAACTCCCCTTCCTTACATATGTGTCATAATGGAATCATTTTAATATTGCTCATAGTTTTTTTTACTAATAAACCTTGTACATTTTCAACTCTTCATCTTATGTGAAATATGCACCTCCTTTAAAGAACTCCCCTTCCTTACATATGTGTCATAATGGAATCATTTTAATATTGCTCATAGTTTTTTACTAATAAACCTTGTTTATTTTCAACTCTTCATCTTATGTGAAATATGCACCTCCTTTAAAGAACTCCCCTTCCTTACATATGTGTCATAATGGAATCCTTTTAATATTGCTCATAGTTTTTTACTAATAAACCTTGTACATTTTCAACTCTTCATCTTATGTGAGCATTTACTCATTTTTTTGGATACCCAAAATATCTCATATTTTTAATATTGCTCATAGTTTTTTACTAATAAACCTTGTACATTTTCAACTCTTCATCTTATGTGAAATATGCACCTCCTTTAAAGAACTCCCCTTCCTTACATATGTGTCATAATGGAATCATTTTAATATTGCTCATAGTTTTTTACTAATAAACCTTGTACATTTTTCAACTCTTCATCTTATGTGAGCATTTACTCATTTTTGGGTATCTTCTTTTACAAATTGGATTTATCTCCTCCCTACACATGGATTGATGCTATTGGCCCATAGGAACCTTAATTGGACCATAATCCAAATTTTTTTGAAAATCTAGACCCTTAGACTAAGGTCCTTTATACCCATTTCCAATAAATTCTAATTGCTCATTGGAAAGTTCTTTTTGAATTTCTGTTTCAGGGAAACTTATTTTAATAAGATGAGATAATTTTCTATCCAAAAATATTAAAAATCTGAATATTCTCTCTCTAGAATATTCTCTCTCTCTAGGTTAAAACAGTTAGAAACAAGGTCTTTCTATTTCTGAAGAGGGATTGATTACAGGGGAAGATACTAGACAACAAAAAGGGGGGTTGGGGGAGGAATCTTACATTCTACCCCACTTAAAAAACGCGAGATGTCCTCATCTCGCAAACTGGGATAATTTCGCAAGATGCACGAATTATGAGACTTAGAGAAAAATTTAAATCAGGATTAACCACCAAGAAAAAGTCTCAAAGAGAGCAAGATTCAAGATAAGAACAAGATTTAAACTTTATTCATTCTCGGAACTTATACAGTAAAGATAGAAGAACTCTTTACACTTCCATAAGCCCGTCCATCATATGATCACAAAAGCAGCACTCACAAGCTGCGCATGTATAAGGTAACTCATCTATGGGGATAATTCTGTTGGTTATTGCTGCACCTATCTCAGTGGTATGAGGTGATCTAACAAAAGGACCTTTGAGAGGTAAGCAAAAAATGGGGTAAAGGCATATCTTCTCATGAGGAAGAAAACACGCCAGTAAGAAGACCCGCTCAGAAAACCCAAGATGTCTTGATCTCATGACACAGTAGTATCGGGGACCCAAACCCAAGGCTTCGATAACCATGGCCAAGCGGACATTGTTACGAAAGTGCTGCTGACCCCAGGGTGTTACCCTAGTTATGTCTTGATAGGTCCGCCATTTGGTCTGCGCTACAGAAGTTCCTAGGTGAGGAAAAAGTGAGCGCTCATACTGTTCTATAAAGTCTTTCTTCACAGACTCTCTTGCGTCTTGAAGATGAGAAATCATCATGGATAAAACTAATTCCTCTTGCCAAGCCATGAAGGAGATTAAGAAGAAGGGAGATCGATGGAAGTAAGATTACTGTGAGCGACAAGTAAAAGTTACGACTTATATAAAGGAAGGAGCTAGCGTAACTTAGAAGCCAATGGTATCTTGCCACTGAAGTTTTACCGTCTTTCCATGATTTGGGTTTGGCACATATTTCTATGAAATACATTAAGAACTTTGAGATGAGGAGATAAAAGAAGCTCGTAAGCTAAGTCGCTTACTTTCTTTGAATTCAGATAAGGCTCACAATATCTGGGGGATTTCTCAAACTCCCCAATAGATAAAGAACTTCTTTTGGGCCGTACTCGAATGAAGACCAAAAGCTTGGTATCCAAAACACCGATTTTTACTTCTGAACTCATTGTTCTGAATCCTTAAAACAGGTGGAACTCCTGAGAAGTATTCTAGGGAAAGGGTCTTTCTTTCTTAAACAGAATCGTTCTTTTATTTTAGAGATCAAAAAGGGAGATTCTTACTCCTGTATACCTCGAAGGCTGGGGAGGAATCTTACACAATCCATTATAGATTAATGATCCAATTAGAGATCATTTTAATTATTTCCTTAATGATAAGCTTTATCCCTTAGAAAAAATTGAGATTTATCAGTCATAGCAGCGGAGCTATGGCAAAATTTTTATAAAAATTATGCATAAACTAAAAGCATAGAAAAAAGCCATTAATTTGGCCTCAAGCATAGCTTAATCTTGGATTAAGGAAAAGCTTTATGAAAAGCTTCATTTCGATTGAGAATGGGTCATGAGTATGACCATTTCTTGAGTGAGAGAGAGAGAAATTACATAAAAACCATTAGAATTTAAACATAAATAAAAATTAACTTCAATAGCATTTATTAAATTATGTGACTCTTCACTACTATTCACCAATTAACTTTAATAGCATTTAAAAAACCATACCAATTAAGCTTCTCAAGCTTGAGAGGGGTTGAGAAGAGAGAAACATTGAGAAATTATAGAAAAGATCAATATTCACTAATTACCTTACAAATTGCTTGATTCTTTGTTCACGGTAGAGGCCCCCAACCAATCAATTGGTTAAGTATGTTGATGGAGCCACTAATGGGGATTGAAGAAAGAGGGAAGCTCCAAAAACTAGTGAATTATTAAATGAATTCACAGTTCTTGGCTTAGGTGGAGTAGAGTAACGATGCATAAACACTATATATTTTTCAACAAGGGGAAGGCTTCTATTTATAGGAAAAATTGAGCTCCTAACCAAACAAACTGATTCTAGAATTTTCCAAATCAGTTTGGTCAATTTTTGACCATTTTTAGGTCAGTTAAGCTAACTTTTTGGAACTAGACTTGAATGAGGAGAGAGGAGAGATGAAATATCTCAATTTTTATGAGTTTAAAACTCATTCAAGCATGTGAAATATGCACCTCCTTTAAAGAACTCCCCTTCCTTACATATGTGTTATAATGGAATCATTTTAATATTGCTCATAGTTTTTTTTACTAATAAACCTTGTACATTTTCAACTCTTCATCTTATGTGAAATATGCACCTCCTTTAAAGAACTCCCCTTCCTTACATATGTGTCATAATGGAATCATTTTAATATTGCTCATAGTTTTTTACTAATAAACCTTGTTTATTTTCAACTCTTCATCTTATGTGAAATATGCACCTCCTTTAAAGAACTCCCCTTCCTTACATATGTGTCATAATGGAATCCTTTTAATATTGCTCATAGTTTTTTACTAATAAACCTTGTACATTTTCAACTCTTCATCTTATGTGAGCATTTACTCATTTTTTTGGATACCCAAAATATCTCATATTTTTAATATTGCTCATAGTTTTTTACTAATAAACCTTGTACATTTTCAACTCTTCATCTTATGTGAAATATGCACCTCCTTTAAAGAACTCCCCTTCCTTACATATGTGTCATAATGGAATCATTTTAATATTGCTCATAGTTTTTTACTAATAAACCTTGTACATTTTTCAACTCTTCATCTTATGTGAGCATTTACTCATTTTTGGGTATCTTCTTTTACAAATTGGATTTATCTCCTCCCTACACATGGATTGATGCTATTGGCCCATAGGAACCTTAATTGGACCATAATCCAAATTTTTTTGAAAATCTAGACCCTTAGACTAAGGTCCTTTATACCCATTTCCAATAAATTCTAATTGCTTATTGGAAAGTTCTTTTTGAATTTCTGTTTCAGGGAAACTTATTTTAATAAGATGAGATAATTTTCTATCCAAAAATATTAAAAATCTGAATATTCTCTCTCTAGAATATTCTCTCTCTCTAGGTTAAAACAGTTAGAAACAAGGTCTTTCTATTTCTGAAGAGGGATTGATTACAGGGGAAGATACTAGACATCAAAAAGGGGGGTTGGGGGAGGAATCTTACATTCTACCCCACTTAAAAAACGCGAGATGTCCTCATCTCGCAAACTGGGATAATTTCGCAAGATGCACGAATTATGAGACTTAGAGAAAAATTTAAATCAGGATTAACCACCAAGAAAAAGTCTCAAAGAGAGCAAGATTCAAGATAAGAACAAGATTTAAACTTTATTCATTCTCGGAACTTATACAGTAAAGATAGAAGAACTCTTTACACTTCCATAAGCCCGTTCATCATATGATCACAAAAGCAGCACTCACAAGCTGCGCATGTATAAGGTAACTCATCTATGGGAATAATTCTGTTGGTTATTGCTGCACCTATCTCAGTGGTATGAGGTGATCTAACAAAAGGACCTCTGAGAGGTAAGCCAAAAATGGGGTAAAGGCATATCTTCTCATGAGGAAGAAAACACGCCAGTAAGAAGACCCGCTCAGAAAACCCAAGATGTCTTGATCTCATGACACAGTAGTATCGGGGACCCAAACCCAAGGCTTCGATAACCATGGCCAAGCGGACATTGTTACGAAAGTGCTGCTGACCCCAGGGTGTTACCCCAGTTATGTCTTGATAGGTCCGCCATTTGGTCTGCGCTACAGAAGTTCCTAGGTGAGGAAAAAGTGAGCGCTCATACTGTTCTATAAAGTCTTTCTTCACAGACTCTCTTGCGTCTTGAAGATGAGAAATCAGCATGGATAAAACTAATTCCTGTTGCCAAGCCATGAAGGAGATTAAGAAGAAGGGAGATCGATGGAAGTAAGATTACTGTGAGCGACAAGTAAAAGTTACGACTTATATAAAGGAAGGAGCTAGCGTAACTTAGAAGCCAACGGTATCTTGCCACTGAAGTTTTACCGTCTTTCCATGATTTGGGTTTGGCACATATTTCTATGAAATACATTAAGAACTTTGAGATGAGGAGATAAAAGAAGCTCGTAAGCTAAGTCGCTTACTTTCTTTGAATTTAGATAAGGCTCACAATATCTGGGGGATTTTTTAAAACTTCTTTTGGGCCGTACTCGAATGAAGACCAAAAGCTTGGTATCCAAAACACCGATTTTTACTTCTGAACTCATTGTTCTGAATCCTTAAAACAGGTGGAACTCCTGAGAAGTATTCTAGGGAAAGGGTCTTTCTTTCTTAAACAGAATCATTCTTTTATTTTAGAGATCAAAAAGGGAGATTCTTACTCCTGTATACCTCGAAGGCTGGGGAGGAATCTTACACAATCCATTATAGATTAATGATCCAATTAGAGATCATTTTAATTATTTCCTTAATGATAAGCTTTATCCCTTAGAAAAAATTGAGATTTATCAGTCATAGCAGCGGAGCTATGGCAAAATTTTTATAAAAATTATGCATAAACTAAAAGCATAGAAAAAAGCCATTAATTTGGCCTCAAGCATAGCTTAATCTTGGATTAAGGAAAAGCTTTATGAAAAGCTTCATTTCGATTGAGAATGGGTCATGAGTATGACCATTTCTTGAGTGAGAGAGAGAGAAATTACATAAAAACCATTAGAATTTAAACATAAATAAAAATTAACTTCAATAGCATTTATTAAATTATGTGACTCTTCACTACTATTCACCAATTAACTTTAATAGCATTTAAAAAACCATACCAATTAAGCTTCTCAAGCTTTAGAGGGGTTGAGAAGAGAGAAACATTGAGAAATTATAGAAAAGATCAATATTCACTAATTACCTTACAAATTGCTTGATTCTTTATTCACGGTAGAGGCCCCCAACCAATCAATTGGTTAAGTATGTTGATGGAGCCACTAATGGGGATTGAAGAAAGAGGGAAGCTCCAAAAACTAGTGAATTATTAAATGAATTCACAGTTCTTGGCTTAGGTGGAGTAGAGTAACGATGCATAAACACTATATATTTTTCAACAAGGGGAAGGCTTCTATTTATAGGAAAAATTGAGCTCCTAACCAAACAAACTGATTCTAGAATTTTCCAAATCAGTTTGGTCAATTTTTGACCATTTTTAGGTCAGTTAAGCTAACTTTTTGGAACTAGACTTGAATGAGGAGAGAGGAGAGATGAAATATCTCAATTTTTATGAGTTTAAAACTCATTCAAGCATGTGAAATATGCACCTCCTTTAAAGAACTCCCCTTCCTTACATATGTGTCATAATGGAATCATTTTAATATTGCTCATAGTTTTTTTTACTAATAAACCTTGTACATTTTCAACTCTTCATCTTATGTGAAATATGCACCTCCTTTAAAGAACTCCCCTTCCTTACATATGTGTCATAATGGAATCATTTTAATATTGCTCATAGTTTTTTACTAATAAACCTTGTTTATTTTCAACTCTTCATCTTATGTGAAATATGCACCTCCTTTAAAGAACTCCCCTTCCTTACATATGTGTCATAATGGAATCATTTTAATATTGCTCATAGTTTTTTACTAATAAACCTTGTTTATTTTCAACTCTTCATCTTATGTGAAATATGCACCTCCTTTAAAGAACTCCCCTTCCTTACATATGTGTCATAATGGAATCCTTTTAATATTGCTCATAGTTTTTTACTAATAAACCTTGTACATTTTCAACTCTTCATCTTATGTGAGCATTTACTCATTTTTTTGGATACCCAAAATATCTCATATTTTTAATATTGCTCATAGTTTTTTACTAATAAACCTTGTACATTTTCAACTCTTCATCTTATGTGAAATATGCACCTCCTTTAAAGAACTCCCCTTCCTTACATATGTGTCATAATGGAATCATTTTAATATTGCTCATAGTTTTTTACTAATAAACCTTGTACATTTTTCAACTCTTCATCTTATGTGAGCATTTACTCATTTTTGGGTATCTTCTTTTACAAATTGGATTTATCTCCTCCCTACACATGGATTGATGCTATTGGCCCATAGGAACCTTAATTGGACCATAATCCAAATTTTTTTGAAAATCTAGACTCTTAGACTAAGGTCCTTTATACCCATTTCCAATAAATTCTAATTGCTCATTGGAAAGTTCTTTTTGAATTTCTGTTTCAGGGGAACTCATTTTAATAAGATGAGATAATTTTCTATCCAAAAATATTAAAAATCTGAATATTCTCTCTCTAGAATATTCTCTCTCTCTAGGTTAAAACAGTTAGAAACAAGGTCTTTCTATTTCTGAAGAGGGATTGATTACAGGGGAAGATACTAGACATCAAAAAGGGGGGTTGGGGGAGGAATCTTACATTCTACCCCACTTAAAAAACGCGAGATGTCCTCATCTCGCAAACTGGGATAATTTCGCAAGATGCACGAATTATGAGACTTAGAGAAAAATTTAAATCAGGATTAACCACCAAGAAAAAGTCTCAAAGAGAGCAAGATTCAAGATAAGAACAAGATTTAAACTTTATTCATTCTCGGAACTTATACAATAAAGATAGAAAAACTCTTTACACTTCCATAAGCCCGTCCATCATATGATCACAAAAGCAGCACTCACAAGCTGCGCATGTATAAGGTAACTCATCTATGGGAATAATTCTGTTGGTTATTGCTGCACCTATCTCAGTGGTATGAGGTGATCTAACAAAAGGACCTCTGAGAGGTAAGCCAAAAATGGGGTAAAGGCATATCTTCTCATGAGGAAGAAAACACGCCAGTAAGAAGACCCGCTCAGAAAACCCAAGATGTCTTGATCTCATGACACAGTAGTATCGGGGACCCAAACCCAAGGCTTCGATAACCATGGCCAAGCGGACATTGTTACGAAAGTGCTGCTGACCCCAGGGTGTTACCCTAGTTATGTCTTGATAGGTCCGCCATTTGGTCTGCGCTACAGAAGTTCCTAGGTGAGGAAAAAGTGAGCGCTCATACTGTTCTATAAAGTCTTTCTTCACAGACTCTCTTGCGTCTTGAAGATGAGAAATCAGCATGGATAAAACTAATTCCTGTTGCCAAGCCATGAAGAAGATTAAGAAGAAGGGAGATCGATGGAAGTAAGATTACTGTGAGCGACAAGTAAAAGTTACGACTTATATAAAGGAAGGAGCTAGCGTAACTTAGAAGCCAACGGTATCTTGCCACTGAAGTTTTACCGTCTTTCCATGATTTGGGTTTGGCACATATTTCTATGAAATACATTAAGAACTTTGAGATGAGGAGATAAAAGAAGCTCGTAAGCTAAGTCGCTTACTTTCTTTGAATTCAGATAAGGCTCACAATATCTGGGGGATTTCTCAAACTCCCCAATAGATAAAGAACTTCTTTTGGGCCGTACTCGAATGAAGACCAAAAGCTTGGTATCCAAAACACCGATTTTTACTTCTGAACTCATTGTTCTGAATCCTTAAAACAGGTGGAACTCCTGAGAAGTATTCTAGGGAAAGGGTCTTTCTTTCTTAAACAGAATCGTTCTTTTATTTTAGAGATCAAAAAGGGAGATTCTTACTCCTGTATACCTCGAAGGCTGGGGAGGAATCTTACACAATCCATTATAGATTAATGATCCAATTAGAGATCATTTTAATTATTTCCTTAATGATAAGCTTTATCTCTTAGAAAAAATTAAGATTTATCAGTCATAGCAGCGGAGCTATGGCAAAATTTTTATAAAAATTATGCATAAACTAAAAGCATAGAAAAAAGCCATTAATTTGGCCTCAAGCATAGCTTAATCTTGGATTAAGGAAAAGCTTTATGAAAAGCTTCATTTCGATTGAGAATGGGTCATGAGTATGACCATTTCTTGAGTGAGAGAGAGAGAAATTACATAAAAACCATTAGAATTTAAACATAAATAAAAATTAACTTCAATAGCATTTATTAAATTATGTAACTCTTCACTACTATTCACCAATTAACTTTAATAGCATTTAAAAAACCATACCAATTAAGCTTCTCAAGCTTGAGAGGGGTTGAGAAGAGAGAAACATTGAGAAATTATAGAAAAGATCAATATTCACTAATTACCTTACAAATTGCTTGATTCTTTGTTCACGGTAGAGGACCCAACCAATCAATTGGTTAAGTATGTTGATGGAGCCACTAATGGGGATTGAAGAAAGAGGGAAGCTCCAAAAACTAGTGAATTATTAAATGAATTCACAGTTCTTGGCTTAGGTGGAGTAGAGTAACGATGCATAAACACTATATATTTTTCAACAAGGGGAAGGCTTCTATTTATAGGAAAAATTGAGCTCCTAACCAAACAAACTGATTCTAGAATTTTCCAAATCAGTTTGGTCAATTTTTGACCATTTTTAGGTCAGTTAAGCTAACTTTTTGGAATTAGACTTGAATGAGGAGAGAGGAGAGATGAAATATCTCAATTTTTATGAGTTTAAAACTCATTCAAGCATGTGAAATATCCACCTCCTTTAAAGAACTCCCCTTCCTTACATATGTGTCATAATGGAATCATTTTAATATTGCTCATAGTTTTTTTTACTAATAAACCTTGTACATTTTCAACTCTTCATCTTATGTGAAATATGCACCTCCTTTAAAGAACTCCCCTTCCTTACATATGTGTCATAATGGAATCATTTTAATATTGCTCATAGTTTTTTACTAATAAACCTTGTTTATTTTCAACTTTTCATCTTATGTGAAATATGCACCTCCTTTAAAGAACTCCCCTTCCTTACATATGTGTCATAATGGAATCCTTTTAATATTGCTCATAATTTTTTACTAATAAACCTTGTACATTTTCAACTCTTCATCTTATGTGAGCATTTACTCATTTTTTTGGATACCCAAAATATCTCATATTTTTAATATTGCTCATAGTTTTTTACTAATAAACCTTGTACATTTTCAACTCTTCATCTTATGTGAAATATGCACCTCCTTTAAAGAACTCCCCTTCCTTACATATGTGTCATAATGGAATCATTTTAATATTGCTCATAGTTTTTTACTAATAAACCTTGTACATTTTTCAACTCTTCATCTTATGTGAGCATTTACTCATTTTTGGGTATCTTCTTTTACAAATTGGATTTATCTCCTCCCTACACATGGATTGATGCTGTTGGCCCATAGGAACCTTAATTGGACCATAATCCAAATTTTTTTGAAAATCTAGACCCTTAGACTAAGGTTCTTTATACCCATTTCCAATAAATTCTAATTGCAGATTGGAAAGTTCTTTTTGAATTTCTGTTTCAGGGGAACTTATTTTAATAAGATGAGATAATTTTCTATCCAAAAATATTAAAAATCTGAATATTCTCTCTCTAGAATATTCTCTCTCTCTAGGTTAAAACAGTTAGAAACAAGGTCTTTCTATTTCTGAAGAGGGATTGATTACAGGGGAAGATACTAGACATCAAAAAGGGGGGTTGGGGGAGGAATCTTACATTCTACCCCACTTAAAAAACGCGAGATGTCCTCATCTCGCAAACTGGGATGATTTCGCAAGATGCACGAATTATGAGACTTAGAGAAAAATTTAAATCAGGATTAACCACCAAGAAAAAGTCTCAAAGAGAGCAAGATTCAAGATAAGAACAAGATTTAAACTTTATTCATTCTCGGAACTTATACAGTAAAGATAGAAGAACTCTTTACACTTCCATAAGCCCGTCCATCATATGATCACAAAAGCAGCACTCACAAGCTGCGCATGTATAAGGTAACTCATCTATGGGAATAATTCTGTTGGTTATTGCTGCACCTATCTCAGTGGTATGAGGTGATCTAACAAAAGGACCTCTGAGAGGTAAGCCAAAAATGGGGTAAAGGCATATCTTCTCATGAGGAAGAAAACACGCCAGTAAGAAGACCCGCTCAGAAAACCCAAGATGTCTTGATCTCATGACACAGTAGTATCGGGGACCCAAACCCAAGGCTTCGATAACCATGGCCAAGCGGACATTGTTACGAAAGTGCTGCTGACCCCAGGGTGTTACCCTAGTTATGTCTTGATAGGTCCGCCATTTGGTCTGCGCTACAGAAGTTCCTAGGTGAGGAAAAGGTGAGCGCTCATCATTGTTCTATAAAGTCTTTCTTCACATACTCTCTTGCGTCTTGAAGATGAGAAATCATCATGGATAAAACTAATTCCTGTTGCCAAGCCATGAAGGAGATTAAGAAGAAGGGAGATCGATGGAAGTAAGATTACTGTGAGCGACAAGTAAAAGTTACGACTTATATAAAGGAAGGAGCTAGCGTAACTTAGAAGCCAACGGTATCTTGCCACTGAAGTTTTACCGTCTTTCCATGATTTGGGTTTGGCACATATTTCTATGAAATACATTAAGAACTTTGAGATGAGGAGATAAAAGAAGCTCGTAAGCTAAGTCGCTTACTTTCTTTGAATTCAGATAAGGCTCACAATATCTGGGGGATTTCTCAAACTCCCCAATAGATAAAGAACTTCTTTTGGGCCGTACTCGAATGAAGACCAAAAGCTTGGTATCCAAAACACCGATTTTTACTTCTGAACTCATTGTTCTGAATCCTTAAAACAGGTGGAACTCCTGAGAAGTATTCTAGGGAAAGGGTCTTTCTTTCTTAAACAGAATCGTTCTTTTATTTTAGAGATCAAAAAGGGAGATTCTTACTCCTGTATACCTCGAAGGCTGGGGAGGAATCTTACACAATCCATTATAGATTAATGATCCAATTAGAGATCATTTTAATTATTTCCTTAATGATAAGCTTTATCCCTTAGAAAAAATTGAGATTTATCAGTCATAGCAGCGGAGCTATGGCAAAATTTTTATAAAAATTATGCATAAACTAAAAGCATAGAAAAAAGCCATTAATTTAGCCTCAAGCATAGCTTAATCTTGGATTAAGGAAAAGCTTTATGAAAAGCTTCATTTGGATTGAGAATGGGTCATGAGTATGACCATTTCTTGAGTGAGAGAGAGAAATTACATAAAAACCATTAGAATTTAAACATAAATAAAAATTAACTTCAATAGCATTTATTAAATTATGTAACTCTTCACTACTATTCACCAATTAACTTTAATAGCATTTAAAAAACCATACCAATTAAGCTTCTCAAGCTTGAGAGGGGTTGAGAAGAGAGAAACATTGAGAAATTATAGAAAAGATCAATATTCACTAATTACCTTACAAATTGCTTGATTCTTTGTTCATGGTAGAGGCCCCCAACTAATCAATTGGTTAAGTATGTTGATGGAGCCACTAATGGGGATTGAAGAAAGAGGGAAGCTCCAAAAACTAGTGAATTATTAAATGAATTCACAGTTCTTGGCTTAGGTGGAGTAGAGTAACGATGCATAAACACTATATATTTTTCAACAAGGGGGAGGCTTCTATTTATAGGAAAAATTGAGCTCCTAACCAAACAAACTGATTCTAGAATTTTCCAAATCAGTTTGGTCAATTTTTGACCATTTTTAGGTCAATTAAGCTAACTTTTTGGAACTAGACTTGAATGAGGAGAGAGGAGAGATGAAATATCTCAAATTTTATGAGTTTAAAACTCATTCAAGCATGTGAAATATGCACCTCCTTTAAAGAACTCCCCTTCCTTACATATGTGTCATAATGGAATCATTTTAATATTGCTCATAGTTTTTTTTACTAATAAACCTTGTACATTTTCAACTCTTCATCTTATGTGAAATATGCACCTCCTTTAAAGAACTCCCCTTCCTTACATATGTGTCATAATGGAATCATTTTAATATTGCTCATAGTTTTTTACTAATAAACCTTGTTTATTTTCAACTCTTCATCTTATGTGAAATATGCACCTCCTTTAAAGAACTCCCCTTCCTTACATATGTGTCATATTGGAATCCTTTTAATATTGCTCATAGTTTTTTACTAATAAACCTTGTACATTTTCAACTCTTCATCTTATGTGAGCATTTACTCATTTTTTTGGATACCCAAAATATCTCATATTTTTAATATTGCTCATAGTTTTTTACTAATAAACCTTGTACATTTTCAACTCTTCATCTTATGTGAAATATGCACCTCCTTTAAAGAACTCCCCTTCCTTACATATGTGTCATAATGGAATCATTTTAATATTGCTCATAGTTTTTTACTAATAAACCTTGTACATTTTTCAACTCTTCATCTTATGTGAGCATTTACTCATTTTTGGGTATCTTCTTTTACAAATTGGATTTATCTCCTCCCTACACATGGATTGATGCTATTGGCCCATAGGAACCTTAATTGGACCATAATCCAAATTTTTTTGAAAATCTAGACCCTTAGACTAAGGTCCTTTATACCCATTTCCAATAAATTCTAATTGCACATTGCAAAGTTCTTTTTGAATTTCTGTTTCAGGGGAACTTATTTTAATAAGATGAGATAATTTTCTATCCAAAAATATTAAAAATCTGAATATTCTCTCTCTAGAATATTCTCTCTCTCTAGGTTAAAACAGTTAGAAACAAGGTCTTTCTATTTCTGAAGAGGGATTGATTACAGGGGAAGATACTAGACATCAAAAAGGGGGGTTGGGGGAGGAATCTTACAGGGGGCCTGGGAACTCTTTTCCCTGGTACCCGAGACAAAACCTAACCAAATTCCTAATTGGATCCCATCACTACAGTGGTTGGGCGGTTGGCTAACCCATGGGACTGGGCTGGACTGATGGATCCGTAAAATGAGAATCAATTTCTATTGTATTACGCTAGATGAAGTAAATCCCAGATAGTAATTGTTCTATGGAAAAAGGAATCAACGGCTGTGCCTCTCGATGGGGAAAAAAGCGTTGATCTCTATGATCCAAGTGCAAGTTTCTTCCTTAATCTGACCAAGTGACTTTAGGTTCGGTTGGATCAGTTTGGTCAGTAATGACCTTGACTTCGGTGAAATGATATAACTGTCAAGGATTTGGACATCGTAGTATGGATTGCCCCACTCCTTTTGGATCAAGGTTTTCAGGGCAGGGAAATCAGGGGTCAAGATTCCAGATTCCAGCCCCTTTCTTCTAGAGTAATCAGGGTTCTATTCACCAAAATCAGGGAAACCCCAGAGGTAGACCCTTTATCCAACCTGTAGTTTCAATCCAAAGTAATGCAAGACCTCCACCTCAGAATAGGGGAAGTCAAGAGAGTTGTTCCCAAATCGGCCGTCCACTTCCAAAGCAGTAACGCTGGAAGTGATTGAAGAGAGTTATTCCCAAATCGGCCCCCAGTCCCTCATGATGTCCAGTATCTTCCCTTGTAGTCGAATCCCTCTTCAGAAATATAAAAGATCTTGTTCTATCAGTTTTGACCTAGAGAGAGAAAATCTTCTAGAGAGTGGTAATTCAATTTTTAAATATTTTTGGATGGAAAAATATCTCTTCTTATCAAAATAAGTTCCCCTGAAACAGAAGTTCAAAAAGATTTCCAGAAGGTGCATTAGAAATTAAGTATAATCTGCTCAAGAGGCATTCCTTATATCAAAAATAATAATTCTCTTGTATTCTATAAATATATATGAGGATGTGAAATGAATCAGATAGATAAAAATGAACAAAGAATGGATATATGGATATAGATATGGATGTGAAAATGGATGTATGGATGTAGATATAGATGTGAATGTATGGATGTGGATGTGGATGTGGAAGTGGATGTATGGATGTGAATGTATGGATGTGGATGTATGAATGTGGATGTGAAAATGGATGTATGGATGTAAATGTGGATGTGGATGTGGATGTGGATGTATGAATGTGGATGTGAAAATGGATGTATGGATGTATGAATGTGGATGTGAAAATGGATGTATGGATGTAGATATGGATGTGGATGTGGATGTATGAATGTGGATGTGAAAATGGATGTATGGATGCAAATGTGGATGTGGATGTATGGATGTGGATGTGAAAATGGATGTATGGATGTAGATATGGATGTGAATGTATGGATGTGGATGTGGATGTATGAATGTGGATGTGGAAGTGGATGTATGGATGTGAATGTATGGATGTGGATGTGGATGTATGAATGTGGATGTGAAAATGGATGTATGGATGTAAATGTGGATGTGGATGTGGATGTGGATGTGGATGTATAAATGTGGATGTATGAATGTGGATGTGAAAATGGATGTATGGATGTAGATATGGATGTGAATGTGTGGATGTATGAATGTGGATGTGAAAATGGATGTATGGATGTAGATATGGATGTGAATGTATGGATGTGGATGTGGATGTGAAAATGGATGTATGGATGTAAATGTGGATGTGGATGTGGATGTATGACTATGGATGTGGATGTGGATGTGAAAATGGATGTATGGATGTAGATGTGGATGTGGATGTACGAATGTGGATGTGTATGTGGAATAATGAATGCGAATATTTATGTGAATGGATATGACGTCGATATGAGCAAATGGATGAGATGAGATGTCATGTGAATCAGAATGTGAATGAATGATATAAGATATAAATGAATGAGATGTAATGAGAAATGGATATGATGAGACGTAATGTAATTTAAGGAAGTTAGGAATGGATGTTATGTTAAGTGAATGAATCTGATGTGATGGGATGGAAAATGATATATCCGATTAAGAATGGATACACATATGATTTGGATTTGGGTTAAGTAATATGGATTGATGTGGAAAGACGAGAGTTCAATATAGAAACTGTATTTGTAACTTGTTTGTAAATGACTGTTTTATGTCAAGAATGTTGGGGAAGCATTTTGACCGTCTTGTGACTAAGGTCGTGGAGACCTTACTGTGATAAAGTTGCAACTGACAGAAAGTCATTGGAGGACGTCTCGCGTAGCAAGGTCGGCCGATGTCTTGACCAGCCTCGGTAAAATGGTGAGCTTCCGGTACGGTGGATGAGGGACCAAGGAAGCGGCCTATGAGTGAAGCGCTAGGTGACCTGCGAAGGACCCTAGAGAGTGCTGACCATACGGTGCTTGGGCTTTGGGTCACCGAAGATACCCACACGTGCGTCGTGGAAGATATTGGAATAAGGAGTAAGAGTTGTTTTCTGAAACCGGGCATGGATCTAGAATTGATCTTACTGGTCCTCAACGGATGAGTCCATGGCTTTTTTATATGGATCTGTTGGTTGATCTTGCTGATCTTCAACAGAGATTCCATCTTGATTTTTATAAGTGATTATATTGCCGGGTACTATGAGCTAGGAACTATGGAAAAGGCCCCTGAGAGTGGACAGGTGGTGAGCGTTCTGGTTGCCAATGATGCCATAGATACTCCGGGTACTATGAGCTAGGAACTATGGAAAAGGCCCCTGAGAGTGGACAGGTGGTGAGCGTTCTGGTTGCCAATGATGCCATAGATACTCCGATGAATGAATGATTGGAAATTAAGATTCAACCGGATATTTTGGAAGATTGTGATCAGAGATACTATGATTTCATTGAATGATTGTTTTAAAGATGGCTGAATCTATGAAAAAGGAAATTTCATATTGGGTGTGTAAGTGGCATGACTGGTGTTAAATTTGCATGAATATCCGGCTAGGGGGCCTAGGAACTCTTTTCCCTGGTACCCAGGACAAAACCTAGCCAAATTCCTAATTGGATCCCATCACTACAGTGGTTGGGCAGTTGGCTAACCCATGGGACTGGATGGGGTTAGGCTGGACTGATGGATCCGTAAAATGAGACTCAATTTCTATTGTATTACGCTAGATGAAGTAAATCCCAGATAGTAATTGTTCTATGGAAAAAGGAATCAACAGCTGTGCCTCTTGATGGGGAAAAAGCGTTGATCTCTATGATCCAAGTGCAAGTTTCCTCCTTGATCTGACCAAGTGACTTTAGGTTCGGTTGGATCAGTTTGGTTAGTAATGACCCTGACTACGTTAGAGTAAAATTTTATCCTGGAGGAATCGCCTGTGCTTTCCGGGCAAGGGGAGTTTTTTCTAAGTCCGATTTTGGAAGAACCGAGGAATTAGTCACATGTCCGGATATCCGTGGGGGCGAGGCCCCGAGTGTAGGACCCTGCTCCGCGCAAGATGTGCTACTTCCGCTGCTAGCACCCAGAATCTATTGCGCGATGGGGACGGGGATCTTACACCATTGGGTGTATGTATGCACATTGAGGTCACTGGTGTTGTGACATTTGAGTGTAGTACAGTACAGCGGTTTGTGCAGGACAAACCAGAGTGTTGTTTTGGTAAATTTGTGTGTCTGGCAAGATGTCAAATGATGGCATAAACCAGATTGTTGTTGAGAAGCTGGATAAGAACAACTTCCATGCTTGGAGGTTCAGGCTGACAAATTTCCTGATGGGAAAGGGTTACTGGGACTTTATAGAAGGTGAGCATGAAGAGGCACCGGAGATACCGGAGATCAATCAAAATCTATCCATTGATCTCTTACTTGTTTTAGAATATCTATATTGGCTGATTGCCTCATAATGTTATGTGATTCCAAGTTTGCCATCAATGATATTTTTCAACACATTCTTCAGGTGGACAATTTATAATAATCCTCGATTCCCTGGTCTTGTAGAAACTTTTTCATTCTTCCCATGGCTGGATTTGGGTTACTGATAAACACCTTTGCAGCAAAGATATGATGTTGACCATAAAGTATCCAATACGGATATGTCTCTATCTATTCCCCGACTACATTCTCCAAGGATATACATTTGCCATCAACTTTATGAAAGGGCATAAGATCTGCACAAGAAGCTGGAGATCGAGAATTAATGCCAAAATCCAAAGCCAACTTCTTCACATGCTCTATGTTTAGCCTTATATATACATATTGTGCAGGTGCTTGGAAACAATTAACCACATGGATGTGGAATTTTGCTTTTGATCCCATGAAGTAGTATTTCTCATACTCTACCAAGCCTGATCTACTGGCACTGCTCTTAGAAGATAGTTTTTTCTTTGTTTGATCAAAGTTGACAGACAACACAGTGTTAGAAATAGTTATTGGCATGGGACACCACCTCCTTTGGCACCAGAATATATTTCCTATCCTCCTATCCGTGGTTTCTTTGTTGGGTTGGGTGAATCTCTTGGATGAGCATCGAGCTTGAGCTTTGCCTTCACTTTAGCATAAGAATCAATTATTTGTGCTGGATTGGAGCTTCCTCACCATCATCATCCGCATTTCATCCTAATGCTGTCATAATGTAGGTGTTGTCTGTCTTCATTTCTGTGTCATCAGAATTACTAGGATGAAGCAAAAAATCCTTGTCTTTACCGACATCCACACGAACACATGGTACACCTTGCTCTCCAAAAACAGATCCTTCTTGTAATCTAATCACAGACCCTTCACGTTTGTAGGTTTCAGTGTTAGGCTTAAGCACAAAAATTTTGATTTTCTGCATTCGTTTTCCATCTTTATTATGAAAATCCAAGTACCAATCCCAAGAACTATCATTAGTAACTCCATCATAAAATTGGATTCTTGCTTGTGTTGATTCAGATGTCCTCTTAGTCATGTTTGAGGCCTGTCAATATCAATAAAAGATAATAAGATAGTAAGTACATACATAATTATATTCTCATTAGCAAGAAGTATGTGCACATTGACATGTAGGAGCTAGATCCTAGATCTTCCTACAATGCTAAGAGATTTGGACTCAAGTCCAAATCTTCAAGAGATTTGGATAGAAGTCCAAATCTATAGACATTGAATGGATATTTATACTCGAGTCCAAATCTTCAAGAGATTTGGATGGAAGTCCAAATCTATAGACATTGAATGGATATTTATACTTGAGTCCAAATCTCCTAAACCCCACAGGGAGATTTAGACTTGAGTCCAAATCTCTAATTGAAGGGAATCCAAATTTGTATAAACTGAAAGAAGATGGGGAGATTTCAACTTAAGTACAAATCTAAAGGCATTGGAAGGAGATTTGGACTTGAGTCCAAATCTTCTAGCCTCACAGGGAGATTTGGACTTGAGTCCAAATCTCTTTGCCTCACAGGGAGATTTAGACTTTGAGTCCAAATCTCCTAGCCTTATAGGAAGATTTGGACTTGAGTCCAAATGTCTTTGCCTCATGGGGAGATTTGGACTTGAGTCCAAATGTCTTTGCCTCATAGGTAGATTTGGACTTAAGTCCAAATCTCCTAGCCTCAGAGGAAGATTTACACTTGAGTCCAAATCTCTTTGCCTCCATTTAATAATTAATTAGTATACACTATAGTAAATAATTAGTATATAGCTGGGTACCTGTGGTTCATAGTAGGTTGAGATTTGAAATTGAGTCCAAATATCTAGGGTTTAGGGGGGAGATTTAGACTTCAGTCCAAATCTCTAAGAATTGGAGGGAGATTCGGACTCAAGTCCAAATCTCAAAGCATGGATGGGAGATTTGAAATTGAGTCCGAATCTCCAGGGTTTAGAGGGGAGATTTGGACTTAAATCCCAATATGTAAGAGTTGGAGGGAGGTTTGGACTCAAGTCTAAATCTCAAAGCATGGATGGGAGATTTGAACTTGAGTCCGTATCTCCAGGAATTGAAGGGAGATTTGGACTTGAATCCAAATCTCTAAGAATTGGAGGGAGATTCGGACTTAAGTCCCACATCTCAAATCATGGAGAGGAGATGTGAACTTGAGTCCAAATCCCCAAGAATTAGAGGAAGATTTGGACTCAAGTCTGAATCTTGAAGCATGGAGGGGAGATTTGGACTTGAGTCTACATCTCTAGGAGTTGGAGAGAGATTTGGACTTGAGTCCAAATCTCAAAGCATAGAGCGGAGATTCGGACTTGAGTCTAAATCTCTAGAAATTCATGAGAGAGATTTGTACTCAAGTCCAAAACTCTAGGAATTTGAGGGAGATTTAAACTTAACTCCCCCAATTCTCTAGCAAATTGGAGGGAGATTTGGACTTGAGTCCAAATCTCTAAGTATAGAGAGGATATTTAGACTTAATTCCAAATCTCCATGCATTGGAGAGAGAATTGGACTTGAGTCTTGGAGAGACGGAAGACTCTTTACACTTGTAGCAAGAGTAGCATGATCCGCATGTAGCTCAATCCAATGGGATTTGCATCCCTTTCGGAGCTAGGGATTCAACCCGTACCGATGCACGGAAGCTTATCCACGAATGGAGAAAAGGCTATGAACACCACTACCTTGACATAGACTTTATACACAAGCTCAATCTTGCCATAGCTCGTTCACTCATCATCCCACTCATTCATGCATCCAATACAAGAAGAAAGCTAAGCTAACGCATACACAAGCTCAAATCATACTTCATTCTCAAGCACTTACTTCCCTAGCATGCACACAAACCTTGAAGCTTAATGGAACTTGAAATAAACATGCATTCTCATTCACTACTCAAGGAATGCCTTGCCCATGGATAAGCTACAAGCTATGGAGAAGCTTAAGCTTGAATCCACTACCACACAAAGCCTAATAGAGAATCCACAAGCATCAACAAAGAAGCATGCACACTAGTAGAGAATAGAGATGAGAAGAGAGAAAAACATCATCTCATTGCATTGAATTAGAAGAGCATTGCTCATACAATAGTGTAGATGGGGAGAGAGAAGAGCTTGCACCTCTATGAACAAGAGGGAGAGCTAGTCTCAAGAGAGCTCAAGCATGAGTTTAGCCCAATGTGTGTGTGAGCTCTCAAATGAGCCACTATTTATACTAAAACTCCTAAAACTCCTAAAACTTCCAATGTGGGATTATTCTCAAGCCCACCCCCACACTCACCCACAACTTGGAACTCTCTACAAGAGCCCTAAATAAGAATGTCAAGTCTCTTGTTTTCCTGCTTCCATCTTTGTGTTGCATCCTTGCATTGATCACCACTCGTACGCAACATTCCCCCCTTCCTATTTTGTGCACGTCCTCGAGTGCATAGATGCCAAGGAAGAGTAGAATCTCCAGTGTGTACCTGCAAGCAAAATGATAGGTGGTTTGTGTCTTCTTCTTTTTTTTTTCTTTTTTCTTTTTTTTGAAAGCAAAAGTACTGACAGACAATAACGAAACAAGCAATTTTACTGAATAAGACATGGCAATAAACGTCCAATTAGCTAAAGGAAGGAAACATTGAAGTAGTGTAGAGATTGAATAGATTTGTTCAAGCCCTAATAATTACTACCTACAGCTAACTAAAGTAAAGAATGTTTTATGCCAAATGTATTGTTCTTTTCCTAGAAGGCAAAAGACAACAGTTAATCGAGGGACTATCAAGTAGTATACCTAGCCTATGCTAAGTCAAAGATGTCGGTTCAACACTAATAAATCTAACATAATTATGTAGTGGCAGACTCTTGATATTGCTTAGTGTTAAGGTTTAATATTTTAAGTACAACGACGACCATCCTGGATTAGACAAGCATTTCTCTTGGTGCCTTTCTATCTTGTCTTTTTTTTTTTTGGACAGGGCTCTCTTCAAGAGTATGTTTGCGCACCCGCGGTATGGCTATTCCTTACTACACAAGGCATTGGTCTGGGAAAGGTATAGACCTCCCTCGCCTACCATGAATAACAAGGCAATAGGCCACAAACATATACACTTTTCTTTTATTTTTGTCATGCCAATTTTTGTTATGGAAGGTTTATTAGATTGTCCCTAAGCAATGTCCTAGTAAGGACAAGATATCCACTGACCGTCCTATGATTAATTTAGTCTCTTTGTCCTAGGTCTGGAACTCTACCTTTAGCACAAAACACTAATTACTTTGGATTGCTAAACGGGTAAAAACAATTATGGTCAAACTTACACTATCAAGTCTAAAGCCACTAGAATGCTATCCCTACTCTAGACCAAAGGAGATGCATATTGCCATGCTTAGTAAAGTGAATTTTATAAACAATCAAGCAACAAGAAAAATACAGAAAACATTAAAGATTGGCATGAGTTCACCTGTTTCTGTTAAAGCGCTGGTTGGTGAAGAATTGTTTGCACTTGATTGTATGATTGTCAGTTGTTGCGGTACTGAAGCAGAAGATGTAATTTGGTGCTTGTATCTGTTTTATTCCAACAAAACAAACTAAAGAGAAAGTAAATTAAAAAGACAAAAAATAAAAAACATTGGTGCTAAACACCGGATTTGGCCGAGGGGAAAAACCCAATGGGAAAAAGTGCCCTGGCTTCTAGTTCTTATTAAGAGAGTACAAGTGCTAGTCTTGCACTGGGGGTGGATGTATGTCTGCATTCTCAGGTGGGTGGACATCAATAGCTTCAGGATGTAAAGATAACCCAGAACGTAATCCTACCCATGGAGTAGATGGCAAGGGAAGAAGTGCATCTTCACTAACATATGGTATGGGCACAGTAGGAAGGCTAAAGAGACACCTATGGTATGGGCACAGTAGGAAGGCTAAAGAGACACCTATGGTTTTGAAACCATTCTAAAAGACTCACTCACATTGAGCCAAAACTGACATGTAGATTCATGGGGAAGAAGAACCTGCAAAATGGGAGGGGTTAGCAAACGAAGGGTGTCTTCGCGCCATGTTTGAACTCTTTCCTCTTCCGGGAGTCTTTGTTGGTTGGGTCCACGTTGCGGCCTCATAATTGCCCAGAGATTATGTCGTTGAGGTGTGACCCCCATGATCTGCTGCATCATACCAGTGCCATAGCGATGGAAGTATGTGCGACACTGCCAACATAGATAGGAAGCATTCCCCAATACCATACAAGCACAGTCGCGGCAGTGTGGAAACGGATGATGCTGCTGGTAGTATAACTCCACAAATTGTCTTCCACAGCAATCCTCACCCACTGGGGCATAAAAATATCGAGTGCGTTTGAAAAGGTGCAATGTTGTAGCCCCCTTGATGGTCAGGGTGAGTGCTATCTAGGTCCAAAGATGGACTGCATGTGTCCAGCCAAGTCTCCATTTAGTTATTCTACACAACACATAAGGGAGTGTTCAGATTTTTTTTTAATATTTAATGCAAGTTGAACGAAGAATGCTAGTATGTACAGGCATGACGGAAATAGAGCTAATAGATTCGATAGATGAATTGCCAAAAAGTAGCTTTTGTAGCATGATAGCTCTTTCAAGAATGAGTTTGTTTTTGGATGTAACAATATGCAAATTGTTTTTGGGGTGTTGACGTATGGCATAGGTTCCTTTTTGTTGGACTCTTTTTGGTACCCATTTCAGAGTACGTGCAAGAGATTGAAGTTTAGTTGGAGGTGAGATTTTAGTGATAGGCATAGGAAATGCATTGGGACAAATAGGAGGAGGTGTGAATGGAGATGTTTGAACACTTCTGAGCTTTGGCAACCATATGGCAGCTGTGTTCTTGCCATCCCATTGGGCTTTCAAAATTTTCTTGGGTCTTCAGAGTGTCCAACTCTAACACCTATGCCTGTAGACTTATGGCTGGTAATGTAATTTGTTTAGGTAAAGAGTAGAATACCGACGACATTCCAAATAGTTGGAGTTGTAGGAAGAACGCTCTTTTCTTGATAGTCAGGGAGTCTACTTGTGTAGGAGCCTGATTGAAAGTTGTCGGCTTTGTAAGACAAACTTTGACATTGCTTGTGTTTTGAAGAATAGACTCTGAACTTGATTCGGTTGCAATATCCTCCTTCTGATGTGTTGCCTCTGAGATAGAAGTGAGTAAAGGTACCCACTTGCCTTTTTCTTCCCATGTCAGTTTGGAGTATCCCTTCCTATTCGAGACCTTCTGATGATGTCCAATTGACGGGTGAGCTTGTGTTTCCACCTGGACTCTTTCAGGCTTGGTAAGGCGTGGTTTCCAGTATTGATTTGGTTTCTGTAAGCGAGGTGGTATTGACTGCTTTTGTTCTTGAGTAGATTCAGGAACATAATTATGTTTTGCTGCAGTAGTTCCTGCATTCTTTTTTGGTAGCCACAAGGTAGTAGCACCCTCGTAGTAGCCTTGTGCTTGCAGAACCTTCTTTGGGATCCACCGTTGTTGAGTGGTCTTGTTGGAGGTGAAACTGTTGGTTTTGGTGAACCTCCTCTTTAGCTTTGTATTCCTTGGATGTTCCTTGGTAGCATTGGGTCTTGCCTTGCGAGCTGCTTTAGGTAACCAGATTTGAATTCTAAGTGCTTCCCCCCTTCCGTAGCCTTGTGCATACAAGAGAGATGTTGGCACATGCCATCCTTGAGTATTGTCATTGTCATTATTCACCCAAATCATTGGATTTTTTGAGGTTGTCTCTATCACAGTAGGGATGGTTTCCACCTTTTGAAAAGATGGGAGTGCCGAAGCACTTGATCCTGTAAGGTGAGTAGAATTTATTAACAAGGTGTATTGTCGTGAGTTCCAGTCCATACCGCATCTGCTGGTGGTTCTAATCCATGATCTGCCTAGAACAACATCCACCACTGCTTGGGTCTTGTTAGCAACATAAAAAGTCACGTGCATAGATTGATCCTGAATGGACATATTGATACAGGACTTGCCTAGGACTGGGGTTTTATTACCAAAGAAACTCTGGAAGTTCAATGATGCATTGGTGAGCAAAGGTTGGCCTAATGATGTCCACGCTTCATAAGACAAAACATTGCAGTCGGCTCCCGAATCTATAAATGCAGACGCTGCAAAGATTGCTCTTTGAGTAGGGATCCTTACATCAATATGAAAGGGATCTACAAAGTCTTCATCATCATTCAAGGGGATGGCCATGATAGCTGCCTTGCAGCGCTCTCGTGCTAGTGCTACTCTAGCCTTAGCTTCTTCTTTTGCTTGACTTTGTAACAAAGCTTGAGCTTTTTTACGTGTCTGACTAGCATGTATGCGTATCAGCATATCATCTGTTAGAGGTTCTTCATAGCGCTTGCGGCTACCATTGATGAAGTTAGTCATTGGCTCTCCGTCTAAGTTTTCCAACCTTACTGCACCACTCGTCGTTGATCACAAATGGACCCAGTCCTCGCATTTTCAGCTTGCGTTTTTGTTTTTTCAATGTGTAAAGCAACACTAGATCACCTCTCCTGAAGCGACCTTTCTTCACATGCATATCATGCCAATGCTTTTGGCGTCGTTTTTCAGCATACATGCCAATGACTGCCAATAGCCTGTCTTCATCTAGCCTCTCCAATTCATCGATCCGTGTAGAGAATTCATGATCCGTCCACTCAAGTTGTTTTGCAACTCGAAGGGTAGGTACAATAAATTCTATTGGAAGGATAGCGTCCAATCCAAAAACTAGATTGAAAGGTGTCGTGCCTATGGACATTTTGTAAGCAATTCGGTAAGCCCATAGAACTGAGTGAAGTTTCTATTCCCAATCTGTTCTATGTCCCTCAACAATCTTTGTAAGCGTAGTGCAAAGAGTCTTGTTAGTGCTCTCAGCTTGACCATTTGCTTGTGGGTGATAAGGCGCTGACCTCTTATGGATGACCATAAAGTCTTCCAAAAGAAAGGTAATGACTTCATTGATAAAATGCACACCTTGGTCACTCAAAATCTCAATAGGTAAACCGTAGCGTGTAAACACATGTTCGTATAAAAACTTTGCAGTGGTCCTAGCATCGTTTTTTACTGTGGCTTTTGCTTCTACCCACTTCGTAAGATAATCTATGGCTACAATGATATACTCAGCATGTGTATGGCATGCTGGTGGTTTAATCGGTCCCACAAAATCAATTCCCCATTTGGCAAAAGCTCTAACCCCCATAATTGGTCTCAATAGCATGTCCTCATACTTGGTAGGAGGTTTGGCTCTTTGACATTGATCACATCGTTTGACATACTCTATTGCATCATGAAAAAGCATAGGCCACCATAGTCCTGACCATAGTATAAGTTTGGTAGTTGTTTCTCCACAGAAATGTCCACCCCCAACTCCTGAATGTGCATGAGTCAATACACTAAGGTAGTCACTCTCATAAACACAAGTTCTTTATGTTTCCATCTTTGCCCCTTTTGTACAGCTGGCCTTCAATAATCTGAAAACTCGCTGCTTCTACCTCTATGGCTCTCTTTCTATGCCTAGGCATCTTATCGTCCATATGACCCTGCATCAAATACTTCACAATGTACGAACTCCAATTGGGTGTTGTTGAAATATAAAATAGAGTCACATGAGGAATGGGTTTCCTTTGTTGACAAATTTTACAATTCCGTACGTACTCTTCTGTATCAGCATGAAGTGTTGGCCACCAATATCCTTCCCACGAAACTCTTTTAACCGTATTCTTTCCAGAGACGTGTCTGCCTCCTAAGCTCACATGGACATATGAGATAATCTCATCATATTGATCAGGGTCAGGGCATAGACGAAGTATTCCATCTTTTCCTAATTTATACAATCGTCCAGAAAGAAGCTTATAAGGAGCACAATGCTCTAAGGTCATCATCTTTTCATTGGTGGGACTAATGGAGTTAACAAATCCTATCGTTAAAACTTGAATGATGGGTTCTGCCCATCTTGGTGCTGTCTCAACCAAGAATAGAGTAGCGTCAGGAATATCATCATCCATACCAATGGGTGCTTCTCCCGAAGTTATCCTGGAAAGATGATCAGCCCGCTGATGCATTTTTCCCTTCTTTACCAAATTCAAATTCAAGTAGAATAACAAACCAGCGTACAATCCTTCCGGTTGCACATGGCTTGTTAACAAGGTAAAGCAAAGCTTGATGATCTATGAAGAATGTAAATTTGTTGGCCAAAAGGTAATGTCGAAACTTCTTCACAACATAGATCATAGCTAAGCCTTCTCTTTCCGTGGTGGTGTAATTCTTTTCAGCACTATTCAACTGGCAGCTAGCATATGAGACTGGAAAGTCCATTTTATTCTCACCTGGTTGAGCTAAAATACAGCCAATTGCAAAAGCTGAAGCATCTATATGTACGTGGAATAAATTATCCCAATCTGGTGACTCGAGAATAGGTGCCATCACTAATGCTTTCTTCAGCTTTTCAAAGGCTTCTTCACAATCCTCTATCCATTCAAATACAACAAGGAGTGCGTACAATGGCCGTAAGCGTACATGTAGATAAATCTACGATAGTAGCCGCAATGACCCATGAAAACTTGTACCCCTTTTGCATTGTAAGGTCTAGGTAGCTCAACAATAACAGCTATCTTTTCCGCATCCATGGATATACCATTCCTAGACACAATATGGCCTAGAATCTTCCCTTGTCTAACCATAAACTTGCATTTATCAGGGTTAAGGCATATGCGATACACTTTGCATTTCTCAAAGATTTTTTTGAGATGCTCTATGTGTTCTTCTCTGTTTATGGAATGCACACACAAGTCATCCATGAATATTTCAAGAAATAATCGCAGGTATTCTTTGGATGCATGGCTCATTAGCCTCTGAAAGGCATGACTCTATATGCAAACACTCCCCATTCTGTAGCAAATGTGGTTTTGTGTTGATCCTTGGGATCAATAGATACCTGGTTGTAGCCTGAAAATCCATCAAGAAAACTGTATGCCTTCTTACCAGCTACCCTCTCCAATACATGATCAGTGAGTGGAAGCGGATAGTGGTCCCGGACAGTAGCAGCATTTACTTTCTTTAGATTGACACATACTCGTAGTTTTCCATTCTTCTTAGGTACTACCACAATCGGTGAAACCCATTCTGTATGTTCAATCTCATAAATAAATTCAGCCGCTAACAGCTTGTTAATCTCTTCTTTGATCTTTTTGGCAAAATTATCGTTATACGTGTAAGGACGCTGCTTGGACGGCTTGGCATCCTCTCGCATGGGAATTGTATTTTGGCAGATCTTTGGATCTACCCCCTTAAGGTCTTTGTAACTCCAAGCAAATATATCTCGATACTCTCTCAGAGTAGAGATTAGCAATTCTTCCTCCACTTGGGTTAAGTTTGTGGCAATCCACACGTTAGGTGGCTCTTCGCTTGGTTCTGCCAGGTCTATTTTCTTGGCGTCCTCAGGGCCATCATAGGAAACTCCTGGTTCCTCAGGTTTCTGTCGAATAGGTTGTTGCAAGACTATTTTCCGATCTTGTATGGTGAATTTCTTGAAGTTTGAGGGGATATTTGTGGTATCCTCTTCTTCCTTTGAGTCATCACTCATGGAAGACCATGCTGCTTTTAGCATTCTCTTCTTTTCTTGCACTAGAGCTTTACGTTCCACTCTTGTCATGGTGCTTTGTTCAGTCTTGATTGAATGCTCTGAAGCCTTAGATTTTAGCTTCGGTTTCCGTTTCCTCTTCTTCTTTGGGTTGTCACTCTCCTTCTCGTTTAGCTTTTGCACTAATTGAAAGCCGTATCTCCATTTCTTCTCGTCTTTGATGCAATCATCAGCTCCCAAGTAATACAAGTACTCATTCTTACCTACAAAGGTTGGAGGTGGAATAAAGTCTTCTTTATCCACATCTTCTCTTTCTTTTTGTTGTTGTTGTCTCTTTTCCTTGACTTCCTGTTTGCGAAACTTCTGGTGACTTGCAAAACTTACGTTTCAGTTTGTCACTAGGAATACTCAGCAAGACCTCTCTTCCCTTTAACAACAATCTTATCTTCTCTAACTCTGATTCAAGGACTATGGTATCGTCATCAGAATCCTTCCCATCAGAGGATTCTAAGCATCTATCCTCATCTCCTTCATCAGCTGAGCTATACTCAAGAGGGGATACTTCCTCTACAGATACCATATCTCCTAGCCATAATGATTTGTTTGCTTCATACCTAGGGGCTTCTTGAGGTTCCTCTACATAGATTGGTCTTAGCATTCTTACGGGAATAATGTCATACCCATCTGGATCACAGAACTGTGTTTGCCTTGGCAATGCACAAGTGTCTATGGTAGCTAAAACATGGTTCCATTCTAAGGGATCTATCAAGTTCTCAGGAAAAGGTATAGGGATATACGCCTCATCCGTCACACTTCTGTCTATGGTAACATTTCCAGGTTGCAAGTCTCGACAAGATGCTCCACAGATCCATAGATCAGCTCTTCCTTCAAACATAGTTTCTCCCGATGCTTCTGAAGAAGCGGAATCAAACTCATCCACAGGAGAGTACATCACATCTCGATAAGCATGGTTTTTCAGATTCACCCTCGTGGTTACATTCTCATGTCTGAGGTACAAGTAATTGTAACCCCAGTCTTGAATCATTTTGAATTGGTGCATGAATGGCCTTCCTAGGATCACTTCGTAATTTGTGTTCTTGCCAAAGTCTACGATAGCAAAGGTATGTCCGTACTCAATGCCACATGACTTGACTATAACGTTCTCAAGCAATCCTATGGGACTCTCTAGATTTTTGTCTGCCAATTGCAAACTTATCCTTGTACTTCTAATTACAGGTTTTCCCCACATTTTCCATACAGTTTTTGTTGCTATACTCACCCCTGCTCTGCTATCTAGAATAGCTATACTTCTAATTACAGGTTTTCCCCACATTTCCCATACAGTTTTTGTTGCTATACTCACCCCTGCTCTGCTATCTAGAATAGCTATAGATTCAATCTTGTTGATCTCCACAGGAAGCATAGTATTTCCTTCATCGTCCTCACAATGCTTGCCAACTTTGTTCAGAGGAACCGGAATTGTTTGCTTAAGCATTAGCTCAGAAGCCTTTGCCTTCAACAACTCCTTAACCTGGATGTTCTGGTTCCACAATCCTTGCTCAGTTAATTGTGTAGCCACTTCTCCCCACAATCTTGGCCTAAGCTTTAAGAACTCTGCAAGTGGAATGGTGCACGTAACTGGTGCTGACATTAAAGCTTGCAAACTCCCTATGTCTCGTTCTTGATGAGGTTGTCGTGTCATTGATGGTACTCGCATGATTTGGCTATGTGCTTCATACACTCCTAAATATGAGGGCAGTGTCTTGCATGTGAGCTTGTTGCTCTGAGCTGAGACAACAGTTTGAGCATCATCTGGTAGAGATAAAGCATCTAATTCTTGAACCCTTTGATTCGAGAATTATACTATAGAAAACGATGGTGACTTGTTAGAAGATGCTAGATCCTCAACTTGTTTTTGCACCGCTTCCCACATCTCCCTTGCTACTGCTTCCTCTATTTCAGGAATTTCATCTCCAAAATCTACGGTAGTCAATGGCTTTGACTCGTCTGCATTGGTATGAGGTAAATCATCTCCTTCAGGCATTTCTGGGAAATGTAGAGATACAACTTCACTTCCCTTTTCCATGCTTGGTGTGGCTTCTGGTATCGTCTCTAAGTTAGGCTTCAGAGAAGTAGGTCCTCTTGCGTACATAGGTGGTGGGCTGTCTATTAGAGTCTGAGTATCCCTAATCAACTGCTTATGGATGGCCAAGTTGATTGTCTCTTCACGAGGGTTGGGATATTCTTGCAGCTTCTTTGGCAGCTCGGTCAGAGCTGTGATCCTACTATTATACGCTTGAAGCGCTGCATCTAAAGGCTCGTACACCTTGTCCACAAGGACTGATCCTCCTGAGCTTTCCTCAGGCTCGTACACCTTGTCCACAAGGACTGATCCTCCTGAGCTTTCCTCAGACTCGGATGCTTTTCCCTTTTGCTCATTTTGAGTTTTCTCTCCGATTTGTTTCGTTTTCAACATTCCTTCTAGCTCTTTTTGGGATAGAGTTTCCTCCTTCAGAGCTCTTCTGCTCCTTCGACTTCTTACTCCCCTTGCTGCGTGGTTTACGTCGAGTTGATTTCTTTCTCTCTTTTCCATCTTTGGATAGAACCTTAATCTCAGAGGGTTTCTCAACGACCTCTTTGACATTCTTTTGCGCTTGGGCTCTAGTCACTACTCTTAGCGACACTAGTTCGTTCTCCTCCTTAGATGTCGTGGGTAATGGAATCACTTCAACATAGTTGAGGGGCGCTTTAGCTTTTTGTGCTGCCAGATCTGCAGGCTTCAACAAGCAATCCTTTGGTAGATGGTCAATGCTACACCCTTGGCAAAACCTCTCTATAGGTGGAAACATAGATGTTGTGCCTATGTTAGCTAAGAGGGGTCGTTTCTTGTTTGGACATTCTCTCGCCCAATGTGGTCCACCACATTCATAGCATGGTCTTGTTTGTTGCGTGGGGTATAGTCTCTTTGTAGGATATGGTCCTGGGGATAACCTTGAGTCTTGGTTGGCTGAGATCCTATAAGCATCAAAGAGCTTGGGTCTCCATTAAAGTCATGAACTAGGCTTGGTTCGGTTGGGTTCCCAAAGTAGGGTTCGACAAGAGGATGCTCCACTTCGATGTAGCATGGTTGAGAGCTAACCATCTCCATACCTAATTCAGGATTCTCATATTCCACATATCTAAAGGAAGCTGTGCCAGGTGGAGGAGGTTGAGCTCCTAGCACCGACCGTGCTTGCTCTTGAGCAACTAAGGTTCTCTCATGGTTCACAACTTGCTATCTAGGTGCAGAGTTGTTTGCTTGTTCCCTTTGTATCCTTGCAATGTGATTGCAGTCCGAAGTCACATGTGTGTAGTTCCATTTACAAAGCTGGCACCACTTCTTTGTTGGTTGATTGCCAACCAATGGTGAGAAGGTTGGGCACTGCTCGGTTTTATGGCTACCTCCACATCCTCCACAGACGTAAGGGCCTGTAGGTACAGTATGCATGTATGATGGTTGGGGTCGGTAGGAAGGTCTGTAGTATTGCTCCATCTTTTTCAATACTATCTCGGCAATCTGATCTGGATTAACTAATGGCACACTAGAGTCAGAGCCCTTCCCAGAGCTACGTTTATCATCCGGATGACTATCTTGGTTTCCCATGCCAGTCATGTCAAAGTTGTCATCGTAATCCATGGCATCCATGCAACATTCATTGAAGATGACATGCTTCTTTGCGTACAAGTGAGCGTGAAGCGTCTTGTTTCGTAAGCCTTCCAGGAAGATAGAAATTAATCTTCCTTGGCTTGGCTTCTCGTCAGGGCATCGATTGATGTATTGCTTTAGCCTATTTACACAATCTCGCACAGATTCTTGATCTTTTTGCTTAAAAGCGTAAATTTGAGCTATCGCATTGTGCTTAATTCCCATTTTTGAAAACGCAGCTATAAAGCTCTTTTCTAGCCCATCGAAAGATCGCTTTGCCTCAGGCTCTAAAGTCTGAAACCATGATAAAGACTTACTCTCTAGCGTTAAGCCAAATCCTTCGATTTGCGTATGCATATCCATGACTTGCTCCGCATGTATAGCTTGCTTAAAAGCTGCTATATGGTCATATGGGTCACCGGATCCGTCATACTTCTTGACAAGCTTTTGCAGAGCGCAGATGGTCTCACTTTTCTAGAATATTCATCATCATGTCTCCTATATGAGTCTCGGCCTCTAAATCTAGGCTCTTCAAATGTCATTTCACTTGGTCTATGGGGTTCTCTTGGAGGTACATATCCACTTGCTCGTGGTCTTTCTTCTCCCCTAGATTCTCTAATAGCCCCGGGTCTCCTCGTAGGATCAATCGTTGGAAAGACTGGTCCTTTAGCAGTTGTTCGCATGGAAGGTGCTGGTCGCGAGCCACACTTGGGGTTCTAGCCATGGTGGTGCTAGTGTTTCTCCTCAAAAGGTAGATTCGTCCGGACGTGCCGTGTCTAAGGTAGACACCTCAGTAAAAAGGGGCCTTCCTTTCCATGTCATTTTCCTAACCTCTGGCCATTCAAGGGTTCTAAAGTCGTTCCCCCATTTATCATGAACACGCTTAGTGAAACCTTCTAGATGCTCTACAGTTATTGTATGCATGACTAGAAGCTCTAAGCTCGGGTGCTTAGTGGTTGCATAATAGTAGGTTTCTACCACATCCCTATACACCTCTTTAATTGGGTCGTCTTGATAGATTTTAACTACTGGAATTTCTTTTACTATGTCCCATGGGTTTTTCTTGGTCTCTTTTTCTTTTCAAGTTCTTTCTCTATCCTCCCAATTCCTATCGAAAAACAATTCTTCAAGTAAAGAAATGGGCGTACTAGGTCTGCGCGATGTTCCTAGCACATTTGGGTCCGATGGAAGCTCCTTTTTCTGCTTTGCTTGTGCGCTAGGTTGAAGTACACCCAAAGCATCCACTTGTTCAGGATTTTTGGTGACCTTGTAGCGTACTCCATTTCTACCCATGTACATATCATCTTGGTAGTTTACCCATGGTGTTGGTTCAAATGCAGAATGAATGTCTACAATTTTAACAACAAATCGGCTCATTGGATCTTTGTAGATCTCACCGCCATGCGCGTTTGTATACAAGAAATGGAGTCTCATGTTGTCAATCAACTCCCCATCTGGGATTTCAAATGGATTAGCAGAATCTGCCATACCATGATCCGCATGTAGCTCAATCCAATGGGATTTGCATCCCTTTCGGAGCTAGGGATTCAACCCGTACCGGTGCACGGAAGCTTATCCCCACGAATGGAGAAAAGGCTATGAACACCACTACCTTGACATAGACTTTACACACAAGCTCAATCTTGCCATAGCTCATTCACTCATCATCTCACTCATTCATGCATCCAATACAAGAAGAAAGCTAAGCTAATGCATACACAAGCTCAAAGCATACTTCATTCTCAAGCAATTACTTCCCTAGCATGCACACAAACCTTGAAGCTTAATGGAACTTGAAATAAACATGCATTCTCATTCACTACTCAAGCAATGCCTTGCCCATGGATAAGCTACAAGCTATTGAGAAGCTTAAGCTTGAATCCACTACCACACAAAGCCTAATAGAGAATCCACAAGCATCAACAAAGAAGCATGCACACTAGAGAATAGAGATGAGAAGAGAAAAAAACATCATCTCATTGCATTGAATTAGAAGAGCAGTTCTGTTAAAACCCTAAGATCTCTCTAGATAATTGTTATGCATAAACATGCATGAATCAGGCATAAACTCAACCACCCAACCACCCCCAAGCCCAAGGGATGCACACATGAATCATAAATGAAATACATCATAACTCTACCTTGATGTCCCATACCATCAAGAGGTATAACTCCAATCCAATAGCATGTAGCTATAGTGTGAAATGGTAGATGAATAGATATGGATCTCTACAAAAGAGACCATAGCATAAGCCTCAAGCTTCCTAGCCTCCAAGCCCCCTTGAGTGTGCCCCATGCCCCTATTATATAGGAGGGCCCTCAAGTGACTCTTGACTTTCCATTCCTCATGTGTGACCCTTGGATGCCTGACCCTAACCTTAAACCTTAAGGTTAGTCCTAACCCATGCTCCACTAGAGCTTGTTCCCATGCTCCCATGCTCACAAGCTAGCCTCCTAGTATATGCACACATAATGTGTATATAACATAGCACACATAATGTACATATAACATACTTCCCCTCTCTCAAAACATTGCACTCTTGCAATGAAAAGAAGGAGAACTGCGCTGAACAATCTCAATCGACTCCCAAGTTGAATTCTCAATTTTCCTATCTTTCCACCTAATTTTAATCTCAGGGATTAGTCAACTACAAAGTTTCCTTTCCCTGAATTCAAGTACCTTATCAGGTTCATGTGGAACATAGGATAATTCATCGACTTCAACGAGTTCTTGAGGAGTGACTGTGTCATCCTCACCTCCCAGTTTCCCTTTCAATCTATCGATATGAAAGACTGGATGAACTCTAACAATTGGAGATAGTTTTAGTTCATACGCAACCGTGCCAATCCGATATATAACTCAAAATGGACCACAATATCTAGGAGATAAATTCAAGCATTTTCCTATTGACAAAGTCTGAAAATCTTTAGGACCATTAAAATAAACCAACGCTCCTGGTTCAAAAGACCGAGATGAGCGTCCCTTATCAGCATAAAACCGTGCCCTATCATGAGCACTCCTGATAGAATCCCGAGCTTCGGTCAGAATTTCCTGCATATCTCGCAAGAAATCCCTCGATGCATCAAGCTCGATGTCCTTAAGACTGACATCAATAGGTGCCCTGAGTTGATACCCATACATAAGTATGCACGGACTAAAATAATAGCCGTAAATTTAGAACTGTTATAGGCAAATTCCATCATTGGAAGATATTTTCCAATATGATGATTTTCTAGAGACATGCACGAAGCATATCCTCTACAATCTGATTCATACACTCTGTTTGCCCATCAGACTGCGGATGATCAGAGTAATTCACATTCAAAGTAACTTCCTCGTTGTAAACCTTTCGGAATAAAGTAGGAAAGCATGGCATTATAACAGCAGAAACCAGGGATTCATCTTGGCGCCTCGACATACCCACATCTGCATATGGAATAATCGACGTCTCGAGTTACCCATATCAACATAGAGAGTCATCAACGTCTCGATGAGTCACATATATCCATCCGTAAACCTATCAGGTTGATTGTGTAAATCACCTAAAGTACGGAACTAGAGAAAGAAATGCCAACAAAGGAAGAATCCAAATTTCCTTATCCGAACACAACAAGATAAACTTGTTTGAACTCTAAAGAAAGAGATTTCAACAAGTGAAAAATGCCGATGAGATTACCCTCATCATAACATGCAGGCCATAGATAAAAGAAGTTTATCTAGAGAATGCTCACACTATAACTTCTAGTGAATTTAGAAAATAAGATTGTCTATGAATGTTGAGGTCATAAGATAATATATGTGAGGGATCACTAGCGTCCCATACAGGCAATTAAGTGTTATCTAGGAGTACTAATCTGAGGGATTAGCATACGCCTAGATAATAATAGCAGATTTAGGATTGATTTGTAGAAATCAAAGGTAAATCTGAAGGGGTATAGTCTTGAGATGTAATGCTCAATGCTCTTATAGAAGTTGATTGAAGAGAACTGTTCTTAAACTTACTAGCATGTTTTTCTCTTCTTTTTATTGCCATGCCCATTGCTCGAGAGTTTGTGGTGATCTTTTGAGGGGGGAAAGAGCCTTTTTATATGTCACATCAATTGGTTTGGTGGTAATTTGATGGTATGGGACATCAAATTCTCACCGAATCGGACGCCAAGGCTTGTGCGTGTAACTTGACTCTTTGGCAGGTCTGTATGTACACTTGTCTGTAGTGATAAAGTGTGCAAGATAAAATTTGAACTTTGAAAATTACCAAATATAGCCATAAGATGGGATAAAACCCAGTTACAGAGTTTGGAGAAGCTCTAGGTAGCAAGACCATGATGGTGTACTAGTGCTAACAGAGTGATTTAGTTCCGGAGTGATCTAAATCTAGAGGTTAGCAGTAAGACTAGTTTGGTTGGACAGTTTCATGCATGGGGGACGCCCTATAGCATTTTGCAAGCGTAGTCTTGCCTATGTTCAACATAAGTGTGCGATTGTGTGAGCACATTTTAGCTGCTACCATATGAATTTGGGAAATATATTACTTTCCTACATAAGCAATTGTAATATTGCATGACAGGGTATTTTGCTTACAAAGTTCATGTGCGTGTAAACCCTATAAGTCGTATGACCCCTGGGAAATGAGTGGAGCATTTCTAGGATTTAATAAGGTTTTACATGGCAATAGTGAGTAGTATCTCACTCCAGATGAGCCTGGTTGTTGTTAATCGGATCCGACATATGAAGTGTACATAAACTTGGGCTGAGTTAGGATAGAAGGCTAAGCCGGAGAGCTTAGTGGTAAATCCTACTGTATTTGGTGAGTTTTGACTTAACCGGAGTGTTAAGAAGTAAACTCAAAGTCTGGGGCTGAACTGGAGTGTTCGGAGGCAGACATATCTTTTGTTAAATCGGAGAATTTAGCAAAAGATGAGCTTGGGGTGAACCATGGTACCCAGGAAAAAAGCTCTTCACACTAAAATAGTGCACAATAATTTTAGGGTGATAAAAATCCATCGCGGGAATGTTTTACAACTTTCCATAGATGATAGATGAAGACCATGTACTTTACAGAGTTAAAGTACATAGGTGGTGACTTCGGCACCACATTTTTTGTAGGAAGTCACCAGTGGTGTGGTTAGGTCAGCCGAGACTCCACAAGACCTATGCACTAGTTTTTAAGTTGACCTCTATGATAAGGACGTCCAAAAATTCGTGTTGTAATACCAGAAATTGTACTGCAATGTGCAATGGAGGGGTCAATTTATGTAGTCACTTCTTAGCAGCAAGTGACTTAAGCATCTTGTTATAGATGGTTTTATATGGTACTCCCACTCGGGGGAGTACACCATTGGGTACGGAGTTACTCATATGTCAATTTGTGTAGTCACTTCTTAGCAGCAAGTGACTTACGGATCTCGTTATAGATGGTTGTATATGGTACTCCCACTCGGGGGAGGTACGCCATTGGGTACGGAGTTACTCACAGACTAGTATGGAGCTACTAGTGATGATAGTGGGTACGTAGTTACTCACTACTAATACATAGCTGCTAATAAAATTAAGATCCTCGAGTGAAAGATACTCTAGATCAACATTTTAAATTACCGAACCACAATCCATGAGTATCGAGGTACTCATAAATATGTTGACGTTGCTCAAATCGAGGGACCGATTTGTTCGATGGTATGGAAAAGCAAGGAGAGTGGAGTAACTTAAAAGTTACACATCACTAGTCCTAGTGAGTTGTCGAGGTCATCCGTAGTTTGATGATCCCCTCTACCTATCAGATAACATTCAATTTTGCAAGCCCTGGCATTTAATCTGTAGTGATTATGAGTTTGGTGTGAGATATGGTTATGAAGTTCTTACAAGAGTACTCGTTTATTTGCTTGTCATTGGTTATAGCTTGGTAGAGATTGCCACCTGTGATGGGTAGGTAGCTTTGCCGCTATAATAAGGAGGCAGCAAATAATGTTCTCATAGTTATACTTCATACCAACACCAAACAGGGATAGGATGAAATTCCTAAGTTCATCATCACGAAGTACTGTGATGTTTGCATTTATATTGAATGTATGATGTAATGAGACATTGGGCTTGTGTAATTACCATCAATTATCTAGCAACCTATGGCTTCGCAGCAGCTTGTGCAAAGATGTTACTCTAAGAGAGAAAGTATCTCTCAGCTTTAGAACTAATCCTTGTTATGCATGATTAGATTGGCTCTAGTTTATTTCTCCTATAACCGTAGAGCTTTCCAAGGAGAAGTTTTAACAAGTTGGTGATGCAACATGGTAGCGTAGTCTACAAATATCTAGTAGCATGGTCTAAGAACTTGCGCTACTAGAATGCTCTCCAGTACATTAGCTTCTGTGCTAATGACATGATGCAAAATCAAGGCATGAAATTTGCCTTAAGGTTTTGGTTGAAATACCAAATCATGGCTTGTGTGAGCATGATCCTGTCTTTACAGAGGTTTGGCGCGCTGTACGCGTACGCACTTTGTCTCACAGCCTCGTCCACCTTCCTCGCCGACACATAATGCTAGTCCGGAGAGACTGGCCGTAGGTGCAACGGGTAGCGAGGTGAGAGTTAGTCCGGAGAGGCTAGCCGAGTCTTCGGGGTATAGTTTTGATAGTCCAAGTGCGGGTCATCCTGGGATTCAGAAGACCTATGCACTAGTAAAAAGACAGTTTTATTGGCCTAGTTTGTTTAAGAACGTCCAGACTTATGTGCTGAAATGCAGTAAGTGCCAGGTTAATAAACATGAACGTCTTAAGGTTGGAGGACTACTCCATCCGCTGGAGATTCCTCAAGGGAAATGGGAAAGCATTTCCATAGATTTCATTACCGGTTTACCCAGAGTCGAGGGAATGACTCGGTGTGGGTGGTAGTGGACAAGTTAACTAAAATGGCAAAGTTTATTGCCACGAAGAAAACTGTTAAAAATGCCAGAGTTGGCAAAACTCTTTATTGAACATCTCTACAAGCTATATGGCCTGCCCGCAGATATAGTGTCGGATAGAGATAGAAAGTTCAACAGTCATTTTTGGAGGGAAATCTTCAAAAAGTTGGATACTACTCTGGGTATGAGTACGGCAGATCATCCGGAGTCTGATGGTCAAACTGAAAAAATTAACCAAATTATGGAGGATATGTTGCGTTCTTATGTTAGTAAGAAGCAATCTAATTGGGAAGAGTACTTGCCCTTATTGGAGTTTGCCTATAACAGCTCCAAACACTCTCAGCGACTGGATTTACACCATTCATGTCAATGTATGGATTCCAGCCGAGATCTCAGATGGCTGTAGGCCTGAAAAAGGAGAAGATTCAATCTGTCAAGGAGTTCCTTGATAAATGAATGATATGCTCAAAGCTGCACGCGAGAGCATCCGTAGCGCTCAAGATCGCGCTAATACATTTGCCGATAAAGGACGCAGACAAGTGACCTTTGCAGAAGGTGACTTTGTATTTTTAAAGGTTCCTGTGCAGTCAGCAACCATGCAAACGGGAAAGTGTGATAAACTTTCTCCTAGATATTGCGGTCCTTTCAAGGTCCTTAAGAAGATTGGGGACGTAGCCTACAAACTTGAGTTACCGGAGAGTTCTCAAGTTCATCCTGTCTTCCATGTTAGTAAATTGAAGAAATCAGTTCACGGGTTAGAGAACGTAGTTTCTCTAGAGAACGTAGTTTCTCTAGATATTTTGGTGGAATTGATCACTCCACCAAAGATACCACATGAACCGAAAAGGATTCTTGGGTATCGAGACAGACAAACCCGACATAAAGTGTACCGATAGGGATGAGGAGGTGGCAACCTGGGAACGCCGTAGTGTAATTTCCAAAAGGTTTCCCCAGTTTGTTTTCGAGGATGAAAACTCTTGTTAAGGGGGGGTAATGTCACGTAGGCTGTAATGCCTGTGAGACCGACGGCCGGCAGACCGGATGGCCATGTCCGGGGTTCAGTGGGAGAGGACGCCCGTGTGGAGTCATGGGCGGCCAGGCTAGTGTGGACGGTAGGCCACACACTATATAGCCTGGGGGATGAGGGGCAATCCTCATTCTTCCTCTATGGCTGGGGGTGGAGAGCCAGAGGCCGTCCCCTCTTGTGGTAACCCCCGTATAGCGGCGTTACGGGTATGTAACACCACCCATACATACCTTAACAATTTGAAACTCTCTAGTATGCTGTCTAGGAAATATGAATAAAATCTTGTATAAAAGGAATAAGATGGCCTTATCCAGACTTTCACATACTAAACCTGTCTCTATATACTTGAGACTACATCAAGGAATAAATCCTTCGGAGTACATCATTTAGAAAAGAAATTGAATTATTGGCGCCTTTCTAATGATAACTACCCAAAACACAATAAAGTTAGGGTAGAAAAATAACTCACCTAGATATATAAGTAACTAGGTATCCGAGTTGGAATATGTACAAGAGTACAAAAAATATACTCTAAAATTACGTGCAAAAAACGAAGGCAAATGCTACCTTCAAAGCACATGTAATTATTCAAAAGATCAAAAGATCCTTATAAAACCATGGATAAAAGCATAGAAGCTCCTTAAATCCATAAAAACCATAGTTGATCATAAAAATCAATGCATACCATCTAATGGACATAAATCATGCCAAAAGAAGCATTAAAATTGGTGGCCAACTCATCAATCCGGAGTATATGAACGTTGTGTTATTCAAATAAAACTCCAAAGTAAGAAAGTGAAACACATGTGTGTAGCACTCAATAAGAAAACCCTAGACATAAGTGATCTAGGCAGAACATGATGAGTCCATATAAAACTTGAAAAATATCCAATAAAAATCCACCAAAACAAACCGATCAACTGACCCATGATAGAGGCTTAAGAAATTAAGCACAAACCACACTTAAATAAGTGCAAAATAAATTATCATGGAAAAGTGTCAAAGGTGAAACACACTTTGAATGAAAATTATAGCCATCAAAAGAAATTAAGGAACATGTCCAAAAAGAATGGCTAAACAATGGTAAAAAATCATGAATACATCGTTTAGAATTAATCCAAACATAAATATCCATTAATACGAGATATAATCGTATTAATAATATACGAATAACCCGCATCTATCTAATGTCAGCACGAGAAAACGTACTTCAACATTAAATAACCCTCGATAATATTAAATTCTCGAGAAAAAAATTATCATAATTTTTTCATAATTTTTCCTAATTTTATAGGGCCTCAAAATATGATAATTTTGAATTCCACCAAACCTATCTTATGGCATTCCAAACCTATATTTTTTCAGAAAATTTTTAGCAATTTAATTTACCAAAATACCATTAATATTTTAAAAATATCAAATTTTAGGATTTCTAAAAATAATTTCTAGAAATTTTCTAATTTTTCCTGAGAATCCCATCGTTCACGAAATTTCCAATTCCGCCCGACAATTCTCAAATCCAATGAAAATTTTCAATTTTAATGGATTTTTCTAATTTTCTGGGTCAAAAAATATATTTTTAAAAGGAATTTGAATGGTCACGGGCGCCCGAACGGACACACCACATGCCAAACACCAACCCCGCATTTTCCCAAAATTTAAAATAACCTTTGTCTAATTTTCCACTGATTTTCAAGAATTTTTAAAAATTTTTAAATTACCCCGAACGCATTTATAATACGAATGGTCAAAAAATTTCAGAATTCCAACGGTTTTCCCGGAATACGGAAAGCCAAAAGTTTTGGGAAAATGAAAAGACAAAAAAAATCGGAATGTGAAAGGTCAAAGGTTTCCGGAATACGGAAGGTCAAAAGTTTTTTCGGAATTCGGAAAGCCAAAAGGTTTCGAGAAAACGGAAAGCCAAAGGTTTTCTGGAAGATGAAAAGCCAAAAATTTTCAGAGAATTTTCAGAGAATTTTTCCCTCAAATCCCAAATTTTTCAGTAAATTCCAGGCTTTTTCTAAGCTTTTTTTGAAATAAATTCAAAAGCTTTTTTTTAAATAAAAAACTCATTTTTAAAAAAAATGAAAAAAATGCTTTATTGGCTTATAGCCAATTTGATTTTTTTAAGGGGGGGGGGGCGATTTTTTTTGCCTGGCTACAGCGCAGCCCCCCCCCCGGTCGCCTGCGCGCGTGGTCAATCTGAGAGAGATGAGGGAGTGAAAAACTCCCTTCTCACCTTCTTCTCCCCTCTTTCCTCTCCTTCACCTCCTTTCCATTCTCTTTCTCCACCACTCTGTTAATCAGAGATTAGCTTAATCTTTAATTAAGCTTTTTTTAATTAAACCCTTAATCATAATTAACATTAATTATGATTAATGTTTAAAAAAATTCATTTTTAATAGAATTTTCACCCGAAAAAGAGAAAGAAAAATCAGATTTGAGAGGCGGAGAGAACCCCATGTACACGGGAGAGCAATTCATGCATCAACATGCTATCCCCTACTGAATTTCAGTAGAAATTGACAGAAACTTGATCGCATTCCCGCGGAAAAAACCCGTAAAAATGTATAAAAATATATTTTTAATCATAAAAATGCTCAAAAATTCCTAAAAAATTAGAAAAAAATTTCTAAAAATTCTAGAAATTTAGAGAATCCATTCTACAAAATAATCCACCATAAACTCTATGGTATTTTTGTAAAAAATTCCATTGATGCTCGATTTTAACCATTAAAAATAGAGAAAAATAGCATTAACTCACGGAATTTCCCCGCAACGTCGATTCCATTGAATTGTAGTTACACACGTTCCAATCACCAAATCGATGATCCATGTGTAATTCATCAACACAAATCAATAAAAAATAATATTTTATTAGTAAATATTAAAATTTACTAAAAAAATTCAACAACAATTAAATAGAGATTACTCTGATACCACTGTTAAAACCCTAAGATCTCTCTAGATAATTGTTATGCATAAACATGCATGAATCAGGCATAAACTCAACCACCCAACCACCCCCGAGCCCAAGGGATGCACACATGAATCATAAATGAAATACATCATACCTCTACCTTGATGTCCCATACCATCAAGAGGTATAACTCCAATCCAATAGCATGTAGCTATAGTGTGAAATGGTAGATGAATAGATATGGATCTCTACACAAGAGACCATAGCATAAGCCTCAAGCTTCCTAGCCTCCAAGCCCCCTTGAGTGTGCCCCATGTCCCTATTATATAGGAGGGCCCTCAAGTGACTCTTGACTTTCCATTCCTTATGTGTGACCCTTGGATGCCTAACCCTAACCTTAAACCTTAAGGTTAGTCCTAACCCATGCTCCACTAGAGCTTGTTCCCATGCTCCCATGCTCACAAGCCTAATGTGGGTTAGCCTTCTAGTATATGCACACATAATGTGTATATAACATAGCACACATAATGTACATATAACAAGTTCTCATACAATAGTGTAGATGGGGAGAGAGAAGAGCTTGCACCTCTATGAACAAGAGGGAGAGCTAGTCTCAAGAGAGCTCAAGCATGAGTATAGCCCAATGTGTGTGTGAGCTCTCAAATGAGCCACTATTTATACTAAAACTCCTAAAACTCCTAAAACTTCCCATGTGGGATTATTCTCAAGCCCACCCCCACACTCACCCACAACTTGGAACTCTCTACAAGAGCCCTAAATAAGAATGTCAAGTCTCTTGTTTTCCTGCTTCCATCTTTGTGTTGCATCCTTGCATTGATCACCACTCATCACGCAACAAGTCTAAATCTCTAAGCCTCCCAAAACGAGATTTGGACTTAAGTCTAAATCTCTAAGCCTTACAGAGACAAACCTCCAAGCCTCCCAAGGATATTTGGACTAAAGTCCAAATCTCTAAGCCTCCCATTAAAAAATTATGGATTTGTACATGGTAAATTTGTACTCAAACAAATCTATAAGATTTGACTAATAATTTATGGATATAGTAAGAGTATGAAACTCCATCCTAAAACAATATTGATTTTTAGAATGGTTTCCATTCTTATGATTGACAGGTGAAATGGCCCTTCAATTTCAAAGCGGAGAATGTGTTGATATGCTCATCAATGGAGATATAGTAGCTAGTGGGAGAGTCCTTTCAATTGAAGCAAATGATTATTGTCAAGGGGAGCTTCTTGGTCATGGCAATGTGTCAGTTTCTATAGACAAATGCTTTAACAAAGGATGTGGCCCTACCATTTCCTACAATGGATGCAGTCATGATATGTGAGGCAATTTTGGTAGCATTGTCAAGTGGGATAATCAATGCTTGTAAAGGTTACCAAATGCATCAAATTTTTTTGAAAAGACCATAGAATTTGAAGATGAGAAGAGCTTGGTTTCATATGATGATATTAATATTCGAGAAAGCTGGAGAGAGAAGAGTGTTTTGCTATGGTCTAAGGACAAAACTAATTGCATTGGTAGTGGAGTCATTATTTTGGTCTTTCCATATGAGGCAGTGAATTTTGAAGTGCTTGGAGAAGAAGATGTGGGTGTGGTTATTGAGCAGGCATGTGAAACTAGCTCCTCAACATTGCCTACAATGGAAAGTGTCAACCTTGTGAGATGGCCTATCAAAAGACTTACCTTCGAAGATGGATCACCATTATTGGATGAAAAAATGCAAGCAGAGCATATAGCCACCAACAATGGGGTCCTACACTCGGGGCCTCACCCATGGATATCGGGACAGGTGACTAATTCCTCGGTTCTTCCAAAACCAAACTTAGAAAAACTTTCCTTACCCTGAAAGCACAGGCGATTCCTCCAGGATAAAATTTTACTCTAACGTAGACAGGGTCATTACTGACCAAACTGATCCAACCAAACCTAGTCACTTGGTCAGATCAAGGAAGAAACTTGCACTTGGATCATAGAGATCAACGCTTTTTTTTCCCATCGAGAGGCATAGCCGTTGATTTCTTTTTCCATAGAATAATTACTTTCTGGGATTTACTTCATCTAGCATACTACAATAGAAATTGAGTCTCAATTTACGGATCCATCAGTCCAGCCTAACCCCCTCCAGTCCCATGGGTTAGCCAACTGCCCAACCACTGTAGTGATGGGATCCGATTAGGAATTTGGTTAGGTTTTGTCCCGAGTACTAGGGAAAAGAGTTCCCAGGTCCCCTAGCCGGATGTTCATGCAAACATAAAACTAGTCACACCACTTACACACCCAATATGAAATTGCCTTTTTCACAGATTTAGACATCTTTAAAACAATCATTTAATGAAACCATAGTATCACTGATCACAATCCTCCATAATATCCAGTTGAATCTTAATTTTCAATCATTCCTTCATCAGAGTATCTATGGCATCATTGGCAACCAGAACGATCACCATTTGTCCACTCAGGGGCCTTTTCAATAGTTCCTAGCTCATAGTACTCGGCAATATAATCACTTATAAAAATCAAGATGGAATCTCTGTTGAAGACTAGTAAGATCAACCAACAGATCCATATAAAAGAGCCATGGACTCATCCGTTGAGGACCAGCAAGGTCAATCAACCAGATCCATGCCCGGTTTCAGAAAACAACTCTTACTCCTTATTCTAATATCTTCCACGACGCACGTGTGGGTATCTTCGGCGACCCAGAGCTCGAGCACCGTATGGTTAGCACCCTCTAGGATCCTTAGCGCTTCACTCATAGGCCGCTTCCTTGGTCCCTCATCCACCGTACCGGAAGCTCACCATTTAAATCGAACCGAGGCTGATCAAGACCTCGGCCGACCTTGCTACGTGAGACGCCCTTCGTTGACTCTCCGTCAGCTGTTGCAACTTTATCAGGTAGGTCTCCACGACCACATTCTCAAGACAGTCAAAATGCTTCCCCAGCATTCTTGACATAAAACAATCATTTACAAACAGGTCACAATTACAGTTCTATATTGAACTCTCGTCTTTCCACAATATCCCTCATCAGTCCACATTACTTATTCCACATTCCATTCATATATGTACTCATCTTATCTAATCACATCATTTTCCATCTCATCACCTCAAATTCATTCACATCACATATCACATATTCACATCCCAATTCACATGTCATCACATCTCATCCATTCACTCATATCAACAACACATCATTTCTCATACACATTCGCATTCATTATTCTACATACACATCCATATCCACATCCACATCCTCCAATTCAGATTGAGCCTTTGTTCTCCATGCTAACGCACCCCGGCCTTAAGGCTCGAACTTGAGTTTGAGCCTTTGCTCTCTATGCTAGTGCACCCCGATCTTAAGGCTCAAACTTGAGTTTGAGCCTTTGCTCTCCATGCTAGTGCACCTCTGCCTTAAGGCTCGAACTTCAGATTGAGACTTTTCTCTCCATGCTAGTGTACCCCCGGTCTTAAGGCTCAAACTTGAGTTTGAGCCTTTGCTCTCTATGCTAGTGTACCCCGGCCTTAAGGCTCAAACTTCAGATTGAGCCTTCGTTCTCCATGCTAGTGCGCCTCGGCGCCTTAAGGCTTGAACTTGAGTTTGAGCCTTTGCTCTCCATGCTAGTGCACCCCGGTCTTAAGGCTCGAACTTGAGTTTGAGCCTTTGCTCTCCATGCTAGTGCACCCTGGCCTTAACGCTCCAACTTCAGATTGAGCCTTCGTTCTCCATGCTAGTGCACCCTGGCCTTAAGGTCGAACTTGAGTTTGAGCCTTTGCTCTCCATGCTAGAGTACCCCGGTCGTCTTAAGGCTCGAACTTAAGTTTGAGCCTTTTCTCTCGATGCTAGTGCACCTCGACCTTAAGGCTCAAACTTCAGATTGAGCCTTTGCTCTCCATGCTAGTGTACCCTGGTCTTAAGGCTCAAACTTGAGTTTGAGCCTTTGCTCTCCATGCTAGTGTACCCCGGCCTTAAGTCTCAAACTTTAGATTGAGCCTTTGTTCTCCATGCTAGTGTACCCCGGCCTTAAGGCTCGAACTTGAGTTTTAGCCTTTACTCTCCATGCTAGTGCACCTCGGTCTTAAGGCTCGAACTTCAGATCGAGCCTTCGTTCTCCATGCTAATGTACCCCAGGCGCGAACTTCAGATCGAGCCTTTACTCTCCATGCTAGTGAAATCTGGCCTTAGGCTCGATCTTCAGATTGACCCTTCATTCTCCATGCTAGTGTACCCCGAGCCTTTTTTCTCCATGCTAGTGCACACCGGCCTTAAGGCTCGAACTTGAGTTGGAGCCTTTGCTCTCGATGCTAGTGTACATCGGCCTTAAGGCTCAAACTTTAGATTGAGCCTTTTTTCTCCATGCTAGTGTACTCTGGCCTCAAGGCTCAAACTTGAGTTTGAGGTTTTGCTCTCCATGCTAGTGCACCCCTAGCATCTGAGTGCACAACTTGGATATAGACCCAACCTTAAGATCGAACCTCCCCTACATGGAACTTATGTGTTATAAGACTCATTCTCCATGCTTAACTTTACATGGAACTTGGCTCCAACTTGAGTTCGAGCCTTGCCTATCTATGCTAGCGTATCCCTAGCAAAACAATCTCATTGAAATTTGATTGCTTCTAGTGTTTCTAAACATCACACTCTTTGGGGATCCCTCAATTCTAAGGTTCCTTTTCCAAGTGTTCTTTGGCATTATTATCCCATGTTTTTACTTCAATGTCCCTCAAATTTGAGCATATATATCATGATTTATAATCTTGATATAGTGCCTAAGATGGGTTTTTATTTGTGGATCAATCGTAAACTTAGCACACTGTTACTGTCATTGAGATTTACTTTTTGTTTTGTTGTTTCTAACACCACACCCTTTAGAGATCTCTCATTTCTAAGGTTCCTTTTTAAGTGATATTTAGAATTCTTTTGGCAAATTAAATAAAGCCCATGTTTTTACTTCAATGTCTCAAAGTGGAGATAGTATTTAACATTATCTTCTTCATATGAAAGGTGTTGTATAATCTCAATTAAGTTTAGTGTCATGTTTCCCTTGTCCTTCCAATATTGCTGCATTGACGTATGTATCTATACAACTACAAACAAATATGCCAAATAGTTGTGTCAAGATATAAGCTAATGGCACAAAGAGTACACCAACAAATAGATGTCAGCTCAAACTATACAAAAATACCGAGTTTCCAACCAATCCTATAAGAAATGGGTCTCGAATAATTTTCAAAATTCCTAAATTTGTCTTATAAGAGATTATAAAAATCTTAGACTCACAATGTGAGCCATGGGAGAAACTAAAAGATGCTCAATTGAAGAGATGTTTCATGATGGGCTTAAAGAATAACAGCTTACACAACTTGATCATTATATTTATCCAATCTGAAAACATTCGATCAATGTTGTAAAGAAGTAATACGTTTAGATGACAACACAATGGATGATAATCACAATACACGATGTTCCTCATCTAAACCAAGTGAAGTAATGGATAAATAAAAATTGATCTCAGAATTGTCATTCTCTGAATTCTATGCAGCCTTGTTTAAAAGGCTTAAACTAGAATCTCCAAGAGAGGATGAGCTCCCTCAAAAGCACCATCCTTAATGCCCATCCAAGTGATGGGCAAAATACCTTGTGTTCACATACATCCCAATCTCCATTGTGCGTACAATATGCCTATTTTTTTGTACTGCATATATTGCAAAACCTTTGGTCACAACACACCCCAATGTCCCAATTCACTTACAATTAACTTAAAACCTCTATCTCCCGTGCCCCGAATAGAAACAGTCCACAAAGTAAAAACTGCTCAGGAAGTAGTTAAGCAAACACTTCAGTGTTTCTATTGTCATAGACCGCACAAGGTGGCAAAATGCACAGTTTGGAATGCTTCCATGTCCCACAGTCACTGACACCTTGCAACCCATGTGAACGATGTGGCATAGATCACATATTCCAAGGTTTCCCAAGGTGAGTTTCTTCACTGCAACCTGTCTCACAAAATACAACTCTTAACATCTTGAGTGTACAAAATAATGGGAAATTGTCCACAGTATCCTTGAATGTGCTTACACGCTTATAAGCCAAGGCATGAGAAATAGTAAAAAAGAATGCAAAAGAAAACACTTCAAAAAGCATAGAGGAACATGCTTTAAAGTAGAAACTAGAAGAGTAGACAAAACCTTCTAATCCCAATAAAAAAAAGGGCAACCAAACTGTCGAAACCATGGTTGAAATAAAGGACAAGGGAAAGGTGCCTATGGTGGTCCAAACACAAAAGAGCCAAAAGGTAAACATGATGCAGAAGCATCCACCTCAAAGGCTACCACTCAAACCACAAAACCCACATGTTGACACATGAAACAAACGCCCAAAAGAAAGTTCATTCTCATCGCATGGGTGAACATAATGAAAACTTGACGATCCCAAGAAAGTTAGAAGATGAAACAAGTTTTGGTATGTACCTAAAAGTTAGGATGAAACAAGTTCTGATTCATCACTCATCAGTGCACCTCTCAAACCAATCAAGAAATTGGAACCTGCCCAACCACCCCATGCTGAAAAATCATGATCACATGACATATGCGGAATGCAAAAAGAAAGCTCTCAAGAGAGCATGCTTAGCATTATTGAGTGTCATACAAGATCACCAGTTGTGAGATTAAACCTTATAATGTCAAACCTAAAAAATCAACCAAAATACAAGAACCAGAGGAGTATCATTTCCCTTTTCAAGAGGAAGAAGTACTATGTACAGAAGAGTCATTAGAGGCAAATTGCACGAATTATGCGATTGAAAAAGCACGTGAGGAATTTAATGAATCCCTTACAAAATTAAAGTAGTCCCTCAAATCCTCATTTGGAGGAGTTCTCTTCTCTCATGTGGTGTGGTGATGAAGCCAGCATAGCATCAGCACTTGTACCTTTAAAGGATAAACATGATTTGTACCAAGACATCAAGAGCTACATCGAACATGACTGTGAGGATTCGCAAGTCTCCAAACAAACTTTAGTTAAAGTTGTCAAAGGACCGAGTGTGCCATGGTACACATTGGGTACTATTGAAAAAGCTGAAAGCCAAGAAGAGGATGAAAGTGAATGGGAATATGAAACCAAAATGGCATCTAAAGCTGAAACAAAAATTGAAACATCCATGGTTCCTGTTGAAGATTCTATCATGGTATGGTTAGATTTCCCTACAAGCGATGATGTCAAGTGAAAACGCACATTGATTAGCCCTCAAGCTAGTCATAACATCATGACCAAATAGACACTTGGGTATCATTGGGACAACCTAAAATCATCCCTAAAGACAATGGTCTTATAAGAGGTGCCAATGGATAAAAAATTGAAGTTCGAGGTTAGTTTAGTCATGCTACTCAAACAATCAGTGGAAATGTGAAATTTTGATTCCATGTTACCCCATATTCCCTTTATTATGATGTCATTCTAGGTGGAGCTTGGGTATGTGACTCATTGTATTCAATTTATGAATCCATGCAAATAGTCACCTTGAATACTCCTGTGGCCATTGTGAAATTGCTAGTACTGGAGAGACCTTGGAGGAGTTGGAACTTCCAACATATCTTACTCAGAATATCCTAAGGGTTATGGTTGGATTGGAACTTTCCAATAAAATCACCACAATCCAAGCACAACTTTATCCACAACGAAAGAAAAATCTCATGACCCTCGAGTTATGTGATTTGTTAGGTCAACCAACACTTACGGCTCATTCTCCGAAAAGAATTCCATTTACACAAGACTTGAACATGCCATGTTTGGGGCACTTTGAGCATACAATGTATATTGAAACTAACCCCTTACTTGCAAGTTTTTGGTAGTTGAGTATGTGTTGGAAGTAGATTTGATCTTGGGTCATAAATGGACTATTGCTGCTCAAGAATCACTATGTTTTGCTAGCAATAGGGTCATCATGATGGTCAATGACACAAAGTTGACAATACCATATTGTATGGAAGATGGTCCAACCCTAATGGATTTCTATGATGATGAACACAAAAAGTTACAAGCCTCTTCCACAGAATCCCCTCTACATAATGACCTACCATATACATCGATGATCGACTCCGATAAAGCATCTACCCCCTCAACTCCATCCTCACAAAGTTCAAAGCCAAACCTCGCAATCAACAGCTAATCCTGAAAAAGTTCCCCAGGCGCAACCACATCTACCTCTAAACATGAACTTAAAGGAAAAGCCCCGGATCGCATGCCTCTTCAACCACCACCCTCACCACAAGAGACACTTGCATGCTCAAAAGCCTCAACATTAGAAGCCACTCCACACGATACTCAAGCCTCATCGACAACAATAGTGCCCATAAGTCTCAAACTACAACCTCAATGCCACCCAATGTGTGAAGGAGGGCCCCACCCCTTCCACTTCATTCAAAATGAAAACCCCAGCACGACAACCAAGATCATGATATCTTAATGATATTAGAATGTGGGTGGAAAAGCCTCATCGACAACAATAGTGCCCATAAGTCTTAAACTACAACCTCAATGCCACCCAATGTGTGAAGGAGGGCCCCACCCCTTCCACTTCATTCAAAATGAAAACCCCAACACGACAACCAAGATCATGATATCTTAATGATATTAGAATGTGGGTGGAAAAGCAACTACTTGTAGCTCAAGGCTACTATGAAGGTACCAATCCAATCTGGGTGCCTTGATAATCAAAGCCTCTTCCTCAATGCAAAACTCAAAGGCTAAGGAAGAATAAAAGTACTCCACAACGTCGTCTACAAAATACTAAGCGAGTTCCTCAAAGAACTCTGGAAACTCAACAAGTGTGGGTACCAAAAGGTAATTGCAAAAGCACAAGGGTACTACCAAGGTACTACTAAAGCTTGGATTCCCAAGCATATCAAGAAGTCACCTGAGCCTACGGCACAAAGAAAGAAACCTCAACGACATCAACCATTAACTCCTAATGAAAATCAAAGATGGGTTCCTGTGAACGTGCTTCAACAACAAAGGTATTATGATGGTAATACCTTCATATGGTTGCCAAGATCAAACAAAGGGAAGAACACTTCACCAACACCTTTAACCCCAATAGCTTCACCTACAATTTGACAGGAATGGAGGCCCAAACAACACCAACCAAACCACTCCACCCCTCTCGTGCATTCAACCCCTACACAAGAGCTTGCGTGTTCAGTCAATACCAATGTGACAATCAACCAAGAGCCTTGCCTACAGCCTCAACAACAATTGAGCCACCAATTCAAGAATCAATACCCACGTCTATAACAACGGACTTATGAGCACATTAAAGACAAACTCACAATACCATTGGCACCCCTCTGGATGAGAAACATGAGTGTAGAAGCTACGCGGCTGCTGACATAAGTACCTACTCTCTCAAAAAGGAGAGTAGACACAAGAACCTGTTACTCGCAAGGTGGTAACCAAAAAATTTTCACGAGTTAAGTCTTTCATAGCTTAAGTCTATCACGGGATAAGCCTTTTGTGGCTTACGCACTTCATGCAAAAATCTCATAGGGCTAGTTGAAACTAGGTTCACTCCCCTATTCTACCTCTCAAATTGGATAGTTCTATGGATAACTTCACATATCATTTGTTGTTGTTCATCTAGATTGGTGGCACGAGATGTAGATTGTATGATTTCTAACCAACCTACATGGTATGTGTAACCCGTGTATAGGTCAATCAGAGTCTCCGTGTGTAGGTCATATTCCCAATTTTCATTGAGAAATATCCCATCTAAACTTGGCATGCCAAAAGGTTCTCTCGAAGTGGACGCAATGTCACTTCTTGTGGTTTGACTTCTAGGGGTCTCTACTTTAGGAAGAGCATCAGAAGGTGGTAGCTCAATAGGGCCTTCATTAAATGAAGTGGGTAGAATATCCACATGGACACTCTTTGGGAGGTCAGGGTCTACATGAGATGTGAATGGTAAATCTACTTCCCCACCTCCTTCGTTTACTTCACTTGTTGCAGGTTCAGAGCACATAGCTCTACTAAAAGTTTCTATTAAATGACTAAACATGCTAGATCCGGGTTGTGGGACCCAAACTGGCATGTTTTGGCTTGCTTCCTCAGAGTTCTGGGTAGGATGCCCTTCCATGACTTCAAAGTCAGAGGACGAGTCACTAGCCGCTATTCGTGGATCTTGGGTTGCACTTCCTTGGGTTCCAACTGAAGGCCAAGTTGCTAACGTGGAGGGATGGTGTGAGCTTGCATAAACTGAAATGCTTTCTAGTCGCTCAGACTCTAGCACCCTACCAGAGCGTAGATGCATGTGACGTGGGTATCTTACGGGCATTGGTAACTACCCTTGAAGCCCACACAAGTGGTTTCTCAGGTGTTTCGTACCCCGTTTTTACTTGTTTTTATCTTGTTTTCAACCCGTTTTTACCCCCTTACTTATGGTCAAAATCTTGTGTGTGCTGCAAGGAGGTTAACAGTTGCCATTAGGTGTATGTATGCACATTGAGGTCACTGGTTGTGACATTTGAGTGTAGTATAGTACCGCTGCAAAAAATACAGTAGTTTGTGCAAGACAAACCAGAGTGCTGTTTCTGGTAAATTTGTGTCTGGCAAGATGTCAAATGATGGCATAAACCATATTGTTGCTGAGAAACTTGATAAGAACAACTTCCTTGCTTGGAGGTTCAGTTTGACAAATTTCCTAATGGGAAAGGGTTACTGGGACTATATATAGAAGGTGAGCATGAAGAGGCACCGAAGATACCGGAGATCAATCCGACTGCTACTACAGATGTGAAAGAGTTTAAGGATTGGAACCAAGAGCCATAAAAGTTATGTATTGGCTCTCTATCAGTATACAGGACACCATGATTAGGCACATATAGGATGCCAAGTTGCCCAAGGAGGCGTGGGACACCTTGGTAAAACTCTATGAAATGAATACCAAGGCACGAAAGATACTGTTGAAGAATGAAATTCATACTGTGGAGAAAAAGAGTATGTCTGTGAATGACTATGCAGCATTGAAGATCAAGGGTATTATGGAATCCCTTGCATCTATTGGTGTTGACATGACACCTGTCCATATCAAGAATATTCTCTCGAAGTCGAGACTAATTTAAGATTTTTTTTTGGCAAACACCGGCTGAGCTGGAGTTCTTCTAGGGTTTCCCTGACTTGGGCGAGACGGACCTTGATTAGACTGCTATGAAGGGGTTGGTCTCTGAATTCGGGGTCCTTGACTTCCCTGTCCCCTTGACATGGTAGGAGTCGAGCGGTCTTTCAGTTGGTGACCAAAACCTTGGCATCCAAAACATCGGTTTTCACTTCTGAGTTCATCCTTCTGATTTCTTAAAAGAGGTGGGGCTCCTGAGAAGATGATAAGGTGAAAGTCTGTCTACGTGGTCTCGGGCCACAATACAAGGCGTTCAAGACGTCCATTCAGACTCAAGAAAACATTCCCAATTTCACAGATATGGTGTCTATGTTGATTATAGAAGAGAAGAGCTTGGGTGAAGACCAATAGTCTTCACAAAACAAAAACAGTTCAGAGCAACAAGCCTTCTACACAAGTTCAGGAAGAGGACGAGGTAGAGGAGGCCATGGATGGAGCCAAGGAGGTGGCCGAACAGGTAATCAAAATTATGGCAAGTAACAGCAACAACAACAGTCCTAGAATTCACAACAACAACAACACGCATGTGGAAGAGGCCAATTCAGAGGCTGGGGGAGTCAAAGAGGTCGTGGAAATTGGCAAAGGCAGTATAATGATACATGTGGATGCTTTTATTACCGGTAAGCCTGGACATGTGCAGGCAGTTTGTTTCAAGAAGCAGGCTGACATGCAAAATCGGAAATTACAGCAAAACAACTATGCATCCTCAAGCAAAAACAATGAGGATAATGAAAGTTTGTTTGTTATGCAGCATGTTGTTAATGCCATGTCTAAAAATGTTGAAGCATCACATAAAGATGATGTATGGTACGTTGATTCAGGTGCTTCAAACCACATGACAAGTCATGGGGAGTGGTTCAAAGAGATGAAAAACCTTAAAAGACCAGGTTTTGTGGAAACAGGGGATGACACTGCTCATCCAATTGCCCATGTTGGAGATGTGTCATTGTCTATGCAGGATGGTAAAGTGAAGTACCTTGCAGATGTACTTCATGTTCCGAACATAACAAAGAATTTGGTTTCAGTTGGCCAGATGATTGAGCAGGGTTTGCAGGTTCGATTTAATCCTGATGGTTGTTATGTTGAAGACTTTAAAGACAAGTGTAGGTTGGTTGCAAAAGGCAACAGAGTGGGCAGAATGTTTACATTGAATGTAAACATGCCTAAAGTGAGTGCTGTGATATTTGCAAATGGTTCAGGAATTGTTGCAAACACAGACATTTGGCATAAAAGAATGGACATGTGAATGTGCAGAGAATGAAGTCTATGCAGACTAGAGGAATTGTGACAGGGCTGCCAAAGTTTAAAGTTGAAGGTATGCACAAAATATGTGAAGCATGCCAATTTGGAAAGCAAACAAAGCATGTATTTCCACGTGATAGAAATGTGAGCAGAAATGCACTAGATGTTGTGCATTCAGATGTATGGGGTCCTACGAAGACCATGTCTATGGGAGGCTGCAGGTATTATGTGACATTTATTGATGACCACACAAGGAAAGTGTGGGTATACTTCATGAAGGAGAAGAGTGAGGTGTTCACTCATTTTCAGAATTTCAGAGTTATGGTTGAAAAGCAAACAGGGAAATATGTAAAGTGCCTAAGGTCAGATGGAGGGGGAGAGTACTTCTCAAATGAGCTCTCTGAATTTTTGAAGAAGAATGGTATTCAGAGACAGTTTACATGCAGATACACTCCGCAACAAAATGGAGTTGCTGAGCGGAAAAACAGGCACATTGCTGAGATTGCACGAGCATTGATGGAAGAGAAGAATATACCGCATAGCTATTGTGCTGAGGGTGTTTTTACAGCAGTTTACATCATGAACAGGACTCCAACTGTAGCCATACATGATGTAACTCCCCAGAGGAGAGGTTTACTGGAACCCAAATTTAGTCCAGTCTGTGCCGTTACCACCTCCAGTGCTAGGACCACAACCTCCACATCGGAGGGTTACCCTTATAAACCAGATGGGCTGTGAGTCACATAGTGCGTGTGGGGATTACGAAGAGGATATAGACCCCACTGTTCCATATGGGATTGATACGTTTGAAATGACTCCCCAGTATTACATGGAGGATCATTTCGGGCAAGTCAAGCCTGTATATCAAGTGGCTGCTCTCACCACAAGAGGGCAAAACCTTAATACCTTTGCCAGGAGACCACCTCTTCAATGCTACGATTGTGGTGGACCACATCCTGTAGTAGCAGAGTGCCCTAATAGGCTACAGAAGATTGCTACTCAAATGCAACCAAATCAAGGGAGCACATCGGGAATGCCGGTACTTACATGTAATCGTTGTCGCATAGATCATTTGGTTGCTCAACGTCCACATAATCCAAGTGCACCCAAGATTATGCCATTGAATTTGGTTGAGGTCACCAATGAGGCACTAGGAACCACACATGTTGTACCCGCAAATGTAGTCACACGGTCAATGCTTCAAAATCAAAACTACATTCTTGAAGAGAGGGATACTGCATCAATTGCTCGAGCAAAGAAAAAGAAAACGCGACAGAAGAGATCGCACAGTTTGAATTCTCACCTTTTCCTATTGTTCCCAATCCACATCTACCCTTTGGGTGAGTCTTGATTACCAAGCAAAGTTATCACTACATCAGATTCACTTGCCTTTGCCCTTCTTACTGTGCAAGGATGTCATGAATCTCCATCTACGTGTCCTCTTCCTGCATCATGTCGGCACTTGGCGGATTCTCCTTGAGCTGCATGAATTTTTCTTGTCTTTCTTCATCATGCTTTTCTTCATAGCACATTCCGCTTTGTATATCCATGCTGTTGAAAATAGTAGCATGTGAAGTTAGTGGTTCCTTCAGAACATCCTTGGCTTCTTCTCCCTTAAAAAAATTTGTGACCTCTATTCCTATATCTTCCCATTCCAGGGGGTCTTCTTTCTACTCCCTCTATGTTGTTCACCAAAGGAGCTCTATTTTTCGTGTTGTACCTACAGTTCCATGTACTATGGTTGTACATGTTACAAATGGAACAAGTTAGAGGCACGGTGCATTCCTCTTTGAGGTGGCCTTCTTGTTTGCATTGTGAACAAAACGCATTCTTCCAAAAATCTGCACCTTTTCCCTTTTTCATGTCTTGCACACCAGCTACTTTACCTGCTGCATCAACTCTCCGGAGCTTGCTTGTACCTTTCCAAATTTATTCTTTTTGTCTTTCTTTTTTGTTACTGCCATTAGAGAGTCGCTTGAATCATCCTCTTCAGTGGTGACACTCTTCTTGGGCTTCCTCTTGTCTCCTTTCTCGACTTCTTTTTTTGCCCTTTTGGTTAGCTCCACCAATTCCTCGAACTCTTCTTTAGCTTCCGCTTGCTTTGTGCTTACTTCTACGTGGATGTTCGGCTTAAGCCTTTGGACAAATCAATTAAAAATAATTTGCATCGAGGGTCATATTTTTTTCGCCACTCTCTACCTCAAGCTCAATAGCTTTGTTTCATAAGCTTCTACATCCATGTCCTCTTGTCATCAAAACTCTCTCATTTGATCACAGAGTTGAGTTGTAGACTTGATCTTACGATATCTTCCCAGAAAGACAATCATGACTGCTTCATAGGTCTGGAAATGGTTGTCCTGATATCTTGACACCCACTTCGTGGCTTTGTCTTTGAAGGTATTCATGAAGGCATCTCTGTGGATTTCACTCAGCTCTGGTTCTTCTAAATCCCAAGGTCTGGTCACTTTCTAGTATTGCTCAAACCTCCTCACACATGTAGATTTGCATCTTCCCCTTATCCCCTGAGAACATCGGGAAATTTTTGGCTAATGACACCATGGCTCCCTTGAACCTTTTTTGGGGGTTTTCTTGTGGTTTTTCTTCTTGGTTTGGTTGATCCACCCTTTCTAGGTCTTCCGGACCTGGATTGTGCATTGTTTCTCGCTCTTGGCACTCCTTTTCTCGGTCTAAATTGTACCTAAGTTCTAATGCATCCTCTTGCTTGTGCGGGTTATCAGATATTTCCACATTGTCTTTTTTATTATGACGGTGCGAAGTACTCCAGCTCTGGGAGCTTCCTAGAGGGTCTCTTGGAAGGCATTCCTTTTCACCTTCTCTAGATTTTTGAACATACGAGAAGCATGCTTGAATCTGGTTGGGTTGTGTGGTGAAAGGCTCTTTATATTGACTTTTTTGAAAAATTCCTTTCATACTGTGCTTTCACCGTGGATTTGTTCCTAATGGATTCACACTTTCCCTTGCCCACCACTGGTGTGGAATGCTACCCAGCAGAGTTTTGTCCCTACAAGATCGCCAGGTATTTCTTGCTGATTTCCCTATCTCAGCGGAATGGCAAGACAACAATTTGGTATAATAGACTAGTCAGGCAATGTCGTGGGAGACGTCTGGACTCCTGCCAGAGATTCTGGACTCAAACACTAACCCTTACATGGTCATGGGTGGGGAACATTCCAGTCTTCGCTCAGCTGGGGAGGCTTAAGCACAGTGTTTCCCAGTTCTCAATCTGCATCACTCCTTTTCATGTCACACTCACACTCTCTCATACACAGCATGTATACTTAAGAAGAAACACAACAGGTTTAGACATCACAGAGTAACATGTGACACATAAGAGAAAAGTAATGGCAAGTGTGCTCTTAGTTTCATTCTAGAAGAATTAGAAAGTAACATAGAATAGATACCCAGTACAGGTCACCACTTGTTGCAAGATTCTAACTTGCTATCGTGCTTCATGACATAATTGTCAACTAATATTGAGAGCTTACAAGACTACACTTCATCATACGGGCAAGGCTAAACAACCAACCCTGTCGCAATTGGTGGAGACTCCCTCGGTGATTCCTGTAGATCCTTCGTATGTTGTTTCGCCTGGAGTCTCAATGTTGGTTGAGCCCATGAGCAGTAACTTTAGCTTTCCAACTTTGGCTCAACTTTCCATTAGGGAATCCACAATGCCTACTCCGATGATGAGCATGACGGAAAGTGCACTCGTTTTACCACTGTAGTTAGTACAACATTGCTACCTAGTGGTACAGTACCTACAACAGTGCGTACTAGTGCATATCGACCATATGTACATATCGCTACTCATGCTCATGTAGCTCCTACGCCTCCTATTATGCCAATGGCGTATGCTCAACGAATGCCTTATCAAAACCCTTATCTAAGGGGAGCTATGCCTAGTCACATATCATATCTTGCGTCAGCTGCATACATACCAAGACCAATGCCAACTCCTGTGTCAACCAGCCATCCCAGAAGTGCCTCCACCAGCTATGCCTTCTCACTTAGGTGATCTAGTAGCGTTTGCTCAAATGATCGGACAATCTATTACGGAAAACATGCATGGCATACCTGAGAGAGAGCCTAGAAGCAAGGCGGTACAAGTTGCCAAGCTCACTCAGAACTTCAGTGGGGTAACAAAGATGTTAAGAAGCACATTGAAGTTTTTGAACACGTGTGTGATTCCTTGGAAGAGCACAATGAGCTACATAAGTGTAAAGCCTTAGGCTTAACCTTGAGTGGAAAAGTCGGAGATTGGTATTGAACTTTAAGGGTTGAAGATGTTGAGATATCGAGCTCATCTAGTGAGGCGGTGGACACTGATGACCTGCATGGGGGATAGGCCCCACACTTACACCACTGACATGGTTGGTGAGATCATGGGTGATATGTGGCCAATGGGATGATAGGCTGTGTGACAGCCATTCTAGAAAGACTGGCATAGTTATAGTGCCAGCTCATTTAGTTGGGTTCACACTATAGAGAACCCTAGTATGTATTTGGTTGAGTACCTTTTCATATGGTGTGTACTCTTATCTTTATATATGGTGTGTTGAGTGTTGTGTGAAGAAGAAGAAGATTTTCAGCTTCTCACCTTGTGTGTCCTCTTTTAGGGTTTTGTGAGTGTGTGTGTGTGCTTGCAAGAGCTCAAGCTCTCTTCTTCCCTACATCTTTTCATGGTATGAGAGCCTGGTTCATGCTAAGGGCTGAGCTGCAAGCAAAAGAAGCAGAGGAAGCGGTACGAGGGTAAGAGCTTCATCTACTCTTCCCTATGTGTTGGCGAGACTACACCCTTGTTGGGAGCTCTACGAGAGTCACCAACAAACGATCTCTGATTGAGGAGCTTTCTTCCTGGGAGTAAAGCTATAGGGCAACTATACGGTCCTATTGGACAATATTTTTCAAGCCGAAAACGCGTTTCGGGCACGTTAGGACCTCCGTTTTTTGAAAAGCAGGCGAATTCAAGCACTACGGGTAAGTCATCAATTCTCTGCAGAGCTTTGTTTTGAGAACTGCAGGAAGACAGATTGGTTTTGCAGCCAAATCATTACAACTTCTAAGCATAAGCTTTCAATGTGTCCGGTACCAAATCTTTCACCAAAGGCTCAATGAAACACATGAAAGTCAACCATATGAGTCATAGCATATCTCCCATGCACCATTATGCATACAATGTGCCACAATCAACTCCAAATTCACCCCAATGCAATCAATCTTGGCCATGTGAATCCATTATTTCCAAAAGAGTCCACCAATTTGATGTAGATTTAAGTGCAAACCACCAATGGCAACATAAGCATGTATGTGGCTTCCATGGCCATGGAAAAACTTACCAAACCCTCAAGATTCAAGAAATCAGGCAATGAAGCCTCATTGGAATGACTGCTTGCTCAATAAGGGTAAATGATAAAGCCAATCATGTCAATATGATGAGACTTCAAGCTTATGGTAATAGAGATTAATCTCTCTTGGTTTCTTAATGAAAATCAATAAAAAGGACATGGAAATCAATCCATAGTTCAACGAAAACTCACCAATTTATCAAAATCCTTGAAGATAAAGAGTTATTGAAGATCTTGGAGAGCCATGATACATCATTACTAAGCTCTATAAGCAATTAAGTGGCCAATGTAAGCAATGTAAGCCTCACATTTTTTGAATTTCAATGCAGAGACAAGAGGTAAACACTTGATAGTTGTTGTAGCAAATCTTGAAGTGGTTAATGTTGCGTTGTTGGCAAGTCTTGAAAAGTGATTAATGTTGAGTTGTTGTAGCAAGTCTTGAGTAATGTTGAGTTGTTGTAGCAAGTCTTGAAGTGGTTAATGTTGAAACTCTTAAGCTTGGAAAGCACACAGTAGTTGGATAATTCCTTAGCAAAAACACGCAGAAAAATAGGCCATAAGAGAGCTTGAAATAAGTCTTTTCCAAGGTAACTCCAAGCCCTAGGCTTTGCCAAGCCTTAAACCCAACATTTGCAAGCATTAAACTCCACACAATGAGCTCCACAGATTCGTGTAGCTAGTGGTAGCCCGGCAAGGGTTCTTTACGAAAGTCTTCATTATCAAGCTTGAGATGTAGCCTATGTCATGCCCAAACAAAACCCTAAGCTAATGCCAACCCTTAGCCAAGGATTAAAGCACCTAATCACTCCAAGATCAAACATTAAGAAGAAGAAAGAGCTAAAACGTTTTTGGATTAACACTAATTTTGATTAGTAGATTTTTTTTCCAATTTTGGTCCTATGATTTGAAATTAGGAGTGTCTCCCTCAAAATTTGGTCCTTAGCCAACCCATGGCCCCAAAAACTTAAGAAAATGAATCAAGAAGATCAAATCCACCCACCAATCAAGGTCACCATGTCCCTCTTCTTATCAAAAAATCAAGAACTCCAAGAATTTCTCAAATTTTCTTGTGGGATACACACTAGCAGATACCTTTTGTGCTCATCAGCCTGCAATGTGGGATGTATACACACTAGCAGACACTTTCCGTGCTCATCAGCCCGCACTGTCTATTGCTGTTGAGCTTAATCACGGCACAAAAAGCAGTTTGATGCGTGTTAAACACCTTAATTATCACGGCACAAAAGTAGTTTTCTACGTGTTTTGGAGGTTTAATGCTGCCTAATTAAGTAAATTAATTATATCAAAAACGAGATTAGCAACGTGTAGGTCCCCTCTGGTCCTGGCAAAAAAAAAACACTTACAACATTTGGCCCCCTCCAACAAACCCTAGTGTTTGTTTTGGCTAATCTCCGGTGCCAACTTTCTTATTCTAATCATGCCCATATTTCTATGCAAATTTGGGCAAGCTCTCTTCCATAATCCATTTCTCTGACTATAAAACCCTTGTAATTATCTCCATAGCCTTGGTGTTCGCTCACAAAATAAACTAAACTCTGTGCAAAACCCTACCATTTCTCAGCTTATTTGCAAAATACTTGTATACATTGCTTGCCACTTATCATGCCATGAGAAATTATGTTGCCTCCTAAAACCCCAGGTTTTCTCCTAAAACCCCTAATTTTTTTTGTAAAATCCTAGCACTATTGGCATGATTATCCAAAAAACCTATAATTTCATGCAGCAATCCATGGTTTGAGACCACGTTTATAAGTAGCTTCACTGCATCATCAAGCTATGTTCATTCTATGATCGTTGTGTACCCTTGTGCTAATGCACCTGCCGTGATGATCATCATCATCATTTGAGGGAGGAATCCAGTAGCACCTCACTTGCTAATGTTGTTATGTTTATTTGTAATGATGTAGCCATGGTTGATGATGCACATGGTCTACTAGATGTGTTCTCTCACCTTACTGAGGATGTAGATGTTTTACTTGATGTAGCCATGGCCAATGATGCACATGGGCTACTTGATGTTATTCCTCACATAGTTGAGGATGATGATGATGATGTGTGTTCTTTGATATAGATGTAGCCATGGCAGATGATGCACATGGGCTACTTGATGATGAACCTTATGTCAATGAGAATGATACAATTATTATGGTTCCTTGGGCACCTTGGAATAATGCCTTTCCATGCACGTGAAATACACATAAGTAAGAGGTTTTTTAAATTTATAAAATGAACACTAAAGTTAAGATCAAGAAGCCTTGTGTGTGAACGGCAAGAACCTTGGTATTGCACCAAGCTCTACTTGTTGTTGGGAGCACACTTGGTCTTGCAGTAGTGTGGTGCACTAGTTGCCAGGGCTTAAATCAAATCAAACACTAAAAATGAGGAGAAAAATAAGCACACACATATGGCGTATGACATGTTGGCTTTGATGATCCATCTCATCTATGCCTACTACATGGAGTATATGGAACACATCCATCACCTCCGTGGGAAACTCGGGGTGGACAACCTAATGAACTTGAATGGTAAGTAATCGGCTGTGTCAATGGAAAAAGGATATTAATATTGAAAGAATAAAGCATGAGAAGGCTAGAGGAGACGCTTAGTTAGGATACTACCTATAAGACCCATTGAGAAGGTAGGAGGTCCGGAGGAAGCCTAACAAGGTCCCAACTATAATTTAGTATTGAAAGAATGAGGAATGAGAGGGCTGGAGGAGTCGCTTAGCTAGGATACTACCGAGATGCCTATAAGACCCAGTGAGAAGGCATGAGGTTCAGAGGAAGCCCATGCAAGGTCCCGACCGCGTCACCTATAAGTCCTAAAATGGGGGATGCAGGCTAGAGAAAGAGTCTTGGACTAAGGATACTACCAAGATGCCTGTAAGACCCAGTGAGAAGATAGGAGGACCAAAGGAAACCCAATTGAAGATCCTTACTGAGTCTCCTATAAGTCCCAAATAAAGAGGCATGAAAGCAAGAGGGGAAAGCTTAGTGAGATACCTACCAAGACGCCAACAAGACCCAATGAGAAGGCATGAGATTCAGAGGAAAATCTCACTGAGGTCCCTACCGAGTTGCCCTGTAAAAGGAAAAGGAATAAACAAAATATGAACCAAAATGTAAATATTAAAAGCATAAGAAAACGATGTAATGATTTCTAGAACCTGTTGGATGTTGTAATTTCACGACCCAAGGGAGGACTCACTTTGTGGACTTCTAGAGATAAAGCTCACTTCCCAAACACATGGAGCAAACACAGGTGGCTAAATCGACACAGATAGTAGCATAGTTGAGTGTCCATGGACGGAATTCTTCATTAGTAGATACTTGTGGACTCTTCATCAGAATGGTGGAACTCATCTTTCCACCATCTTCATGGTCTACCACATCAGCTTTTATGGTTTTACATGATATATTGTATAACTTGAAATGAGTTGTGGGATTTGGTTATTACAAAATGTCATATCAAGAAGTGGTTACAAGAGGGCTAGTGGGGAGTTAGGATTTTGTGGAGGTTATGAGAGCCCAATCGTCACATGGGTAGCCCAATAGTCACATGGGTATCCTAAGAGTCGCATGGTTGGATGGCTATATAAAGCCCCTCTTGTATGCAAATTGGACATGACTATGGTATGTACATGATTCTTACACATGATTCTTGGACACACAAGATGATGGATATGAAATACGCTATAATATTTTGCTTGTATCTTTATCTTATTCTTTATCTAGGCCTCCTACTCCATGCTCATGTGTACATGTGTACTCCATGGCTATGTATGTAGGAGCATGTGTTTCCCCCCATGTTAGTAAGGTGATGCTAACAATATATGTATATATATATACACACACACACATATATATATACACACACATATATATATATATATACACACACACATATATGTATGTATGTATGTATATATATATGTGTGTGTGTGTGTATACACACACACACACACATATACATACATACATACATATATACATACATATGCATACATACATACATATATATATACATATATATATGTATATATGTATGTATATATATATATATATATATATATATATATATATATATTGTATATATATATACATATATACATATATATATACACACATATATATGCTGCCATATATATAGGCAGTGGTGTGTGAACACACCTAGGACGTCGGGGCACTTTTTTCCTCTTTAGGAGGTTTTTTCCTCCGGCTTGTATATACGCCCATTATTCTAGGGCTGACTCATCTTTGTACATTGACACAATCTAATACACTGTGTGTTGTGTGCATTCTTGCTTCTTCTTCTCCAGGCTTTGTGTGCTTTTTTGCAACCCTAATTCCAACAATTGGTATCAGAGCAGGCATCGGCTCCCAGGGCTACGCCGCTAGCACCCTCCGACTCACATTCTCCGATTGAGAAATTTTGACAGTGCAGTTTTTTATAAAACAGGCATATGTATTCTATTGTGTACCGTGCTACATAGCACGAGTTGTTTTCTATTCAGTCTTTGCTCCAATATCGGTAGCTTTTGCATTAGTTTCAGTCAGTGGTGGCCATGGCTGATAACAGAAGCAATGATGTATTTCGCATGTTGTCCTGCTTATGATGACAAATTGGATGGAGACAGCAACTATCCACTTTGGACATACATGATGTAGCATGTTTTGGTTACAAAAGGAGTGCGGAACATTGTGCAGGGTATGGATGTACGTCCAGGTTCTGTGGATGTAGGATCTGTTGAGGATGTTGCAGGTTCTAACAGCTCTACTGTTCGCTGCTGTTTTACCCACTGCTGAACAAGCTCATTTGGGATGGTAAAGATGCGTAGGCTCATGCCTTGATTGCACTTTCTATCAAACGTAACATCACTCCACATATTCGTTCAGCTAAAACAGCAAAACAGGTTGGCATATTCTAGCTGGTTTGTATGCAGGTCGTTAACGAGAGGCAAAAAATCTCTTACTTGCGTAAAGAGCTAGAATCGAAGATTATGCAGGAAGATGATGACATGAATGTTTTTCTTGCTGAGATTAAAGATCTCAAGGATCAGTTGATTTCTACAGGTGAGATTATTCCTGATCATTCTCTTGTGCAGACTGTTCTTGATGCTTTACTTGAGTCATATCAGACTTTTGCTTCCACGTGGAGACTTGTTACTGAGGATAGACTTGATGTTGTCAAGTATGATACTTTAGTCAACAAGCTCTTGCAAGAAGCGCAGTCCAAGCAAAACTGGACTAGGCAGCATACAGTTGGTTAGCATTTGTTGCTGCCCAGCAGAGAAGAAGTGGTAAGGCATCCCCTTCCACTGTTTCTTCTCCTATTAGTAGGTCTGCAACTTCTTTTTCTTCCATAGGTAGCAACAATAGGTCTGAGAAGGCTCTTGATAAAGGCAAGAAAAAGATCAGGTGCAACTATTGTAAGGCAACTGATTATGTCATTAAGAATTGCCCTAAGCTAAAGGCTAAAGAGGCAAAGAAGAAAGAGTCAAATGAAGCCACAATAGCGGATGCTTCTACAAATGCATATTCTACAAATGTTGTGCAGGATACAGAATGGGCATTTAGCGTGTATTGCCAGTATGACCCATCTGTACATGATGCATGTTTGGCAGTTTTTGTTGACTCTGATAGATGATATTTTGACAGTGATGCTACAAAGCACATTACCTCGCATCGTGATATGTTCACTTGTCTGTCTCTAATGGGAATACTGTCACATGTGCCAATAATGTTTCTTACCCAGTGAAGGGCGTTGGTAAAATTATGCTTACTGCTGTAAATGACAGCGCTTTCACAATTTCAGATGCTTTGTATGTGCCAGGGATAAAGAAGAATCTATTGTCTATCTCTGCACTTGCTAGACTTGGACTTGTAGTCAAATTTGTGGATGACAGATATACTGTTCATGATTTGGCTTCTGGTGATACGATTATTGCATCTGGCACCTTGTTTCGTGGGCTGTATAGACTCAATTCTTATGACAAGTGTGTGGAAGATTCAGCAAATGCAATTTCTGATGAAAAGGAATGCAAAACTATTTGGTCATCTGAACTTTGCTAGTTTGCTGCGTTTGTAGAAATTTGATATGGTTGCTTCATTGCTCCCTCTTGAGGCACCATTAAAAGATGTTTTTGAAGGTTGTATTTTGGGCAAAATGCAGCGTTCTGCGTTTCCAAAGGATGAATCTGTGCGGGCCACTCGCAAATTGCAACTTGTACACAGTGATGTATGTGGACCTATGCAAACTCTGTCATTTGGTACACTTGTACTTCAAGACTTTCATTGATGATTACTCAAGGCATGCATGGGTATATCCACTGAAGGCAAAGTCCGAAGTGTTTTTGTGCTTCAAATAATTTTTGCTTATGGTTGAAAATGTATCCAATTGTACTGCTGATCGAGGGGGGGGGGGGAGTACATGTCTAAAGAGTTTGATGCATTTATGGCTAGTCGTGGGATAAAACACCAATGTACAGTGCCATATACCCCTCAGCAAAATGGTGTTGCTGAGAGAGGAAAAACAGGTCACTTATTATGGAGATGGCACGATATATGGTCAAGAGCCAAGCTTTGCCACATGCATTTTGACTTGAGGCTGTCATGTGTGCTGCATATGTACTCAACAGGTGTCCCATTAAGGCCTTGCAGTCTGTTACTCCATACGAAGCTTCTATTGGTCACTTGCGTGTCTTTGGTTGCTTGGCCTATGCTTTAGTGCCTGTGCAACAACGTAGAAAAATCGATGATAAGGCTGTCAAATGCATTTTTGTTGGTTACAGTGCTGAGAGCAAGGGTTACAAATTGTATCATCCGCAGTAGTCAAAGCGTATCTTGATTAGTCGAGATGTTGTTTTTGTGGAAGATGCTGTGCAGCCTTTGTTATCATGTACCAAAGAGACAAGTGTGAGCTCACGGGATGTATTTACTACTCCAATGGAGACAGGTTTGAAGTTGAGTCTTCATGATGCTGGAGGTCACTTTGATGTCACACTCTATCAGACAGCTGTTGGTTGCCTCATTTATGTATGCATTACCAGGCCGGACATTCAGTTTGCAGTCTCACAGGTGAGCAGGTTTATGCATAGCCCAGGGTCTCAGCATAAGGTAGTTAAACGCATCTTTTGCTACTTGAGTGGCACCATACATCTTAGGTTGTTTTATCCCAAGGGGGGATCGTTGTTGCCACCAGATTTACATGCTTTTTTGGACTCAGATTAGGCTGGTTGCTATGACACAAGAGTGTCCACAAGTGGTTTTTGTTTCATGCTCGGTATCTCATGCATATCTTGGTTAAGCAAGAAGCAACCTACTGTGGCCACAGCTAGTTGTGAAGCTGAGTACAGGGCAGCTTTCATAGCTACGGTTGAGTGTGTGTGGCTTAGACGGCTTATGGTGGCTGACTTGGGTGTTGGACAGGAGTCTGCCATCTCTATCTACACTGGCAGTCAGAGCGCATTGGCAGTTACGAGAAACCCAGTTTTTCATGCTCGCACAAAGCACATTGAGGTGCATTATCACTATGTCAGGGAGAGACTCTCAGTAGGAGAGATCAGCTTGGCATATGTGCCAACACCACAGGACAACCTCGCCGATCTTTTCACAAAGGCACTTCCTCGTGAGAAGTTTGAAGCTTTTCGCAAAGCTTTAGGCTTGCTCTCCTTTGTGGACTGATCTACTTTGGGCATGGCACTTCTCTATACATGAGTACTAGCTCTCGTTCACACCATCACTCCCAGGGAAAATTTGTTACCATATATATAAGCAGTGATGTGTGTGAACACACTTAGGACCGTCGGGGTACTTTTTCCCTCCTTAGGAGGTTTTTTCCCCCGGCTTGTATATACGCCTATTATTCTAGGGCTAACTCATCTTTGTACATTGGCATAATCTAATACAGTGTGTGTTGTGTGCATTCTTGCTTCTTCTTCTCCAAGCTTTGTGTGCTTTTCTGCAACCCTAATTCCAACAATATACATACATACATACATATATACATACATATGCATACATACATACATAGATATATATATACATATATATATGTATATATGTATATATATGTATATATACATATATACATATATATATGTATATATATGTATATATGTATATATACATATATACATATATATATGTATATACATATATATATACATACATACATACATACACATATACATATATATATGTATATATGTATATATATATATATATATATATATATATATGTATATACATATATATATATACATACATACATACATACATACATACATACATATATACATACATACATAATGTATGTATGTATTTAATTTAGATAATCCATGCATATGTATGTAAAATAATCTTATGATATCTATTTTTTAAATAAAATATACATGAAAAAAAAATATTATTACACCTATATGATTTTTATTTTTTAATTAGCTATTTGTTAATTTATGTAATACACACACACACACACACACATATAATTTAAAGACATGCTGTTTTAATTATTTTAAAAAAAACTTTAATTAAAAAAATTATATATGTAAATTGAATAATACATTATTTTATATTCAAAAAAATATATTTTATATCTTCTCTTTAAAAAAGGATTTAGTCATTTTTTAGAATTATTATTTTAAAATATATATATTAGATCAAAATCTTTTCCATTTTAAAAATCTAACCAAAGATATCATGTAAATTTAATTTTAAAAAATATCTACATACTCTCCCATTGTACAATTGAGTCTTGCTCTTGCTAATCTCTCTCTCTAATGCATGCTAGTGAGTGTGTGAGTGATGTGAGGTGAGAGGAGGGACGAGTACTCGTAGTGTAACGCGGCGGTGTGACAACGCTCTCTCGCGAGAGGTGTGGTGAAATTGCTTCTCAAGGAGTTATAGAGCTTGGAGACCTCAAGGATTACAAGCTCGACCTTAAGGTCTCCAAGCTCGACCATTGGAAAGATCTTCACGATAATTGCGGTTCACCACGTAATCTCTTGTTAGATGTGTTTAAAGGGAGGTTAAGGTGAACCATAAAATGGTGTGGTTATCTCAGTGGTGGACTTTGCTGAGAACTACACATTCTTACCCTACGAAGAGATAAAATATGAGTACTACTTTTTAGAGCATGTATAATATCTTCGATTTCTTTGTGATGTAATAGATCTCTTTTGATCATTGTATTAAGATAAAATTGTACTACACTTTAGGTGGCTATTTTGGTGCATATCAGTAGATTATCGTCATGTAGAGATACATTTGGAGTTGTACCCCTAAGGTGGCTTGTATCATTATCAGGGAGTACCATTTTTACATTAGTGATGATCGTTTGCTTGATATACATTTTGTTTAGCATCGTTTCTCCCTTCATGATGCATTTATGATAGATCGTGGAGTCACATGACAAAAGTAGTGGATTTGGTCTGATGGATATCGAGGCAGTTCTATTGGCTTTACAAGTGGCACTCGAAAAGACCAGCAGATAGGTCATTTAGAGATTTTGTGATAGTGGCCATATCTATAAAGTTCAAAATTTTAAAGATACAATATATTAAAACCTCGTTTTTTCACTGATCATTGCCATGATATTTTTTATTAAGTCCAACTTTCAATTTTTAACATCATGGACATTCAAATTTAATAGGTGTGCGATGCTAAAATAACATATTTATATCTTCTAAAACTAATACCAAGTTTCCTACTTCACAACAGGCTTGATTTTTCAAGAGCACCCTTACCCTTCAAAATTGATGGGTTTGGTGCAATACAAGAAGTTTTTTTTTTTTTGTATTTTAGTATAAATTTTGACAAGTCTTTTAAAATTTTTCAAGTATTTATGACCAAAATGCTAAAAAACAGGCATGACACACGCCCTTTAAAAAGTAACTATGGCTTCATAGTATATACATATGCCATCAACATCTGAGAGGAGAATATATTCATGTACAATACATCTCATTCAAGTACATTCTTCCTTATTATAGGAACAAATGCCATCAACATCTGAGAGGAGAATATATTCATGTACAATACATCTCATTCAAGTACATTCTTCCTTATTATAGGAACAAATGCCATCAACATCCAAGAGTATATACATATGCCATCAACATCCAAGAAAAGAATATATTCATGTATAGTACATCTCATTCGAGCACATTCTTCCTTATTATAGGAACAAAAGTGTCCACATTGAAGACCATGAATTGATGTAACCTATGAGAAACATAGTTGTGATTCTTGTACATTGAAGAACCTTGTTGGGCTCTTGCATGAGTGGTTACTTCGATTCATTCCCTACCAACAAGTATTCATTCCCTACCAACAAGTCTGGAGATCAAATCTCTACATCTACTTGAAAATAACAATCCCTCATTTTGAAGTCATATATCACATGCTTTCCATCTCATTGTTTCTTGTTGTGACTTGTCTAAAGTTTACTTCCAATGAATATAAGTTAGATTTTACATTTGTTCCACAAATTTTAAAATGTATCAAAGCCCTCAATTCCTACATGCTAAGTGGCTAAGTTGCATGTATGTATGCACATTGATTTTTCCAGTCTTTATTGCTTTTGGTTTTTCTCAGATGTCATGGCCTTGGCCTGTGCAATCATATTCAGTGGCCTACAAATTCTTTGCCAAATGATATCTGTTAGTTTTAATTGACACTGATTGCATTAGATTTACCATTTATAAACTTGTGCATCCCCTCTTATGTCTAAAAACAGCATAAGTGCATTCTTACACAGGGGGTATGGGTTGAGTGCTATTTAGGGTGTTTACAGACTCGAGGAGTTCTTCACCCCTTTTCTCAGGGGGCAGGGAGATGGACATGGCAGACTCCCTATCCCTCAGAATGAGCAGGGAAGATCTCCCCCTTTTGTAGAGATTCCAACCCCCCTCTAAGGTGTGGAGAGAGAGAGAGAGAGAGAGAGAGAGAGGGAGGGCATTTCCCATAACTCACTTTTTTGTTAATCAAAGATGTAACCAGAGAATTGATAGAGCAGATCTCTTCATTCATCTTGTAGATTAACCTTCGCCTTGGATCCTTTTTCTGATGGTGGAAGCTGTGAATTCGCTTCGCTTTGAAAGCGTATTTAAGTGTGCTTAGTGTCTCATTGAAGTCCTATAGCCACAAGCCAACATAATGGTGAGCAGGTTAGACCAGGCTAGACTCAATCCCTAGTTAATTAAAGCTTCTCAAAAGTTTACTGGGAAACACACACACGCGCGCGCGCGCGCGCGCTCTCTCTCTCTCTGGAAAACAAGTTTGATGAGCTTTTTACCTTCTCTGCTGGAGAGAGATTGGCCACAAGAAAAGAGCTAATTACCTTCTCTGCTGGAGAGACATTGGCCACAAGAAAAGTGCTACTGTTTCCTCCAAGTGATTCCTTCAGTAGCCATGTGAGAGCCGAGTTGCGATACGAGACAAACGTGCTCCTTGATAAGCTAAGGATCACCTGTGTTATCAAACAAATATTATTCGATATTCTTAGGTTGCATGATAAACCTACAACTATGGATGTGACTATACAGTGATCACCAATTGAAGCTTACACTGTTCAACTGTGAGAGTGACTTGTTAATGTATTTCATCTCATTCTGCCTTTCGATGGATACGTTCTGCAGTTTCTCACTGCCTGCAATCCCAGAAAAAGGATGGTTACCTTTTGCATAGCATCGCCAAAGAAGTCACAAGCATGTTGGAGCCCTTGGTAGGACCAACATGTGAGCCCTTTGTGGTACCACACCCAGCTTAAGAAATAAACTAGGGCTAAAGCACGAGACACTGTAGTGATGCTGTGTGTGACACCACCACAAAATACCATAGGACTTGCTTGTAACAGCAGGTGGTACCTTCCAGTCATTGTATCTGATAATATGCCATAAAATTCAATTCATGAACAATTTAGCACCAGGATTGCACCCGTGTATGAGGCCTCCAGACCATAGACCACCTTGCCCATGGTTAGGTGGTTTACGGTAAGAACCGGCTGGTTAGAGCATCTGATTATATGTTAATATGCACATGATGTTATGGGTGACACAACCCCACATAATATCATGGGACTTGCTTGTAACAGCAGGCAGTTTTATGTAGGAACCTGCCGGTCAGAGTATCTGCTAACATCTCATAAACTTCAATTTACGAATGCTTTTGCACCAAGATTGCACCCAAGTATGAGGTCTCCATACTGTCAACAACCTTGCCCATGGATAGGTGGTTTAAAGTAAGAACCTGGTCAGAACAACTAATAATATGCTACAAACTTCAATTTACTGATGCTTTTGCACTAGGATTGCATTCAAGTACAAGGCCTCCAGGCCAATGAGGTGATAGCTCAAGTGGTGAAGGTGTTTGCCTAGGATCCTGGGTTCAAAACCCCCCTTGGTGCTTCCTTGGCGGCACCACCTATAGGCGGATAATTAAGTGAATAGGGGCGGCGGGTGCCTATGGGCAGCGAAAAATCAGTAACTATGGGAGAGTCGGGGGGGGGGGGGGGGGGGGGGGGGGGGGGGGGGAAAGAAGAAGTATGAGGCCTCCAGACCAAAGACCAACTTGCCCATGGATAATTACCACATGTGATCCATAACACACTCAGCATCCACCGTGAGGTTTGGCCTCAAGACCACAGAGTACAATGAATACTGGTATTGCACTAAGTACGAGGCCTCCAAACCATAGAGACCACCTTGTGCACTGATGGTTACCAGATGTGTCCTGTAGCACGAGTGGCATCCACCAGGACTTTTGGCAACCCGCTATCTGGCTCAGGGGCTAGACTGTTTGTTGACATGGTGAGACATGGAGTGCAATAGGTAGGTGAAGTAAAGATTAACAGAATGTTATTAAAAATTTACCAGCAAGATCGACAAGGTTTAGGTAGCTGACAGCGCTTCCGTCTGGCCCCGGGGTTGTCATCTGCCATAATGTGGATCAAAATATTTTTATGCTCTTTTCCAAGTAAAGATAAGGGTCACTAAATCTACATGAAGCTTTCAAATCAATGCAAGTTGTTATGTGATATCTCTATGAATCATGTAACTGCTGGGCCCTTAAAGTGATAACTAAAGGAAGAGGTAGGTATGTTCACCCATGTGATCTTCATTGTGAAGAGAGTGTGACTTCGACTCGACTGGCTATTGGTATCAGTGGCTACAGTTGTGCGGCTTGCGATTCCATGTCTCAGCAATCGGTCCATTTCCGACCAGGTGGACACCTTTTTCCAAAGAAGTCCCTCCACGTAAGTACCTGAGACAGGATGTTCTCTTAATCTCAAGTAATTTCCTGATGGTTTTGAAGGTCCCCCAAAACAGAAGCCAGAGACTTGTTGAGAGCTCTGCACATGAGACTTTATGCAATCATTGTTCCTCGTTGTTTCTGATGTTACACTGGCCATGGTTTCACAATCACTCGATATTGATCTCATCTCTTCATCTTGTCCACCAGTACTTGAAGATTCCACACTGTCTGTGCTCCACTCAGGAGACTGCATCCTTACCAAATCCACAGAGGAGTCTTTTGAGTGGCTAGAAGCCAACAAATCCCGTAACCTCTCTTGATATATCTCTAAGTAGCTAACCTGTGATAAAACATCAATGCTTTGATACCAACAATTTGTCTCCAAAATCTGTGACTTCATCAATAAAGTGAAAACAAACTATTAGGCTGGTTCCAGAATACTTCCGCCCACCATCGATGAATGGGGGCAAGATTGCCTGTCCATCCCTCATGGTGATAGGTGCCGACTGGGTTAATATGACTGTTCCGTGCCCACCGGCCAATATAGGCAAGAGAAAAGCATTCTATTGCATTGCTTTGAGTATTTATCATTGCTTTGGTAGATGTAGAATACAGCAAAGACTAGGTAGCAAAGATACCTCCACTCTGCATTCCTGGTCCACACATTTGTTTTTAACGTGTTGCAACAACTCACAGGCCATCCTCGGCATCTGATGTCAGCATATCCACGATATCAAAGATGGTCCTAAAAAGAAGGAGATCAAAATATAGTCTCAAACCTTACCAATCCACTGCCTTCTTGTGTTCCGTCCCCATATATGGTGTAGGTTTTACCAGTGCCAGCTTGCCCATATGAAAGAATCTATTCAGAGTTTAGAAGAGAATGTAAAGGAAAATAACTCAAATTCAATTACTCTCATTCTGTGTGTGTGTGTGTGTGTGTGTGTGTGTGTGTGTGTGTGTGAGAGAGAGAGAGAGAGAGAGAGAGGGTTTGATCAAATTCCAGTTACATTGAAATTAGAATTAAAAAGCTTGAATCTTTCAAATGATTAGACCGATAAAAGAGAAGTGCACTTACCGTGACACTCTGGCCATTCAACACACTGTGCACAGCTGGAGCACCAAGAGTACTGTACATTTGCCTTTGTGCTTCTTCCTTCTTTTCTATTTGATCAACTTGTATATAGCTATCATCTTGGACATAGTCTACCTCAAGTTCCAGCTGATTAAAGCTCCTAGATGAGGATTTCAGTCCTCTTTGGTAAGATGAATGCTCCTTCACCATAATTTTATTGCCCAGCAAGCAAAGCACCTGACAACAGGCAGCCACAAGCTTCAGCACAAGGTCTACATCAGTCTTGACTCGCCTTGCATACACACACATGCAAATATGGGATTCATGGTGAATTTCCTTCTTCATCATGCACAACTACAAGCACTATCATGCACAAAGAGTCTTTCTGTGCCTACAGGCCCCATAATAAGTAAAAAGCCACACCTCTCTGATCCTTAAAGAGGGTATCATAAATGGGCTGCAACTCACCTCCATCCTTCTGTCAACAACCTTTTGGATGCCCCTGACCTGTCCAACAGCAACCCATCCACTGGGCTGTTGTGAAAAAAATCCCTGTAATCGCAATGACTCTACAGAAGGCACCAAATCATGATAATTTTTTATGAGGCCAGCTACCACGTTATGGTTGCATATAGGATAGACCCATCTGGAGTGACAATGCTGCAGGACTTTCCCAACAGGTCCAAACCACCGCAGTTCTCTAGCTCACACAGCCTCCATCAAATGTAAATGCTGCAGGGCTTTCCCAACAGGTCTAGCTCACACAGTCTCCATCAAACGTAAAGGACTCCCTTGCAACAAGGATGTGAGGGGCGCTGTGGAAAACCTAAGGTTGACATTTAAACCCTTGTATGAAACACTTTACTGCCTACAGGTATGCATATATGAGGAGGACAAGTCACGTTTAAGCTCCAAGAGAAGTGTATTATACCTGCCTTAAAGGGCAAACTTTTTCATCCTCAAAGAATGGTCTCATCCGTACCAAAACCTTCACCTGAGAATCCACACATAATCAGAAAATCCGCAGCGTAGGCTTTTATGGGCAATATTTATGAAAAAAAACACAAGACAAAAAAAACCAAGAGGCCATTAGGTGAAATGTGATATTACCTAGTTACCTATCCATCTACCTACCCCCATACATACAGAAGTACATGCGTGTATACATACATGGACATGCACACATGTGGGGAGTGGAATTCTTGATGTTATATTGGAGTAAATAAACTAGCGCAAGCGCATTTCACATATTACAAGAAAATACATGTAAGCATACATACATACATACATATGCATGCATATACACATACATGTAACATGCAATCGTGCTTCACATATTACAAGAAAATACATGGGAAGCATACATGCATACATATGCGTGCATATACACATACATGTAACATAAAATTGTGCGTGTGCGCGCACACACACATACTTACACAGATGTATGTATATATATAGATACATCTACATGCACGCACCCACATCTATGGGATTCCAATATGCATACATGCATATACACACATATGTATCCTATATTACATTGCTGTGACACTTAGGTATAAAAAATTAAGAGAATGCGCAAAAACGAGAATCTATGTGAGACAGAAGATTGATCTTACCTTATCATTGTTGATTAGGCATTTTGAGGGGGGTTCTCTTTTGGCGGATGAACGGGAGGACGTGGAGGTTGCGGTGGAGTGAGGGCTTCCTAAGCGGAGGCTGCTCTCTGGGCTGAAAGCCTCTGAAGAAGAAGAAGAAGAAGAAGAAGAAGAAGGAGTGGCAGGGTAAGCGGAGAAGAAGCTGGCCTGCTCGGAAGAAGAGCTTGTGCTGCTGCTGCTGCTGTTCCTGAAGGAGGACTCGGGGGGGGCTTTGGAGGGGTTTTCTATGGAGCTCGCCAGCGACTGGTAAGACAGCCCGTTCAATATCACGTCCGCCATATCTGGGACCGCATCAGAAAACTTGAAAACCTGCTTCGAGGGCAAGGGTAGCTGAACTTATGGCTTGAAGAAAACTGCGCGCGAGCGCGCGCGCGTGTGTGTGTGTGTGAGAGAGAGAGAGAGAGAGAGAGAGAGAGAGTTCGCATTACCTGGCCTGCATGCCCATCCGCCATACGTGCCTTAGCTGCCTCTAACGCCTTAATTCGCAAGCCACCATAGCAGCAATACCTGCTGCTTTTTTTGGACTTGGCCGCTTTCCAATCTTACGGACATTTTAACAGTTATAGCCCAACTGTCACACGTGTTCTTGGGTCTAGCCTTAGGCTGTTTTCACAAGGGGAGGCCTGCCCATTGGGTAGTCCGGCCAGCTAGCCAATCTAGGTTTGGGCCCACCATTTTTGCACCCAAGGCCCATGGAAGCAGTACCCGATGTTTTTCCAACCAATAAAAATAAAGGTAATCCTCAAAAGTAACGGGGATCTAGCACGAAAAATCAAAGACATGTCAAGATAATAACTGAAATGTATAAATTGTGTCCCTTGAAAATAAAGACAATGCCAAAAAATCAATCGGGATTTTAAAAATTCAATAGGGAAAATATACTACAAATCCGCATGGAAGGGGGATCTCCTCAGTCCAAGCCCTCGCGTGTTTGATGGCAGGGAATGATGCATATAGACTTAGGTCTTTATCTTACATCTACGGATATGATGCATCCACTATGTTGCCACATAATTACAACCAAATTGGCCATCAAGGTGGGAGTATTAACGTTAGGCATTCTTGTCCCATGGGTACAAGCTGCCTCTTGTGTGCTTGGGATTCTCAGCCTTCCACTTGACATACATCTTTTGCATCATGTATTTGCAAGAGACTAGGGTTGGCCACTTAAAGCATAGAGTGACAACATGGGCGTGGGTCACCATCCTAGGGCAATAGCCAAGAAAAGCAATGAAAGCTTGGGCAAGATCACCAAAAAGACATGAATGTCTATAGAGTGAATATGATCAAAAAAGGGTACAATGTCCATGAGCCCTATGCCTCATATAGCCCAAGGCCCCCAAAAGTACACATATAAATGTCCCTAAGCCCAAGTGCCTAGGCCCCATTCCTCATGTGCATGTGCACCCAAACCTACTTCATTACAAACCATCCCCTCCTATAATGATTTCGTCCTCGAAATCGAAGGGTGGTTGTGCCCAAAGAAAAGACATATACAATTGGCTATGTACAAAAGCCAAAAATCACATCCATCATTGAATGTTGATGTAGCAGAAGACCCGTGCATGAATCATATGACCCCTTGGGTCAAATGGAAAGGATAGAGGGCTCCCATCGATGATGAGGCTATCTATGCAACCTCCTGGATCAAAAGGAAATCCGAGGCATGCAAAATCCAAGGCAATGGTCTCATGATAATCTAGTGCAAGTGGAGAGGATAAGGAACCACTGTCGATGATGAAGCTAGTTGAGTATCCTCCATGATCAAATGGAAAAGATACTAGTATCATCCTGAAGATGAGGTAATCCATACAAGTGTGGCCACATATATGGAATGTAAATCCAAACCATGTAGGCTCCAAAGCAATGACTCTCGAACCACCTGGATCGAATGGACACTGTAGAGAGCCAATGTCGGTGTCATGGCCGGCCAATCCTCCTAGATCAAATGAATAGACGCCCATGTCGAGGGCGTACCTCGCTATAACTCCGCCTGGGTCAAATGGATATCCAAAATATAGACCATCTAACCATGGAATAAATGTGTGACCACCTGGATCAAAAAAGAAGTATCCAAGCTCCTCGTCCAAAGTGAAATGACCACCAGAAATATCATCAAATCCATGGTCGAAATAACTGCTCAGGTGAGAATCTGGATGTGATGCATGTAAATCCACATAATGCACTATATAGTCAGATACCATGCATCCCAAATGACATATAGTGCATCCAAAAGTAAATGTCCCGTCTCCAAAGAAACAGGGTCGTGCCGACATCCGTAGGAGCCAAATGAACATAGAGCTCTCAAGGTCGACCTCATGTAGAGTCAAATGTGAACTCATGCCACCGTCACATGTAGCACCACTAGAAAAGTCAAAGGCATGATCCACCATATCAATGTATGTATGAGTATGATCCAACCCATGCACAATATCTCCATGTGCAAGACACTCTGTGTGTGTGTGTTCCTCCAAAATAAAAGCTGGTTCATCATAAAGATCATCATCACTAAGCACTGACAAAGTGTCTACACAAGAGAGATATGTAATAAAGTGGAATGGTCTCATATGAATAATGGGCCCAAGGCCAATTGACTATGCCCATGGACAACACTTATGATAGTGTGAAATGGGGGTCATGTATATAGGTCTCATACACCATATTTTTTATACCTTTTTGATAATCAAGCTACACAAGCCTTTGCTTTCTCTTCATGTTCTAATCCTAGGTTAATCTCTCATGTTTTCCTTAATATTAAGCTAATGAGGATAAATCTAGAGTGCCACTTTCTTTCATTGGTATCAGATCCATGTCTTTGATCAGATTTTCTGAAATTTTCTTAATTTCTTGCATTTTCTTGAACTTCCTTGATTTTCTTGGATTTTCTTGGAATTCTTGGTTTTCTTGATTAAGAAGTGGGCAATGGTAATCTGGATTGGGTGAAATTGATTTCTATTGAGCTGATTTCCAAGTTTTGGGGCCATGGGTTGGTTGAGGACTAAATTCTGAGGCGGTCGCTCCAAAATTTGTAAGAGGGGACCAAAATTGGGAGAAAGATTAGTGATAATCTTGATTACCTTCCTTAATCCAAAATGTTTTAATCTTCTTCTCCCTTGTTGCTTGATCTTGAGAGAAATAGGGTTTGAATCTGAGCTGAATTGTTGCATTCACTCAGGGATTTCTTTCATCTCATCTTAATCGTTATTAAGAGTTGCTACTATTATGCTTAATGGCCATGGGTATTTTCGTTTCACTAGTCGCAGTCCGCCTATTCGCATAGCATTGAGGAGTCTCAAGATCATTGTATGGTTTGCCTAAGCTTGGACACGGCTTAAGCCAATCCTAGGAAATCATTAGGAGTGGTAATGGCTGTGATTTTCTAGCAACATTGGTGTTCCTTTGCACCCTGGCTGTGCGCGATTCAAGCCACTTGAAGCTACGTTTGAAATACCTAAGCTTGGACAAGGCTCAAGATAACCCTAGGATGCCGTTGAGGGTGGTAATGGCAGTGATTTCTAGAGAAGATGGCATTTCTATCCAGCCCTACTGTACGTGATTCAAGCCCTAAGAAGATATGTGAGAATCAAGTGAAAGGTGTTGAATCCTCAAGCAAAACTTCTACAAGTGTAAGCCAAGTTCAATTTCAAGCAATGCTTCTTGTTCTTTCCGATTGTTGCATGTGTGGAATCGATGGAGAAATTTGCGTTTTCTTTCAAAATTTATAGAAATTTCTTCAATGATCCTTCTATTCATACTTGTCTACACTCACAATTAGTTCAATGCTTGAGTATGTTGCCATATACATAGGCAGTGATGTGTGTGAACACACTTAGGACCGCCGGGGCACTTTTTCCCTCTTTAGGAGGTTTTTCCCTCGGCTTGTATATACGCCCATCCTTCTAGGGCTAACTTATCTTTTGTACATTGACACAATCTAATACATTGTGTGTTGTGTGCATTCTTGCTTCTTCTTCTCCAAGCTTTGTGTGCTTTCCAGCAACCCTAATTCCAACAATTAGTATCAGAGAGCAAGCATCGGCTCCCAGGGCTACGCTGCCAGCACCCTCCGACTCACGTTCTTCGATTGAGGTGAGCTTTCACGATCCCTTGCAGGTCCCTATACTCTGCAAATCAGCCCGTAGGGCTATGCGTTCTCAGAAATCGCATCTGAGGTTGTTTCGGGCTCCATTTTTGCATTGCAAGTTCTGTGTTTTCGTCATTTTTTGCAGAAATTTTGACAGTGCAGTTTTCTGCAAAACAGGCATACGTATTCTATTGTGGACCGTGCTACATAGCACGAGTTGTTTTCTGTTCAGTCTTTGCTTCATTTTACAGGCAGCTTTTGCATCAGTTTCAGTCAGTGGCCATGGCTGATAACAACAATGATGTATTTCGCATGTTGTCTGCTGAAGACAAACTGGATGGAGACGGCAACTACCCACTTTGGGCATACATGATGCAGCATGTTTTGGTTGCAAAAGGAGTGTGGAACATTGTGCAGGGTATGGATGTACGTCCAGGTTCTGTGGATGTAGGATCTGTTGAGGATGTTGCAGGTTCTAGCAGCTCTACTGTTTCTGCTGTTTTACCCCCATTGCTGAACAAGCTCGTTGGGATGGTAAAGATGCGCAGGCTCATGCCTTGATTGCACTTTCTGTCAAACGTAACATCACCCCACCTATTCGTTCAGCTAAAACAGCAAAACAGGCTTGGGATATTCTAGCTGGTTTGTATGCAGGTTGTAACGAGGCAAAAATCTCTTACCTGCGTAAAGAGCTAGAATTGAAGATTATGCAGGAAGATGATGACATGAATGTTTTTCTTGCTGAGATTAAAGATCTCAAAGAACAGTTGATTTCTACAGGCAAGATTATTCCTGATCATTCTCTTGTGCAGACTGTTCTTGATGCTTTACCTGAGACATATTAGACTTTTGCTTCCACGTGGAGACTTCTTGCTGAGGACAGACCTGATGCTGTCAAGTATGATACTTTAGTCAACAAGCTCTTGCAAGAAGCGCAGTCCAGGCAAAACAGGGCCAGGCAGCGTTGTCGTGACGTGGGCGGTGTCGCTGGGAACACACTGGGTGTCTGGCTGTGAGAGTTACATCCAAAATCCCGCAAGGAAACAAAAACAGTTAGCTCTTCAAGGGACATCACCTCATGGTATTCACATGAAAGATACACATGGCCATCATGGAGCATCAGAGGCTCAACATCCAACAAAACTATAAAATCAAGGCCAACATAGTCACCTCATATACATGACCAAACCAACCATCATATGGTTCCAAAATCCAAGAAAAAAATCAAAACCCACAAGATGCAAATGGATCCAAAACTGCAGCAGCTCCCTTCAACATTTCATCTCTTTCAAGGAGTCAGCAAGTAGAGAAAGGTAGGATCAGTTGCCCCATCCTTGTAGTAGGCGAGAACCAAAGACGCATCATCCTTCATTATCGAAAGACGGTCCATCTACTTCTGAAATGATCCCATTCAAAAGCTCCTTGTAAGGGAAAGAGTCAGACAGGAGTTCTCATCTCCTACATACTAAACTGACAGCAGCAGCAGCAGTTTTCATGATGCGACTAATACCCAGAGTCATAAAAGAGAATCCACCATGACAAAATCCCCAGCTGCCACACTCTCCTTGTTTTTCTGCAGCGCCTGTGGCTGCAGCTCGCCACTCAAACAGACACGGGGCTCTCTCCCTCTTTCGCCGTGACTGCCCAGGCGACTCTCCCCTCTGACCAAAGCGGCCTCCCTGTGTCTATCTGCCCTGTGCAGAGAGTCTTCCCCGTATATCTGCAGCTTCAGCCCGTCCGGTTCCCTTCACACCAGCGGCCCTCAGTCATCCACAGCGCACCGAATACACCCCACCATTAGTGTTTCTTTTCGCTCTCTCTTGCAGCTGCGCCAGCGAGTCCCCAGCAGCTCCACATGGCCCGACGGCTCTCCAGAACATCACGCTGGCCTAGCTGCGCCTAGCTCTGCTCCCCTCTCTGCGCCAGCTCGTCCCTGTACTCTCCAAAACCCCTAGCCAGGCTCTCTCCAGAACATCACGCTGGCCTAGCTGCGCCTAGCTCTGCTCCCCTCTCTGCGCCAGCTCGTCCCTGTACTCTCCAAAACCCCTAGCCAGGCTCTCTCCAGCTGTCACAAGGACCTGCTTCTCTTTGTTGCCGTCAGTTTGGCGCCCCCCCCAGTTATCGCCTGCCGCTGCCGCTTCCTATTCCCCTCTCGCTTCTCCACCCCTTCTTCTAGATGGCGAGTTGGCAGCCCATAAGGCCTTCACGCCACCTTTCCAGAAGAAGGCCATGTAAATTCTTACTTTATTTTATTTATTTGGAAGAAAAAAAGCACCATGTTATTTCCTTTTCACACCAATCTCATGGCACATGGCCCCCTTTATCTTTTATTGCCCTTGCTTCCACAACCTTCAAACACAACCTTCAGTGCCCACATCATTTGGACACGCACACAATTCAAGATGACTGAGCAGCTGACATCTTCTCCAGCATCTGACCTCTCACCCGACAGGCTGCAACAAGCTCAAGCCAATACCGTCAACCCTTAACACCTGGCGACGCCCTTAAAAGCAAAACCCTCCACACGCCATACATCCCATATGTACACAGGCACTTAATCCCATGCATCTGGATTTGCATTTGATAGCCTCACATGCATGGTTTCACACCATAGACGTGCTGCGGCACGACATCCACCCCCTCTAAACCTGCACATCCTCTGGTATGTGCCACACAGGTCCTGTATCTTAGCAATCACATCTGAATGATTCTGCTTTCCCTCCTGGATCAAATACCAATCGCTTTTGGCATATGTGCCATATCCTTTGCTCATATGAAGCCCTATCCTCACTTAGATTCCCTGCATATGCATAATTACCCTCATCATTCAAAGTGGGATGCTCCTGAAAATGATTTGCTTCAAAAATTTCCTCAGGCCATGTTTGAAGCCTTTGCACCACATATTGTATGGCCACACCAAGTAACAACTGCATTAACAGCATAGAATACACACTTGGTAACATCCCATCCAAATCTACTGTGCTCGGATCCAGCTCACCCACTGATAAACATTCATTCTTCTTATCCAAAGACGGAAAAGCATCAACACATACAAAGTCCAGCAAGGCATCATCGAGAATAGCCTCCAGATCTGAATCAATCTCATCACAATCATTTGGCTTACATAACACCTGCTCATCCTCACTTGCAACCAACAGTTGACTAGCATCAAGCATAGAAGAGCCCAAAGCTGATGGGGATCTATTATATACCATAAAATCATCCAATGCATCATCTAAGATAGCATCCAATCCAGGATCAATCACATTGAAGCCATTATCATCTTGCAATCCCACATGTTGATTATCATGAACATTCATACCCCCATAGCTATATCCATTTGGTTGCTCATATGCAGCCTCTTGAGGCTCTGTAACCACACTTTGCATATCCTGCATGTTATCTCCCAGTATTTCTTGATACATGTCTGCAGATGGGCTTAGAACTATGGGTCCTTCACCCAAGTACCCTTGAATCTGTATATCATTGAACCCTGCATGATCCAAAAAGACAGATTCAATTTCCCTCTCCAAATCATCATCATAAACAGGCTTCCAAGCTCGAGATTGTTGCTCACAAATGTGGTTGCAAGGTAACCCTGACACTGATGACATAGCATCACCCTGTTTATTGTTGGAACACCCTGTTAGCATTCCAGAATAACCCAAATCCAAAGAACCTTGGCAACCAGCCTCAGAAGCAACATCACTGTTGGAATCACCCATATCACTCACCCCCTCTAAATCAATCACACATACTTGTGGCCCGTCTGCATATTCATGTACATCATCCTGCTTATAAGCATCATAACCAGATAAGAATGCAGTAATGATAGCATCTTCTTCTTGTGTTAGATCTTCAAACTCTGCAATCATGCTTTCAACAAGAAGCATTGGTTCCTGCTGTTCTTCACACATATGATACGACACCTGAGGAATACCCTTCAAATGAGCACTTTCGTCATGAGAATCCTCAAGTTTACACAGCTTACATGCTTCACAGTCCTCTTCCTCGTGTACTGGGTCTTGAGCACCTGTCCTGAAGCTCTCTGAATCAAGTGTCTCCTCAAGCATAGGCATACATACATCATGTGGTATGATCATCGGACCCTGTATGTCTGCACCCTCAAACAAGGAAGACAGATTATACTTGCAGAGTTCACCCATTGCATCACTAATGGCTTTTTGCAGTCCCAATTTAGCATAAACAACCTCCACAATCTCTGTATCAGCCTTGAATAGCAATTGATTGTCCTCCATAAGACATGCATCGACAACTGCTTCTAAATTGGCTCGGATTGCTGCTGGAATACTATCACAGCTCACATTATACCTGGAACTCGCATAAACAAGTGCATCTGCAAAATCACTCCATCGTTTGGAGTGATACTCTGCTAGTTCCAGCACTTCATCTTTTAAATCAGGACTTACAAGGTATGCAAAAGATGCAATCATCATGTTTTCTGGAACCCCTTGATTCTTCATCTCTGTCTCGTAACACCTTAAATAGCTTTCTGGATCGTAACCATCAAATATATTGACCCTGTCATATACCAATTGCACCGCAATTTCCACTGCTTCCTGCATTTGCTTTTCTTCTTCAATCTTCCTAAACCGCTCTTCAAGCTCTTTCATTTCTGCATATAAATGCTCCATTTTGTACTCTCACCCCAGCGGTTTCACGTCGGGTTCACCAAAGCTGTCGTGACGTGGGCGGTGTCGCTGGGAACACACTGGGTGTCTGGCTGTGAGAGTTACATCCAAAATCCCGCAAGGAAACAAAAACAGTTAGCTCTTCAAGGGACATCACCTCATGGTATTCACATGAAAGATACACATGGCCATCATGGAGCATCAGAGGCTCAACATCCAACAAAACTATAAAATCAAGGCCAACATAGTCACCTCATATACATGACCAAACCAACCATCATATGGTTCCAAAATCCAAGAAAAAAATCAAAACCCACAAGATGCAAATGGATCCAAAACTGCAGCAGCTCCCTTCAACATTTCATCTCTTTCAAGGAGTCAGCAAGTAGAGAAAGGTAGGATCAGTTGCCCCATCCTTGTAGTAGGCGAGAACCAAAGACGCATCATCCTTCATTATCGAAAGACGGTCCATCTACTTCTGAAATGATCCCATTCAAAAGCTCCTTGTAAGGGAAAGAGTCAGACAGGAGTTCTCATCTCCTACATACTAAACTGACAGCAGCAGTAGCAGTTTTCATGATGCGACTAATACCCAGAGTCATAAACGAGAATCCACCATGACAAAATCCCCAGCTGCCACACTCTCCTTGTTTTTCTGCAGCGCCTGTGGCTGCAGCTCGCCACTCAAACAGACACGGGGCTCTCTCCCTCTTTCGCCGTGACTGCCCAGGCGACTCTCCCCTCTGACCAAAGCGGCCTCCCTGTGTCTATCTGCCCTGTGCAGAGAGTCTTCCCCGTATATCTGCAGCTTCAGCCCGTCCGGTTCCCTTCACACCAGCGGCCCTCAGTCATCCACAGCGCACCGAATACACCCCACCATTAGTGTTTCTTTTCGCTCTCTCTTGCAGCTGCGCCAGCGAGTCCCCAGCAGCTCCACATGGCCCGACGGCTCTCCAGAACATCACGCTGGCCTAGCTGCGCCTAGCTCTGCTCCCCTCTCTGCGCCAGCTCGTCCCTGTACTCTCCAAAACCCCTAGCCAGGCTCTCTCCAGAACATCACGCTGGCCTAGCTGCGCCTAGCTCTGCTCCCCTCTCTGCGCCAGCTCGTCCCTGTACTCTCCAAAACCCCTAGCCAGGCTCTCTCCAGCTGTCACAAGGACCTGCTTCTCTTTGTTGCCGTCAGTTTGGCGCCCCCCCCAGTTATCGCCTGCCGCTGCCGCTTCCTATTCCCCTCTCGCTTCTCCACCCCTTCTTCTAGATGGCGAGTTGGCAGCCCATAAGGCCTTCACGCCACCTTTCCAAAAGAAGGCCATGTAAATTCTTACTTTATTTTATTTATTTGGAAGAAAAAAAGCACCATGTTATTTCCTTTTCACACCAATCTCATGGCACATGGCCCCCTTTATCTTTTATTGCCCTTGCTTCCACAACCTTCAAACACAACCTTCAGTGCCCACATCATTTGGACACGCACACAATTCAAGATGACTGAGCAGCTGACATCTTCTCCAGCATCTGACCTCTCACCCGACAGGCTGCAACAAGCTCAAGCCAATACCGTCAACCCTTAACACCTGGCGACGCCCTTAAAAGCAAAACCCTCCACACGCCATACATCCCATATGTACACAGGCACTTAATCCCATGCATCTGGATTTGCATTTGATAGCCTCACATGCATGGTTTCACACCATAGACGTGCTGCGGCACGACAGCGTGCAGTTGATCAAGCATTTATTGCTGCCCAGCAGCAGAGAAGAAGTGGTACTAAGGCAACCCCTTCCACTGTTTCTTCTCCTATTAGTAGGTCTGCAACTTCTTCTCCTTCCACAGGTAGGAAGGCTCTTGATAAAGGAAAGAAAAAGACCAGGTGCAACTATTGTAAGGCAAATAATCATGTCATTAAGAATTGCCCTAAGCTAAAGGCTAAAGAGGCAAAGAAGAAAGAGTCAAATGCAGCCACAATAGTGGATGCTTCTACAAATGCAGATTCTGCAAATGTTGTGCAGGATACAGAATGGGCGTTTAGCGTGTATTGCCAGTACAACCCATTTGTACATGATGCATGTTTGGCAGTTTTTGTTGACTCTAATGTATGGTATTTTGACAGTGGTGCTACAAAGGACATTGCCTCGCATCGTGATATGTTCACTTGTCTTGAGGCTGTCCCTAATGGGAATACTGTCACATGTGCCAATAATGCTTCTTACCCAGTGAAGGGCATTGGTAAAATTATGCTTACTGTTGCAAATGGTAGCGCTTTCACACTTTCAGATGCTTTGTATGTGCCAGGGATAAAGAAGAATCTATTGTCTGTCTCTGCACTTGCTGGACTTGGACTTGTAGTCAAATTTGTGGATGTGACAGATGTACTGTTCATGATTTGACTTCTGGTGATACGATTATTGTATCTGGCACCTTGTTTCGTGGGCTGTATAGGCTCAATTCTTATGACAAGTGTGTGGAAGATTCAGCAAATGCAGTCTCTGATGAAAAGGTAGTTTCAGATGCAAAACTATGGCATGCTCGTTTTGGTCATCTAAACTTTGCTAGTTTGCTGCATTTGCAGAAATTTGATATGGTTGCTTCATTGCCCCCTCTTTGAAACATGTTTGTGAAGGTTGTATTTTGGGCAAAATGCAGCGTTCTGCGTTTCCAAAGGATGGTTCTGTGCGGGCCACTCGCAAATTGCAACTTGTACATAGTGATGTATGTGGGCCTATGCAAACTTCGTCATTTGGTAAACACTTGTACTTCGTGACTTTCATTGATGATTACTCAAGGCATGCATGGGTATATCCACTGAAGGTAAATTTCGAGTGTTTTTGTGATTCAAACAGTTTTTGCTTATGGTTGAAAATGTATCCAATTATAATGTGGGCACCCTCCATTCTGATCGAGGGGGGGAGTACATGTCTAAAGAGTTTGATGCATTTCTCGCTAGTCGTGGGATAAAACACTAATGTACAGTGCCGTATACCCCTCAGAAAAATGGTGTTGCTGTGAGAGAAAAAACAGGTCACTTATGGAGATGGCACGATGTATGGTCAAGAACCAAGCTTTGCCACATGCATTTTGGCTTGAGGCTGTCATGTGTGCTGCATATGTACTCAATAGGTGTCCCACTAAGGCCTTGTAGTCTATTACTCCATACGAAGCTTGGCATGGCAGGAAGCCTTCTATTGGTCACTTGCGTGTCTTTGGTTGCTTGGCCTATGCTTTAGTGCCTATGCAACAACGCTGTCAAATGATTTTTGTTGGTTACAGTGCTGAGAGCAAGGGTTACAGATTGTATCATCTACAGTCAAAGCGTATCTTGATTAGTCGAGATGTTGTTTTTGTGGAAGATGCTGTGCAGCCCTTGTTATCATGTACCAAAGAGACAGGTGTGAGCTCACGGGATGTATTTGATACATTGTTGCCTCTGTTTACAGGTGGGAATTCAAATGTAAGTCCTAATCAGGCAAATATTCAGCCTATGCAGATTTTAAACGACATCATAGATCAGCCTATTTCTGATGCAGATTTACAGGATGTAATTTCTGAGGATAGGGCTGAAAATGAGCAGGCTAGAGGTATGCCTAAATGGCTGGTGCAAACCTTGCATGATAGTAAAATTGATGCACCTATACCTAGTCGTACTCGTTCAGGTTTTCAGCATGCCTCTTATGCATCAGATTGTTATGCTTTGGCTGTGTCTAGTATGTGTGAAGAGGAAGAACCTCTTTCATTTGATGAGGCACAAAAATTAGAAAATTGGTTGGCTGCAATGCAAAGTGAATATGATGCTATAATGAAGAATGGTACATGGTCTTTGTGTGATTTGCCTATTGGTAAAAAGGCCATTGGATGTAAGTGGGTTTTTAAGTTGAAACGAAAGCCAAATGGCAGTGTTGATGGCTATAAGGCTAGGCTTGTTGCGAAGGGTTATGCTCAAGAAAAGGGCATTGATTTTAATGAGACCTTTGCTCCCACTTGTCGTATGACTACCATTCATAGCATTTGTGCATTGGCAGCTCATAATGGTTGGAATGTACATCAGTTGGACATAAAGACTGCATTCTTGAATGGAGATTTGCATGAGGAAGTGTATGTATCGCAGCCTCGTGGTTTTGTTCAAAAAGGGCAGGAAAACAAAGTGTGCAGGTTGAAAAAGGCTTTATATGGTTTAAAGCAAGCTCCACAAGCTTGGTATGAAAAGATACATGCATATTTGACTGCACATGGTTTTCAGAATAGTCCAACAGAAAGCACTTTATATGTTAAATGTGTGGATGATGTACATCTAATCATTGCTCTCTATGTCGATGACATGCTGCTCACAGGACCAAATGAAAGTTATATTGCTGATTTTAAGGCTGATTTGAATGCCTCTTTTGAGATGTCAGATTTGGGGCATTTGCATCATTATTTAGGGATACAATTTAAGCAGTGTGATGGAGGTATTGCTTTATGTCAGACAAAGTATATTGAGACATTGTTGCGGAGATTTGGCCTTGAAGACTGCAAGCCTATTGCTACTCCAAAGGAGACAGGTTTGAAGTTGAGTCTTCATGATGCTGGAGATCACTTTGATGTCACACTCTATCAGACAGTTGTTGGTTGCCTCATTTATGTATGCATTACGAGGCCAGACATTGAGTTTGCCGTCTCTCTCACAGGTGAGCAGGTTTATGCATAGCCCAGGGTCTCAACATTGGAAGGTAGTTAAACGCATCTTTTGCTACTTGAAAGGCACCATACATCTTGGGTTGTTTTATCCCAAGGGGGGATCATTGCCACCAGATTTACATGCTTTTTCGGACTCAGATTGGGCTGGTTGCTATGACACAAGAGTGTCCACAAGTGGTTTTTGTTTCATGCTCGGTAGCTCATGCATATCTTGGTTCAGCAAGAAGCAACTTACTTTGGCCACTTCTAGTTGTGAAGCTGAGTACAGGGCAGCTTTCACAGCTACCGTTGAGTGTGTGTGGCTCAGACAGCTTATGGCTGATTTGGGTGTTGGACAGGAGTCTGCCACCTCTATCTATACTGACAGTCAGAGCGCATTGTCAGTTGCGAGAAACCTAGTTTTTCATGCTCGCACAAAGCACATTGAGGTGCATTATCACTATGTCAGGGAGAGACTCTCAGCAGGAGAGATCAGCTTGGCCTATGTGCCAACACAGGACAACCTCGCCGATCTTTTCACAAAGGCGCTTCCTCGTGAGAAGTTCGAAGCTTTCCGCAAAGCTTTGGGCTTGCTCCCCTTTGTGGATTGATCTACTTCGGGCATGGTACTCCCCTATACATGAGTGCTAGCTCTCGTTCACACCATCACTCCCAGGGGGGATTTGTTGCCATATACATAGGTAGTGATGTGTGTGAACACACTTAGGACCACCGAGGCACTTTTTCCCTCTTTAGGAGGTTTTTTCCCCCGGCTTGTATATACGCCCATCCTTCTAGGGCTAACTTATCTTTTGTACATTGACACAATCTAATACATTGTGTGTTGTGTGCATTCTTGCTTCTTCTTCTCCAAGCTTTGTGTGCTTTCCTGCAACCCTAATTCCAACAGAGTAAGCATGAGATTTCTTCAATTTCCTTCACTTCTTGAATCCCATGGGAGAATTAGGTTTTGTAACCAAAATTTTAAGAAATGCTCTCAATAGTCCTCTTATTCATGCTTGGCTAAATGCACATAAGTGATCAATTTGTGCATTGGTGAGGGATTTCAAGTGCAATTACCTCTTTTTGCAATTCTGAAATTTCTTGAAAAATTAGGGTTTATGCATGTGTTTCATGAGATCTAGGGAATCCATTATCTTCATTAAGCCTTCCTCTATCCTCCTATATCACTTTTGCATCATAATCAATCGGGGATTAGGATTTATTGAAAAAAGAGGGTTTTAGAGAAAGGGCCCTAGAATTAGGGTTTGTTTGGATACATGCCCATGGACCTCATTGATCATGTGATGCATTGATTTCTTCAAGGGAATTGCATATACCCAAGGGATCATTGAATTCAAATTACCCTTCTCTTTTGGGGTTTCTTTGTGCAATTGGCATTGTGTTGTTTCCACATGAAGCTATGAGGGATTGAAGACATCAAGAAGCTTAAGTGTATTCCCAAATAACCTCTTCTACGACATTAGCTTCGTATATGCATAATCATGGCATGCAACTATAAGTGCCAATTGTAAGTGGATTCACATATACCTTCAAGTTCATGTTTCATAACTCACACACACTTGTACTCACAATTTAATTCTTAGTAATCAAGTGATGTGTGAGGGTACCTCGGCAATTGGAGGAGAAGCCAGGGGGAGCATGTCTTGAATCCACCTTGCCGTCAGTGAGTGCCATGGAAAATCGGTAAGGTGGAGGATTAGGTATTGGTGGTGAAGAAATGGTCCCAACTTGTGCCTAGTTCGACTTAGGTACTCGACCTAGGTACGAGGGTGGGAAGAGCTTGTTGGCCGGGAGATCAGTAAGCTTCGACACTCTTCATCAACTTTCGAGTGCTTATTATGGATGCATCTTATTGAGCAAGGATTTTGGCAAGCAAGGAATTCAGTTTTGCAAGTGAGTGTGTTGGTTGATATTGAGATTTAATTGCCAATACAAAGAAGGTGCTGTCGAAATTTTTATAAAAACACTTGTGCAAGCACTTGAGGTTACATGTGAATGCCAAGTTGCAAAGTAATGAGATTCATGCCTTCAAATAAGGTCTAAGACATTGCCAATGCAAAAGGGAAGTGAGGATTGATTTGGAGAGAAGTTTGACAGTTTTTCGTTATGGCACTAAACTCTAATTCAGTCTGAGGGGGTTAGGGCCACTTCTAAGGTGTTTGTATCAAGGGCTACGTTTGGAGCCCTCAAGTGTTTGATTCAGACTCCATTTACTTTCTCCAATTGGCAAGTTTACCCACATGGCAAGAAGGCTGCCCACTCAAAAATAGCACATCATTTTGGGAAAGTGAGCATAAGGCTAGGTTCCACATACCCTAACCTTTCTATCTAGCCTTAGATCTTACCATTTGGACACCGGGGCCATCCGCTATATCCATTTCTCCACTAGATATCCTATTTTTGCAAAAATTAGGGTTTCTAGACTGAACCTATTTTGGCACCATAGTTGGATAGTACACTCTTCCCTCATTCCAACAAGCTAAAAACTTCAAGATTTGGACCCCGTTTTCTTGGTCAAAGTGGTAATCTACTCATCGGTTGACTTTTCAAAGAAGTCAAAACAGAGAGTACTTACGCATTGGTCGTGGGGTCAAAGTGATCATACACAGGTGTTCTACACATCATTGCCTCTCCGTAGAGCTAAAGAGCTTGTAAATCAGAGTTCGGGCCATACCAACTTGAAATTGGTCATTTTTCAATGGCGTCCAAGTTAAAGGTCAAGGCTACTTTCATGGAAATAGTGGAGCATGAGGGTGGTGTTCAGGAAACAAGGTAAGATGTTCAAGAGCATGTGCAAGGCAATGTTGATTTTCACCAAGGATCAAACTTACCTCATGGTTCCATGGAGAATCTAGGAATTGTGCAATTGATGGAGAAGATGTATCTTGACCAACACAACACTATGAGTCAAATGCTAAAGCTTGTGGAGAGTTTTAGTGAGAAATCTCAAGATGTTGCAAGTGAGGAGAAATTCTTTAACCGCTTGGATTAAAGATTTGAAGCCATGGATCAAAATTTTAGAAAGGTTAGTGATACCTTGCATGATGGGTTTGTTGAGATGAAAGAAGGATTCAAAAGCTTAAGGTAGGAATTGGGCAAGGGAAAGGAAGTTTTCAATGAGCCAATGGGATCTCGAGCATTGGGACCCCAACCTCTTGGATCTACCATGAGAACTTTGAATGCAAATGCTTCACAACTACCTCAAGCTAATCGTCATCAACTTGAATCGAGCCACGGGCCTCCTAAGATGTACCAAGGAGGATCAAGCACATTTGGAATGCCGATGCAACAAGGTGGTTATGGGATGCAACAAAGTGGTTATGGGATGCCTATGAAATCAAGTGGAAATAATGCTCCAAATATGCCTATGCATCAAGGGAATGCTAATATGGCAAGTACCGTATTGGGGCATGGTTATCTCCAATGCAAGGGAAGAGTTTGGAAAGAGGAAAAGGCATTCCATTAGGTGAACCACCTCCATTTGGTAATTGGAATGCTTCTCTCTCTTACATGAAGGGGAAATCGGAATGTTGTGGCGGATGCATTGTCATGCATATGGGCATGTAGATGCATGGCAATTTCAGAGGTACATAAAGATTGGATTTTGGATATCCAAGAAGAGTACCTATTGGATGAGGAAGTTGCACCATTGTGGCAGAAATTACAGCAAGGATCCCATGATGATTTGCTACATTTTGAACTTCGTAAATGGACTCATCTACCTACAAAGGCAAAGTCTACCTTGTGTCTACTTCAAGATACAATAAGGTGTTAGAAGAAATGCATTCTTCTCAAATGTCGAGACACATGGGGCTGTTTAAGACCTTTGAAAAGGTGCGAAAGAGTTTTTATTGGAAGGGAATATGGAAAGATGTGTATACTTTTGTAACAAGTTGCTGGCCTTGTCAACAAAATAAAGATCCCACTCATAAGCCCGGAGGTTTTCTTTAGCCTTTGCCTATTCTCGATGGCAAATGGACACACATTTCCATGGATTTCATCACGGGGCTTCCTCATACAAGGAGGGGATGGGATAGCATATATGTGGTGGTAGACCGCTTGACAAAAGTGGTGCATTTTATTCCTTCCAAGGTCAAATTTATAGCATCTATGATTGTTGCAAAATAGTTTGTGGATAATGTGTTCAAGTTGCATGGAGTGCCACAACAAATTGTTAGTGACCGAGATATGAAGTTTATGAGTTCATTTTGGAAGACATTGTTTGATATCATGGGGACTGTTTTTACACCTAGCACCACCTATCATCCTGAAAAACTGATGGGCAAACCGAGAGGGTGAATAAGTGGGTGGAAACCTACTTAAGGCACTATTGTTGCAAAATAGTTTGTGGATAATGTGTTCAAGTTGCATGGAGTGCCACAACAAATTGTTAGTGACCAAGATATGAAGTTTATGAGTTCATTTTGGAAGACATTGTTTGATATCATGGGGACTGTTTTTACACCTAGCACCACCTATCATCCTGAAAAACTGATGGGCAAACCGAGAGGGTGAATAAGTGGGTGGAAACCTACTTAAGGCACTATTGCCATGATACGCAAGGTGTTTGGGATGATTGGTTGTCGCTTGCCGAGTTTGCTCATAATAGCACGCATCATGAGAGCATTGGCATGTCACCTTTTGAGGCACTTTATGGATACAAAGTGAATATGCCAAATGATGATTCAAAAGCAAGAAGGGGTGAATCCTAATGCAAAAGAAGAGATGGAAAAGTTGGATGCACTCTTACAACAGTGCAAAGCTAATATGAAGCAAGCTCAAGAAATTGCTTCAAATTTAACATAGTATCAGAGCCAAGCTTAGGATTCATCTGATTTTTGAGCCTTATTACCTTGCTAATTACTTTACTAATCATGATTAGGATTTAAACATATTTTTACTCTCTTTTCAACCATTCTCTGCACCCCCAGCTGGTGGAGGAGCTCTCTCTCCTTCCAGCCTTAAAATTAGGCAAAGACCTCTTAGCCACACATAACTATACTCCCCACGATTCAGCGCATCACTTAAATTTGTCAGATTACTGCGTAGAACTCTTGGAATTCATGATTTTATAGGCACCACTTTTCAGAAGTAATTTGGAGATCTACACTTACATAAGGTGAATTGGTCTAATTCCTCTTAGCCCCAAGGGTCTGCAAGGGTGCTCTACATGGGATGCTGAAGATCTCAGATTTGAGAAATTCCTCAAGGAGAAGTGGCATAAAGCTCTACATCAAATCTCCAAGTGACTGGTAAAATAGATGTTTGGTCAAATCTTTTTTTCTTAGCTTTATCCTCTACTATAGACTAACTAACTACTATTGATTCCTTTGAAAGGATTTGAGCTCATTCGAACTCTAAGGCACCAAATCTGGCCTCCCTATACACTCTATTTTTTGCACACAAAACAAGGGGGATTATTTTACTAATCAATGATTAATTAGCACTAATCATTATATTTTGGTGTAATTGATGGTTCAAATTTACCATTGGGTATCTGATACAGATCCCTATCACTTCAAATTGCAATTCGGAGATGGTTTGATATCCCCACCATTCAATACAAATCAGTTACCCTTGGCTATATGTAATTTTTGGTAAATTCATGCTGATTAACTTGTTGTAATCATCATTAAACATCAGAGTGGAGTTGTGAAAGGGTAGACATTGCCCTTGAATCTTGAATTGGATCAAGAAGTAAGACCCCCTTCACATCATCATGAGCAATGCACAAGAAATAGCTAAATTTAACGGGGAGCAGTTCCATACTTGGCAAACAAAGACCATGTATCTCCTCATCATGAGGAATAATCTATGGGGGCTAGTTGAGGGAAGAGATGAATGTCTAGAGGAGCATGGGGAGATTGAGTGTAAGAGCAGGAATGAGAAAGCATTAGGACTCATTTCACTCAGCTTAAATGATGAAATCATTCACCATAGGGATACAATAAGCTAAGGATGCATGGGATGAAAATAAATTATTTGGCACTCAAGCAAAAAATTCAAAGATAAATATGCTAATGCAATTCTATAAACTTGACATGAAGGAAAGTGAACCTCTAACCACACACTTGAACAAATACAAAATCATTAAGCAACAACTGGTAGCCATTGGTAAGAAGGTAGAGGATGATGAGGCACTAGCAGTGCTTTTGAAGAGTGTGGGCAAAGGAGAGTATGAGAACATTGTGGAAACCTTAAAGAATGTACCAGATTTGAAGCTGCATGAGATAGAAGGAGCTCTACTAGAGCAAGAGACAAAGTCAAAGAGAAGAAAGGGTTGGACCCAACAACTGGAGAGGAGAGAGCATTCTACACCTGAGGAGGACTCTCACGAGGTCAAGGATGAGGAAGAGGCAGGGGAGGAGGAAGGACCTTCACTTGCCAACTGTGGGAAGCCAGGACACATGGCTAGATACTACTACTACAGTAAACCAAATGAAGAGGGATCGACATGGGAGTCTGTAATTAAGTGGGTAGCAATGAAAAGGTGAGAGGAATCTACTGTTGAGAGAAGCATGAGTGAATATAGGGGTGTGGAAAGATTCTAGGAAAAGGTGTCCCTAGATGTAAGGGAGGTGGCACAAATCAAGGAAAAATCAGTGGGATTAAATGCTTGGCATCTTGTGGATGTAAAACCTATAAATTGAGGTATTGGCCTAATGAGAAATTGCTCGTTTTTGAGTATCCATGCTTACATTAAGCTATTAGATTAATTTCTCACTAATCTCATCTTAATCATCATCTAATCACTTGCTAATTATGTTGATTCTTGCATTTGATCCACCATAGCTCATCACATTGCTGCAACACACAGCAAGAGCGGCATACACCTCCCTGCACTAGTCTAGAGAGATTAGTCGAGGTTTCTATGGGAAGAGGAGTGCTAGTCCAAAGTGACTAGATGAGTCACTTGGGTTATGTATCGAGATCGAGAGCTCGGGGCTAGGCCCCTCACAACCATTTAACTCTAGCTCACTGGTTGGGGGTGATAAATTTTGTAGGAGGAAAAGTATAGATGAGTACCTACTCTACAAGGGTAGAGTTTGGTACCAGCTATTGGTGATTTTCGGGCCTAAATTCTTATAGAAATTCATGATAGTCCAAGTGCTGGAAATCCTAGGATACAAAAGACCTATGCACTAGTTAAAAGATAATTTTATTGGCCTAGTTTGTTTAAGGGTGTCTAGGAATTTGTGCTAAAATGCGAGAAGTTTTAGGTTAATAAACATGAGTGCCTCAAGGTTCCAGGTTTCCTACATCCATTGGATATTACTAAATGGAAATGGGAAAGTATTTCCATGGATTTCATCACTAATTTACCTAGAACTAATCGAGGGAATGACTCGGTTTGGGTATTGGTTGACCGATTGACCAAGATGGTCAAGTATATACCTACTAAAAAAATGGTGAAAACTCTTGAGTTAGCTAGGTTGTTCATCAAACATCTCTACAAGCAATATGGCTTACCCACCACAGATATAGTCTCTCATAGAGACATGAAGTTTGATAGTCACTTCTGGAGGGAAGACTTCAAAAAGCTAGACACTACTCTGAGTATGAGGTAGGACACATTATCTACGTAGTCTGAAGGTCGCCAGACCGAGAGAGTCAGCCAAGTGTTTGAGGACATGCTTTGAGCGTATGTCAGTAAGAAGCAATCCAATTTGGAGAAGTGCCTGCCACATTTGGAGTTTGCTTATAATAGTTTGAAACATTCCACGACTGGATTTAGCCCATTTATGTTGATGTATGGATTCTAGGCCAGATCTCCTATAGCTGTGGGCTAGAGAAGAAGAAGTTGTAGTCTATCAAGGAGTTCCTTGAGGACATGAAAGATATGCTGCAGGTAGCAAAAGATAGCATATGTAGTGCACAAGATCATGCAAAGACATGCAAACAAAGGTCGCAGCAGAGAAGTAGCCTTTGAAGAAGGTGACTTTGTATATTTGAAATTCCCTGTGAAAAGCTGGAGACTTTAAAGTTGGGAAAGTGTCAAAAACTTTTGCCTAGATATTGTGGTCCCTTTAAAATCCTTAAGGAGGCTGGTGGATTAGCATAAAACTTGACTTGCCAAAGAGCTCTCGAGTTCATCCTATCTTTCATGTCAATAGACTATGAAAAACCATTCATCATAATAAGGAGCATGTAGTTTCTCCAAGAGTTTCGGTGGAGTTGATAGAACCACTATCTCTTCTACATGAACTTGAGAGGACTATTGGATTTCGAGATGCGAACATAAGGCACACTGTGCACCAAGAGAAACTTGTTAAGTCGAAGGATCTTTCGACAAGGATGAGGTGTCCATGTGGGAATGCTTAAGGGGGAGCGTGGGTAGCGAGCAAGCTCAGGTTCAGGGGGAGAGGGAACCTGGGCATAGTTCCGTGGGGGCGGTCAGGTATGTGTGGGCAGGCAGGTCACCATATATACCCGATAGTGGAGAACCTTATCCTCGTTCCCTCTATGGTTAGGTGGTTATCCAAAGCTCTTCTCCTCCATCAGCGACCGCTACCATAGCGTGACATTTCTATGTCCAGGTATATCATTGGGAGGCAAACATTATGCATGTGATTTCCTACAGATGATGGCGATTGTGTGGAGAGGCTTTTGGTAAAGCTTGGATCAAGACATGCATAATGAAAATCACTCTTCTACTATCATGGATGTTATAATCCAATCACAAGATCGAGACCCTTTTACTGGTCAATCTAGAAAGCCATTGGTCATTGGCCTTTCTTAGACAAGAGATTTAATTGATGTGTAGTGATGTACCGAGGGATTTCTATTTTAGACATTGGTCATTGGCCTTTCTTAGAAAAGAGATCTAATTGATGTGTAGTGATGTACCAAGGGATTTCTATTTTAAGTTAGATGGTAAGAAAATTGGAAGCAGAAGTGAAGCTTCTAAAACTTGCTCTATTTGTATCAAACCAAATATCCTAGAGGTTGTGGAATCACCTTGATATTGTAACCTTTCCATCTATAATAAAATTTAAGAGCTATCTTTGGTCTATATGTTGTGTAAATGTTACTTCTTTCTTGTTTTTGCATTTTAGGTTAGCTCTCATCTTGCATTGAGTCTTTTTCTTTCTATTTGCTTCAATGGCAATCACATGTCCTAGGCATCCCTGCTTCTCTACCTTGAAAATGTATAGATTTCAACATTGAGCTGTATAATAGGATATTACTTGCATACATTACTTTAGATTCTACATATAGGTACTATGGAGAACGAAAGGACCATTTCATGTAAAGACATTACCACGAAGCAAGTTTTCTTGGTGCTACCAAGTTTATCATAGAGATCATCATTACAACATGGAGATACAAAAATGCATTGTTAACATCTGACATGACAAAACTTTGTACATGTCGAGAGCAGTTAATATAAAGATCCATACCTTCTTAAATTATCGAATATCGAATTTACATAGATATTTGTTCTAAATATGTGAATTCTAGTTAACTAGGCTGTGTAGAATATTGTTGGGTAGGGGAAGCTTGCTCTTTCTATGGGGGAGAGTAAGCTTGCTCTTACTATTGGGGAGAGTCACAAGGATTCTCTTACTATGCTTGCTCCCACCAAGGGGATGGCAAATCTCAAATGTGGATCCACCCCTTGTCGGTTAGCATTTATAGATATTGCCACAGTGGCCATTGCGGGGCGGAGGGGGCACAAATGCATATGGCATATAAGGCTCTATACCTAAACCATGGACATACATCCACGTAGGAAGTCTCCTCTAAGACCAGAAGCAAGAATATAAGAGAATTCAAAACATATACCCTGCGCTGAGCTTCCCATGGGAGATTTGATAAAACCAGGCGCCACAGATAATTTACATCATATTACTTTGAGAAATCATAAAACTTTAAATTAAAGTCAATGACATGGATATAACAAACCTTAAAAAATAGCCTCCATAACTCTATTGACCTCCTTGTGTATTCTAGATATGATATCAATCTCCTCCATGTCAAAAGGAAAGTATTGAGGAGTGTTTTGCACTAGAAGCTTCACAAAAAAGGAGGGGCCCAAATATCTCAAAGCTTCAACATTAGCATTATAAAATTCTGGAGCAGCATCTTTATTCCTTGCACTTTGAATACTCTCCAAGGGAAGTCTCCCTATTTATGGCTTTGTTATTGGTCCTTTGCGCATTGAGCCATTTGTTACGTAAATGATTGACCTTTGTCTCTTCAATGACAGTAACTCTTTCCCTCAGGGGAGGGATTTCTAGGATACCTTTCATCTGTGTGTTAATGAGTTGAACTGGCTCTAGAGTCTTGTCATACCTAAACCTAAGAAACCATGGGGAGTACATGTCCTTTGACATCAATATTACTGTGTGTGCATGGGAAACTAGAGTGTAGCTGTCCTAAAAGTACTCAACAACCCAATCCTTGGCAGCATCCTTGAAGCAACCCAAACGCCGAACCCTGCTAATGCATACCAATGTGGTTACTTTTATAAATGTATCTAACGAGACATTGGAATGGGAGTTTCCAAATCACTCTCCATGTGCCTCTACACCTTTCATAGTTCACATAGAGTGGACCTATGCCACTCGTACCTCCGAGTTCTCATTGATCAAAGGCCGGATATATTTTTTCCCAGTGCAGCTTTCTGATCAATTTTAAGATCTTTTGATGAGGAGGTCCTCATTGTTCGTTTTTTCTGCACCATTTATAACAAAATTAGACATATAGCTCAAATGACTAACAAAGAATTTTTTCTGCACCATTTATAACAAAATTAATAAAATACCCATTAATTCAAAAAAATACCCATTAATTGGTAGCATCCTTGAAGCAACCCAAACACCGAACCCTGCTAATGCATACCAATGTGGTTACTTTTATAAATGTATCTAACAAGACATTGGAATGGGAGTTTCCAAATTTCGCTCTCCATGTACCTCTACACCTTTCATAGTTCACATAGAGTGGACCTGTGCCACTCGTACCTCCGAGTTCTCATTGATCAAAGGCCAGATATATTTTTTCGCAGTGCAGCTTTCTGACCAATTTTAGGATCTTTTGATGAGGAGGTCCTCATTGTCCGTTTTTTTTGCACCATTAGACGTATAGCTCAAATGACTACCAAAGAATTTTTTCTACACCATTTATAAGAATTTTTTCTGCACCATTTATAACAAAATTAATAAAATACCCATTAATTCAATATGCTAGGAATTTCTCTTTTCCCATCTAAATGATGGAACTCCAAATGTCATAGGAATTCCTCTTTTACCATTTAAATATTTCTCATAGATAAAATAAATTTATCTAAAATTCATCTTTGAATTTAAATAAAATACCCATTAATTTCAATATGCTAAAAATTACACTTTCCTCATTTAAATATTTGAATTCCAATATGGTGGGAATTCCTCTTTCATCATTTAAATTTATCTATGCAAAAAGATAAATTTAACTAAAATCCTTCTTTAATTTTTAAATAAAACATACATTATTTTAGCATCCTAATTTTTCTCTTACTTCATTGGAATACATGGATTTCCATTGTCATGGGGATTACTCTTTTAACATAAAAATGAATTACTAGAAATTCCTCTTTTTCCTAATTAACTATTTATGCATAAACATAAAAATTCATTTTTCCATGATTATAATGAGAATCATTCAATTAATCTAGGATGATTAATCCTAGAATATGGTAGGAAGTCCTCTTTTCATATTATGAATGAAAATGATTTATGTGTTAATTTTTCAAATATTTTACCATAGCTTCGCTGCTATTATTGATAATTCTCAATAATTTTAAAAACATAAAGTTTAGTAATATCATATGATAAAATAACCATTAATTGGATAAATATCCAATTATGGACTTGGTTCCTAATTTTTCCATGAATTAAATAGCATAAAAGCATTAAAAAGCCACTTATTTGGCCTCAATTTGAGAAGCATAGAAATTACTTTTAGATTAGAGAATTGCTTCATCAGAAGCTTCATTTGAATATAGAATAGGTCATAAGAATGACCATTCTTTGGGGGAGAGAGAGACATGCTTTTAAAAAAACATTTAATTTAAGCATAAATGAAAATTTATGTGTTTTATCACTACAATTCATTAAAGAACTTCAATTGTATTAAAAAGCCATTCAATTGAATGCTTCTCAAGCTTGAGAGGGGTTGAGAAGAGAGAACATTTGGAGATTTTTAAAAAAAGGACCATAAACCACACTTTATCTCCTAGATTGCTTGATTCTTTAATCAATGTAGAGGCCCCCAACCAATCAATGTAGAGGCCCTCCTAGATTGCTTGATTCTTTAATCAATGTAGAGGCCCCCAACCAATAAATTGGTTTGGTGTGTTGATGAAGACTCCAAGGAAGATTGAAGAGAGAGAGAGAAACTCCAATCTCTCCAATTTATAGAGGATTTTTAGAGGATAATAGAAAATATCATTATTTCAGTATAATACTGGCATGGTATAGTTCTCCTATCTTTTTACAACAAACTAAGGATCTATTTATAGGTGAGGGAGGCCTCTAACCAAGTCCAACTAGTTTCTAGAATTTTCCAAGTTCAGTTTGGCTGAATTTGGACAAGATTTGGACCTAGTTTGGCTTCCTTTTTATTTGGTTTGATCCTCGAGAGAGGAGAGATACAAATATCACATTATTTTTTAGTTTAAAACTCTACCACACATGTGAAATAGCTGCCTCCTTGAAGAGCCCCCTTCTCCTTAACCAAGGTGTCAAAATTGAATCATTATACCCAAAATATCTCATTTTTTTAAAGTAATATTCATAGTTTTTTACTAATAAACCTTGTACTCAGTCAACTCTTCATCTTAAGTGGGAATTTACTCATTTTTTGGGTATTTTTCTTTTATAAACTAGATTGGACCATAATCTAATTTTTTTTGAAAATCTAGACCCTTAGGCTAAGGTCCTTTATACTTATTTTCAATTAATTCCAAATGCCCATTGGAAAGTTCTTTTTGAATTTCTGTTTGAGGGGAAACCATTTTAGACACTAGGAGGATTTTTATATCCAAAAATATCTCAATTTTGGATTACCTCTCTCTAGACAATTTCTCTCTCCAAGTCAAAACAGGGTAAAATAGAATCTTTCTTTTATTTCAAAGAGGGGAATAATTATAAGATCAGAAGGGGAGGTTCTTACACCTGTACACCTCAAAAGGTGGAGGGAGGAATCTTACAATGAGATTTAGCCCTCACCCAATCTTCTTTGATTTATAATATTAGCCAACATGTAGTGTCTAGGATTATGATTAATGGTGGGGGAGTGACTGAGCCCATTCATTTGACGAGATTGGTCTGATAGGGATGCCCACTTAGCCCTCTCTTGTTTGCAATTGTTACACATTCAATCTTATCTCGACTCTATTGGATAAGCTAGTGGATGATGGTGAAGATGCAGGGATTACTCTTCCAAGCGAAGAGCATATGGTCGGCAAGGCATTGGCAAATGATTCTTTCATGTTCCTTAAGGATCAAAGAGATAATGTTCAGAAGGCTATTATTGTTTGGGATACTTTTGGTCTTGCTTCACGGTTATACATTAATATGCAAAAATCTACTCTGATAATAAGAGAGTGATTTGCCTGGTTTGGGATGGAATGGGCATGTCATATAAAGGGGATGATGCATCACATGCAACTTGGGCTATCCGATTGGAGTTGATGTTGATTCAGATGCTTTGTTGGCATGGATTTCTGCAAGGATACATGTTAAGTTTGTGTATTGTAAGTCTCAAGGTTGGCCTATGCATGTTCGGCTCAAAGTGGCACAATCCATTATGATTAACATGATATATTTTTTCTTGACTTTATTGCCATGGATAAGCAAAGCTTTGCATCAAATACAATAGCCATTTAGATTTATGCTATGGAAAAGAGCAAGAAATAAGCCAAGGCACATGTTGATTTCTTGGGAACATGTTACTACTCCAAAGAGGAGTGGAGGGGCTGCCCTATTAGATGTCAGATTACATATGGTTCCTAGGAGATGGCCTTTATTACAAGATATGTGTGTATCTCAAGAGCCATGGGTGGTAATGGCCAAGGCCCTCATAGAGAAGGTTGCACACTTGTGCACGGTAATACCAGGATTGATGGTACATCGTGAGATGTAGTGAATGGTTCCCAATAGGTTTGAGTGGTGGCTTCACCTCTCCTTTCTCATTTGATGATCTCATGGAAGGCGGTGTTGGCATACACTAAATGGAAGCCTTCAGATTAGCAGTTGCACTTGAATTCTATGGCAGGTGAGGTGTTGTCTACTTCACAACTTCTGGAGTGGCCTGACAAACTTGTTGAGTGGCAAAAATTCAATAGAATGTCTTGATTGAAACTAGTGAGAATTATGGATGGTTTGTTGCCACGTAGAGGCCATTAATTATCTTTTTTAAAAATCCGTCAATATTTTTGTGTTCCATACATAAACATAAATGATAATTTCCATCAAAAAACATAAATTTAGCATTTATATCCTTGCATTGCTACTGCATTCATGTATAGCATAAGTTAATAATTAGATCCTCTCAAGAGAACTTCGAGAAACATTGGTAAAGAGTTTGAAATAGAAATTGAATACATGTAAGTGAACTAGGAATCCTCCTCTCTCTCTCTCTCTCTCTCTCTCTCTCTCTCTCTCTCACCCACACACACACACACACACACACACATATGAGATCTATTTTTGAAACTTTTATTAGAGAACTAGGAATACATGTAAGTGAACTAGGAATCCTCTCTCTCTCTCTCTCTCTCTCTCTCTCTCACCCACACACACACACACACACACACACATATGAGATCTATTTTTGAAACTTTTATTAGAGAACTTTAGTACACATGAGATTTGTTTTTGAACTTTGATATATGATTTTAAAAATGGAAATTTGATTTAAATACTTCGGTACTTTGAACTAAAGTAGAACAAAGTGTTTAGAAATGGATAGAACAATATACAATGAAACTGATAACTTTTTAATGTATGTTTCTCAATGTAGGTACATTATAACTTTATCATATCTCTATTTTTGAACTGGATCATATATTATAAAATGTGTGTATATTTATTAATTAATATATAGGTAATATAACCACAAGTTCATGCACGGATGGAGGGTTGAAACAATTAATATATAAGGAATATATTTATTAATTAATATATAGGGAATATAACCACAAGTTTATGTGGGTGGAGGGTTGAAACAATTCTTCTCTCCTGAAAATTCCAAGATCCAAGGAATGTGCCCTTCCTTGGAGAAAAAAATTACTTGTTGTGAACTTAGAAGTGTAGAGTTTAGAGATTGGTTCTATTCTTGTATTCTTTGAATACGTAATTCATTATAGCATGAAATTTCGAAGCAAGTAAACAAAACAACTAGAGCAAAAATACGTACTTACTAAAGGAGGGATTGAAGGACAAGTGTAAGTGGAGTGCTTTTCGGATCCATGGAGCAATGTGATAGAGAAGAAGTCCTTGATATATGGACAGTGCAATAGCATAAGAGATGGGTGCTAGAAGAAGGGGGAGCTATTTTAAGGAATGGATGATATTTTATGGAGGTTGGGAAAAGGTTATAAATGATATTTTATGGAGGTGGAGGAAAAGGTTATAAATGGATTCATCGCTTTAGTTCATAAATCCCTTGAACCTTCTTTGATTGTGAGAATCACCCTTATGGGAGGGCAATGATTATGGAAGTGAAATGACAAGGTAAAATCTATTGGGTAGTTGAATGTTTATGGTTGGCATTGCAAAGTAAAGAAAATAGATTTGGAGTTGGTTTGATAAAGTTGAATCTCATCATTTTGTTATTTTGATGAGAGATTTCAATATGGTGGAGAGTCATTATGAAAGAAAACAAGGAAGTTGATTCTAGAAGAGCTATTGGGATATTGGAGATTGAAATCTATGTGCCCAATCTCTAAGCTCCCATCAAGCCCTTATGGTTAACTAAAGAATCTCATTGCCCAATCTCTCAGTATCATAATCTTCCAGTTTCCACATATCCACCAACAAGCCCTTACAGTTGACTAAATAATACCATTTCTCAATCTGCCAATTTCCATCAGTCCACTAGGCCCTTATGGTTAACTAAAAAATCGCATTTCTAGTGGGAGAATCCTAAGAGTTGGGGATTAGGGCATCACATTTTTTCTAAAAAGAATTTGGTAATTAATAACATCTTAATAAAGGACAAAGTGGTTGTGGATAAGACTAATACCATAGATATTGGAAAAGGATTGGAAGCACTTAGTAGGTAATAGGCAAAAAAAAGGAGCTAGATCATCCCAATATGGAAAGGTGTACATGGTGCAAGGCCCAGCTAGATGATTTAGAAGTTCAAAGTGCTCAAACTAATAGATTCTTGTTTATAAAATAATTCTTTAATGCCTTCTAGGTTCCTCCACTAAGGAATTTTTTAAACTCTTTGAAGAGAAAAAGGACACAAGAAACTATGTAGCTCTTACATAAGAAAGGAAACCTTGTCCAAGACCCTTAACAAATGGCTTATAAATGGGTTGAATATATAGGCAACACCCTTAATCTTAGACAAGATGTGTTCAAGGAATGATTTCAAGTTGAGACATACATTCCATAGATTTGTTAACCCAAGGTTAATGGGCACCACCCAAAACATCTTGTCTTGTCAAGACCTTGTATACAATGCATAATGGAGAAGTCATCATCAACGAGCTAAGAAGACACATCCAGCTTGTGGGGAAGAGCTAAGAAAATAAGCTAAGAAGACACATCGAGCTTGTGGAAGAGCTAAGAAAAGGGCTTGGATATTTACAACTTTAAAAAAGGGTTGGGCACGGACATCAAGAATTATCAATTGGTCACCCAAATCGTGCAATGTCCACCCAAAGCGGTACTTTAGATGCGTGTAGCACACTCTAATCTTGCATTTGCACTTCATGTTGTACTCAATGGTAATAGCATGGCTTGTATAAAGGCTATCATCCTATGCACTTCATGAAAGATCTCTAATTACTTCTCATTAGTTCACTTTTTAAGTGTTGGGCACCCAACTTCAGTGAGTGTGAACTCCTGTGGCCAATAAGTGGCATGTATATAAGTGACTTTAACAAATGAGAAAGGAACATTCCCTTGAGTGTTGATTGAGAGTATGTTCTTTCTCCTTGTTCTCTAGCTCTCTACCATGCCCTCTTATTCTCTTGGTAGTGCTTATGTGAGAGAGTGTGTGTGAGAGAGAGCTCTACCCTCTTGCCCTCTTGGTCGTGCCATGTCTTGCTAGTGAGAGAGTGAGAGTGAGCTATTGTCTTCGTGTGCTGGAGCACAGTCTTACAAAACAACAGGGAGTGCCAAGCTCTACATAGACAAGTCTCGTGGTGACAGCAGGAGGTGGGTCTTCTCAAGTGCTAGCTTGCATTTGTGTGGTTGCCTCTTCCATGAGATGGTGGGTAAGCTACCAAGTCGCCAACGACATGCGAAAGGTGAGTACTCTTCACTTAGTAGCTTTGTGTTAGTGTGTGGTGTACTTGGGCTTTCCATTGGCACCACTAACGGGGAGCACGGTTGTGTGCCTTAGTGTTTGCTTAGACTCTTGTGTGTAGGGTTGCTTTCTTTGTTTCCATTCGGTGATGGATTCGGCGTTGGTTGTTACATTTGGCGAAAGATCGAGTGACAGATTTTGATTTGGTTGAAAGGGTTTGTTTAGTTTTGTTGTTGGATTTGATTTGTAGTAGGACAAATTTAGGATAAAGTTTGTGTGATTTTTTGTTGTTTATTGGTGGATTGTTTTAGGGTTTTTTTCTTTTTCCATATTAATTAGTGTTTTTGTTTAGTCTCAGAAACTAGTGTTAGCTTTAAGACTAACTTTAGTATTAGTGAATAGGGTTAGTAATTAGTGTTGCGTCAATAGGATTCGTAATTAGTATTAGTAAAAATGAGTAAGATTAGTATTATTATTAAGTTGTCGGGTTAGTTTAATTAACATCTAGTTAATATTAACTTATTAGTTAGGATTTTAGTTAATGTTATTATTGATAGTTAGAGCTAGTATTAGTTTAGTTAGGGTTAGTATTAGTTTAATTAAGAATGAGTTAGCATTAATAGTAGGTCAGTTAATTATAATAATTAAGCCAAAAAGCAGTGGGCGTTTGGGCCAGCCAAGCAAAGCAAAGGTGTCGACCACAACACGGGCCACAACAGGGCAAACGCCAAGGTGTAGGGCTGGCACAAGCAAGGTGCATTGTAGGGGCTGGCGCTCAGCACGGCAAGGTGCATGGGCACATGGGGCTGGTGCTGAGCACGGCAAGGTGCACTGGCACATGTAGCTAGCCCATGGCGGCTCAGCACAAGGAAAGAAGACAAACAGAGAAACGCGCAGGCAGCCAAGCGCAAAGAATAAAGCACAGCACTCTCACTACCAGATTTTTCCCCTCTCAGGCAGTCAATTCACCAAGGTTTTAATTGTGCTGAATCATCCTGTCTGCTCCCTTTCTCTCTCCTCGTGAGAATTCATCATCACTAAGGCCCCTAAACACAAACCAAATTCTTGCTTAATTTTGCTTGTGGGACACATGCGATGGGAAAGAACCTTCTTTTAAAGAGCCCTTAAATTCCTAAATCACCACACAGTTTTGTGATTTTTAGTGGAGTTGTTACTTAAGTACTTGTGAGTGTGGTAAACAATTGTTGTGTGGCAGCTTGTAAGTATCTAAGGGAATCTAATGCTGTAGATCTATGTCAAAATTTTGAATGGGAGTTGATAAGACTCACGCACTCATTGGTGATAGGTTGACAATTATCTGCTACACCACACAACCATTGAAAATGTTGAGTCACTAGTTGGTGAGGAATCAATTATTAACCTCCTACCAGAATTAGGGGTGGCAGTATATGAGACTCGCCCACCCATTAGCAAGGAGTTTAATCGATTAGAGTGACAAGTTGGCAAGTTATTGCAGCACATATGCATTAGTTTCTTATGGTTGGCACTCTGTGTTATTACATTCAAGTGAAGGAATCTTATGTGGTATTATGTTTGTGCATTCAATTCATTTACTTCACACTAGCATATGACAGTGGATTTGTCAAGGTTCTACCTAGCTTCACATGGGTCTCTTCACACGGTCGTGAGCCTCATTATGTTTGTGCATTCGATTCCTTCATTTACTTCACACTAGCATATGACAGTGGATTTGTCAAGGTTCTACCTAGCTTCACATGGGTCTCTTCACACGGTCGTGAGCCTCATCGACGTGAGCCTCATGCCTCCATGCCTCCTTTGTGTTACCTCTGAGGTGTGAGTTCTGTGTCCTTGGACTTCTCATTTCTTATGATATCTCCCAACCTCCTCAATGGTACCCCCGAGGTGTGTTACTCACACTTCCAGATCCATATAGTGAATTGTTGGGTTGATCCCCTCATATCTCTGCTTGTCAATTTTTGATAAGTGGGGTTGTGCCTTCACCTCTCAGCCTCCTCAGTGTGGCTATTGGGGTGTGAGCCTCATAAGCGTAAACCTTCATAAGTGTGAGCCTCACATGGGCATGAAACTTACAAGCGTGAGTCCTCCACGGGCATGAACCTTCACAAGCATAATCCTCACAAGCATGAACCTCACATGTGTGAACCTTCACAAGTGTGAGCCTCACAGGCGTGAACTATGTGCGTGGAACTCACAGCGTGAAGCTTCACAGAGTTTGCCAAGTGTATATTTAGAGGAGCTTCACAATTACACTGACCTTTATACCAGCCACTTGAGCTTTACACACATCCACTATTGAATCCATTAACACATTGATCTAGTCACAACAATCTAGACTGTAATTAATTTGAGACCACTCAGGTTTTGGAGAACCAACTTCAGAATTAGGACACTCCACCCTTGTATATACACTTGTTTTGTCGTATCTTGCATCTATACACATTCACACACACTCACCTTCTTACACAATCACAGTTCCTTGGAGAAGTGTGTGCTATGTTGGTTAACATTTATTCATCTTCAAAATCATTATCAAGTTTTCACTTTATGATGCTCTCAAGTTTTCACTTTTTGTTGTGAACATTAATAAGTTGAAAAGTGAAAATTGTAATGCTCAATTTAGTAAAGTGATAATTTGATATTGTATGATGTGTTGTAATTGATAAGTGTGTGGCATGATCCCCTATCCCAAAGAAATACGTTTGCAAAAGCATTTAAACTAGCTACATTTCACGCAAGTATTCACATAAAAAACTCAAGAAAATCAAAAAACATTTTTGAAAACACCAAAAAAAGAACAACAAAAAACACAAAGAGACATCACAGAAGGGATCACGAACAAGAAAACTTAAACATTATATAAGGAATCTTCATAGTGGAACGTGAAGCTACACTTTTATCCCCTCGAATCTTCTTTGTAAAAATCTGGATTGAGCCTAGATAGAATCTTCTGATTACAAAAAGATATCTTTGTGAGGATATTGACCGTATGCACTTGCGATCAAGAAAAGTAGTGGTGTGACTACTAACCCTTTATACGAAGATACGAAGATAGTGAGAGTGAAGTTACCTCACATGCTCCCATAACAAGTAGTAGGACAAGAGTTAAGTAATTCTAACCCTGCATCTCCTCAGAAACCCTTGCTTTGGCCATGATATTTTATCATCAATAAGCGAGGATTTCATAGAAACTCCAATGGCTCTACGAACCTGCCTATCGATGTTTCTACTTAGCCAACAATGGGCTAGACTTACCTGTTGTGTCTAGAGGAACAAAGCCACTCTCAAGTGGGAAAATGGTGACCTTTAATGTAAATATCTTCCCTACTACTGGATCAAAAGAATCTCACATATGTGGGTGGTGTCTTGGCATCCTTAAATAGATGATCAATCTAATCACACATGAAGTGGAATATGTGTACAGCCACCATCAATCTATGAGATTGTGCAACCCGAAGGGGTAAACCAAGAAATTGTAGCTAAACCTTTGAACCCTAAGATTTAGAGATTTATAAACAAGGAAGGTTGTAGAGTACACAGAAACCTTTGGGAACATCTAGTCTCAGGGGGTCACTTTTAAATGTGTAAGCGTAGCACATGGGTTCGACAGAAGGGGTTTTTAAAATCCCTTTTTTACACATTTTTTAAATACAGAAGGGTACTATTTAAAGGGAGTATTTGTAGATTAAATAGAAAAAGGGCATGTTTTATTCATAAAAATTTTACAGATAAGGGGTTTTTAAATTAGGCCTTGAACACATGTGATATAGAGAGTTTACATATAGTGAACCCCCCAAGCATCTACTACCCTAAGATTCTCACAAGAGAAACACCTTTTAACCACGCAAACACTCTCTTAGATAGAGGGTACCCTTTGGTATTAAAAGGCAGGTTTCCAGCCATAGATCCCTTTGAGAAAGTTTTATCAAAAAATCTTGATCCAATTGCCTCAAACTATCCACCCTTGGTCGAAGATTACTCTTGTGTGGAAGTTTCGGCTATTCACACCACATTACCACAGCATACGACCATTGCATCTAGTATGGGATTGCCTCAAACGTCTCAACTAAATAATGAGCCTTTAGACTTCTTGAGAAACCTAGCTAAGATTCCATCACATCAAGATCCCATTCGTATAAGGACCAAACTTTTGAGAGAGTATTTTTGGACACTCACCCTCAGGATGGACTCAAGAGAGACCTGCAATACCACCATTTAACCGAAGAAGTAGCATGGTTGTCCATTTCCCAAGGACACTTGTCATGCCTTAATCGTTCGGGGACCACCACTTGGTATGCCATTCATACCTCTGGTAGTATCGACACCGCTAGCTCCACAAGGACCATTAATGGCTCCTCTTGGGCCAGTGGGGATATCTCTGAAGATGGTGGCCTTTGTTGAAGCTATGGGAAAAGGGTTAAGGATGGGAATGACACGTGTGAACAATTTTAATCAAAGACCTAGCAAGTTTAGAGACTTATGTGATGAACAAGTATGAAGGTACACATGATGTTCTCGATCATTTAGAGGCCTTTGAACAAATGTGTGAGGGAGTAGGTGTTAGTTTGGCGACCTTATTCAAATCTTAGCTTTTGGACTGACTCTGAATGTGGTAACTAGACGATGGTTCCGAGCCCTAGAACCTCTTTATAAGGCTACTTGTATTGCCCTAAAGAATGATTTTAGGGTAGAGTTCTCGAACACTGGACCCAAATGGAGTCCTATACACTAGTTGAATAATGTCAAGTACAAGAGAATGAGTTAGTATAGAATACATTAGATGCATTAGATATTACCATTCTCGCTGCTCAATTGATGATGAGAAATCAAGTCCACCAAGATTGATTTTATTGTTTCTTGAAGGCTTGAAAGATCAGATCTTACACAATTATCTTTATCTGCAAAGGTGGACAACCTTTAATGAGTGCTACATTGATGATCTCGACTTTGATGATAACATACCTAGCACGAAAGGATCTGAGAATTCTAGCACATCATCCAAAGCTCCTCATAGCATAACCTTTAATGAGTGCGACATTGATGATCTCGACTTTGATGATAACATACCTAGCACGAAAGGATCTGAGAATTCTAGCACATTATCCAAAGCTCCTCATAGCATAACCTCCAGTAGCAAAAAGTTAAATAAAATGAGTGTTAAGGACATGGATTATAAGAATATGGCACAACGGAAAGAGAGATAGCAAGACAAAGCATAATAGACAATGCAATAGATAGACAATGGAGAGAATTAAAAATTTTGATTATACCAAAGAGATGCAAGTATGGTGTTGTCCACCCGTGTGCTCTCAAGTAGAGCTTAGATGGCGATCTAGATAGACTCTGGATGGAGGATGTACGAAGTGTGAAAGGGGCTGGATACTCACAATCATTGGATGCCTTAGCTCATGGCAACCATGTCCATATATAGTATTATAGGCAGTGTGGTAGACGTGTATACAGTAAGGGCGGTTACACTGCATAGACACGGTCACCACCCGCATATCAAGAATGCGGACCACCGACCACCACCCACTAATGATAGACTTGGTATTCAAGAAAATATTCTAGGGACTATTCCTCATGCCAAACCTCAGCTAATGCTCGTACCCCTGACCATCTCCTAACCATCATCAATGGTCACAATAATGACCCCATCGGTGTCTAAGCTCGGTGTCTAAGCTGAGGTTCCCACCAAAGGGGATGGTCACCAAGTGAGCTTGGTGGAGGGAGACTTTCTTCATTTCCCTCTCTCTCTCTACTTGAAAAATCTCTCTCTAACTATTACCACCACCATCTCTGCCCACCACCGCCCAGCCCAGCCCAACCTACACTACCCTCTCTCTCCTTCTCCCACCCTCTTCCCTCCCCCACTCTCTCTCTTCCCTCCCTTTCCCTCTCTCACTCTCTCTAGGAGATCCTCCTCTCTCCTTCTCCCACCCTCCCTCTCTCTCTCTCCCTTTCACTCTCCCACCCTCCCTCTCTCTACACTCTCTCGCTCCTTTTCACTCTCCCACCCACTAAACCTCCCTTTCACTATCCCACCCTCCCTCTCTATCCTTCTCTTACCTCCTATCGTCCTTCCCTCTCTCGCTCTCTATATCCTCCTCTCCCTCTCTATCTTTCTCTTACCTCTTATGAACCTTGCTTCTCTTGATGTCTATATCCTCCTCTCTCTCTCTATCCATCTCTTTGCTCACTCTCTCTATCCTTCTCTTTACTCTCTCTCTCTCTCTATCCTCCCCCTCTCTCTCTATCCATCTCTTTGCTCATTCTCTCTATCCTTCTCTTTACTCTCTCTCTCTCTCTCTCTCTCTCTCTCTCTCTCTCTCTCTCTCTCTCTCTCTCTATCATCCCCTTCTCTCTCTCTATTCTTATCTTGGCTCTCGCTCTCTCTCTCTCTTTGCTCACTCTCTCTATCCTTCTCTTTACTCTCTCTCTCTCTCTCTCTATCCTCCCCCTCTCTCTCTATCCATCTCTTTGCTCATTCTCTCTATCCTTCTCTTTACTCTCTCTCTCTCTCTCTCTCTCTCTCTCTCTCTCTCTCTCTCTCTCTCTCTCTCTATCATCCCCTTCTCTCGCTCTATTCTTATCTTGGCTCTCGCTCTCTCTCTCTCTCTCTCTCTCTCTCTCTCTCTCTCTCCTCGTCCCTCTCTCTCTCTCTCTCTCTCTCTCTCTCTCTCTCGCTATACTTCTCTTTGCTAACTCTCTATTCTTCTCTCTTCTGTATCTCTCTCTCCCTCTCTATCCTCCTTCCCTCTTTTTCTCTCTATATCCTCCTCTCTCTCTATCCATCTTGTTGCTCACTCTCTCTATCCTTATCTTTACTCTCTCTCTCTCTCTCTCTCTCTCTCTCTCTCTCTCTCTCTCTCTCTATCCTTCTCTTTGCTAACTCTCGCTCTATCCTTCTTTTTACTCTCTCACTCTCTCTATCCTTATCTTTACTCTCTCTCTCTCTCTATCCTTCTCTTTGCTAACTCTCGCTCTATCCTTCTCTCTCTCTACCCCTCTCTTTCCCTCTTTATCCTTCTCTTTATTGCTAACTCTTCAGTCCTTCTCTTTGCTCACTCTCACCTCCCTCCCCCCCCCTCTCTCTCTCTCTCTCTCTCTCTCTCTCTCTCTTTCAATCCTTCTCTTTGCTCTCTCTCTCTTTCAATCCTTCTATTTGCTCTCTCTCGCATCCCCCCCTCTCTCTCTCTACCCTTCTCTTTGCTCTCTCTCTCTTTATCCTCTCGCTCTTTCTTCCCTTCTCTTTGCTCTCTCTCTCTCTCTCTCTCTCTCTCTCAATCCTTCTCTTTGCTCTCTCTCGCATCCCCCCCTCTCTCTCTCTACCCTTCTCTTTGCTCTCGCTCTTTCTTCCCTTCTCTTTGCTCTCTCTCTCTCTCTCTCTCTCTCTCTCTCTCTCTCTCTCTCTCTCTCTCTCTATATATATATATATATATATATATATATATTTCTTTCTTTCTTTCTTTCTTTCTTTCTTTCTTTCTCATTTCCCAATAAAGCTTACTTAATTCATGTTTTGCGTACAGATCCTTGAGTCTACAAACACTTCACTACCTTATTCATCCACACAATACAAAAAAATGTTGATTCTTTATTGGTTTACACGTATATAAACATTGTTGCAAAACCCCAACATGCGTTGCTCTCGCCCTCTTTCTCTTGACATAATCATAAGATCATGACACAATCATAAACAATTGTTACAAATAAGATCATGACCCAGTCACTTGAATATTCACAAATAAATATGTTTACTACACCAATGAAATCTTCATCAAGACACCCTCCACTACATCCTCATCACTCACATGGTCAATACAAACAATGTTCATGCCTAATTATTTTTGCTACCATAGCACAATCTCCACATCCAGCATAAAGCTCTACTAACACTTGGCCTTGCTTTACATGACGGCTCAACAAGCTATCCCAAAAGTCATATCCATGCTGAGATCTACCTGCAAAGAAAATATATCTCTTAATTCCACCAAAAAATGTAAGGCCCTTATTTATGAGCACATGAAGACTTAAGTGTACATCACTTAGGACTTCATCCTAGCTTGCTACCATACACTCTTGAAACGGGAATTACCCCATAAATACTTCGTCACACCATTACATGCGCCTGTCCAAGTTGTAGCTTTGGACACTATTGCTTCATATCTTGAATGTATGACCCTTTTGTGTATCTATCGTGACTCCTTGATGTAAGATGATGGCGGTAGATCTTGTTAACCCTCAAATTGGGTTAACATCCTCTCTTTCCTGATGGCGATCGTGTCCTCGTTTGCATTAAAGACCTTTGTGTGGGGAGAATGGACAAGCTTTGTCGATGGCTTTGATGTTGATTGATGATCAATGGTCTTTGTCCCTCTGGAAGGAATAAGAAAATCTAGTTAGTGAATGAAAAGGTTAGTGGTTTATTGGGAATTCCTAACGGGGTGGGGAGTGAGGTTTTTTTGAATAATTGCATCTTTATATTTGTGTGAGCTTTTTTTTTTATATTTGCTCACTTTGTTTTTGGCAATCATAAGCAGTGTTACATATGATTTGTGTTAGTGGGGATATTAAGAGATGTTAATAATGGAAGAGAAGAGGGAGAAGGATACAGAGGAACATAGACTTAATCATTAGAACAAGATGGTGATTCTCAGTTCCTCATTTGATTCATTGAAGAGCGACATTCATCATTTGAAGAAAATGGCCTTCAATGATATCTCTTTGTATGGCAAGATTCTTGTCAAATATTGTAGTAAACAATAAGCTTAACAAATATATAATGGCTATTGAAGATCGTCTTTGGAAGGTGTTAATGCGTGATGATATGGCTTAAATTGTGAAAGTGCAGGTTCTTAAGCCGTGAGACTATAATTCATGAGAAACCTGAACTCGTGAGATTGCAGGTTTTTTGGCCATGAAGGGATATTCCGTGAAATGGCCTAATCCCGTGAGATTACAGGTTTTTTTTTGTCGTGAAGGGATATTGCGTGAAATGGCCGAATCTGAGATTTCAAGTTCTTTGGTCGAAGGGATATTCCGTGAAATGGCCTAAACCTGTGAAAGTTAATCCCGTGAAATGGTGTTTCCGTTGAAAGTGCAAGCCATGAAATGGTAATTCCATGAAATTGCAGGCCGTGAAATGGAATTCCGTGAAGGGTAATTCCGTAAATTGGAATTCTATGAGATGGAATTCCGTGAAATTGTAGGTTTTGACCCCGTGAAGTTGTAGGTTTTGACCTCAATGGTTTTTTATTTTAATTGATTTTATGGGTCAGCTAGGGCATGACTTGCGAGCAACAAGTTCTTGTGCACTTATTTTTCACATCCAGAGGGGTGACAAGATCATTATTATTTTGTCCTTGATGCGCTCATAAATCTCCATTGTTGCAGACGTGGGTATCGATTCTTGAATTTGTTGCTCAAATGTTGTCGAGATAGTAGATAAGACTATTGGTTGTTTTCTTGAACACACAAGCTCTTGTATGAGAGTGGTTGAGTGATTTTCTTGTTGTTGCTTGGGCTTCCATTCTTATCAAACTTTAGGTGAAGCTGTTGGGGTTGAAGTCGGTGGTGAGGCTTTCTTCACATTGTTCGATTTTAGCAACAATATGATGGGATTACCATCATAGTACCCTTGTTGTTGAAGCACATGTATAGGCACCCATCTTTGATGAACATTATAAACACGTGGCGGATGTGCTTGTTGGTGCTGAGGTTTCCTTCTTTGTGTGCAAGCTTAGGGGACTTTGTGATGCACTTAGGGATCCAAGGTTTGGTATTTCTTTGGTAGTACGCTTGTGTTTGCAGTAGTGTTTTTGGTACCCACACTTGTTGACTTGGTGGAGTTCTTTAAGGAACTCGCATAGGCTTTTGTGGACGTTGTTGGGGATTACTTTTCTTTTTCCTTAGCCTTTGAGTGCTGCGTTGAGGAAGAGGCTTTGACTATCGAGGCACCCAAATTTGATTGGCACATTCATAGTAGCCTTGAGCTACAAGTAGCTGCTTCTCCACCCACATCTTGATACTTTTAAGATACCTTGATTGTGGTTGTCTTGGTGGTAGAGTTTTCTTTTGGGTTAATGTGGAAGGTTTGGGGCCCTCCTTGACTTTGGTTGGCGCTAAGGCTATAGGTTTGAGAACCATGGGCATAACGAGATGATGAGGCTAGAGTTTCTTGTGGAGTGGCTGTCGATGAGGCGAGGCCTTCGAGCATGTGGTTGTCTCCTTTGGTGAGGTTTGTCGATGAAGATGCATAGACTCAGAGGCTTTTCCTTTGAGTTCCTTGTTAGAGATAGATGGTTGAGCTATGGGAACTTCTTTAGGAATAGCTATTGATTGCGAGGTTTTGGCATCAAACTTTGTAGGTGAGGATGGGGTTGAAGGAGTAAATGCTTTAACGGAGTTGGTTATTGATGCATATAATAGGTCATTATGTAGAGGGGCTTCTGTGGAAGAGGCTTGTAACCTTTTATGCAACATCATAGAAATCCATTAGAGTTGGATCCTCTTCCTTGCAGTATGGTATTGTCAACTTTTTGTTGTTGACCATCATGATGACTCTATCACTAGCAAATCACAGTGGTGCTTGGGCAGCAATAGTCCATTTATGCCCCAAGATAAAATCTTCTTCCAACACATACTCAACCACTAAAAACTTAAAAATTAAGGGGGTCAGTTCAATATACATTGTCTGTTCAAAGTACCCCAAACATGGCATGTTCAAGTCTTGTGTAAAGGGAATTCTTTCAGGATGTGCTATGAGTGTTGGTTGACCTAACAATTCCTATACTTTGAGGGTCGTGAGATTGTGTTCTCGTGTTGGATAAAGCTGTGCTTGAGCTATGGTGATTTTATTTGAAATTTCCAATCTAACTAGAATCCTAGGGATCTTTTCAGTAAGATATGTTGAAAGTTCTAGCTCCTCTATGGTCTCGTTCTCTCATAAAAGCAATTGTACAATGTCTGCAAGAGTGTTCAAGGTGACTGCTTGCATGGATTCATCTAGATATGTTGAAAGTTCTAGCTCCTCTATGGTCTCGTTCTCTCATAAAAGCAATTGTACAATGTCTACAAGAGTGTTCAAGGTGACTGCTTGCATGGATTCATCTATCCAATTTCCACCAAGGACGACATACTCAAGGGAATCTAGGGTAACATGGAATGTAAATTCCATATCACCACCGATTGTTTGAGTAGTGTAGCTAAAGTAACCTCGAACTTCAATGTTTTGTTCATTGGCTCCTCTTGCAAGACTATTTTTTGGAGGGATGAGTTTAGGTTATCCCAATTTTCACCAAGGACGACATACTCAAGGGAATCTAGGGTAACATGGAATGTAAATTCCATATCACCACACCGATTGTTTGAGTAGTGTAGCTAAAGTAACCTCGAACTTCAATGTTTTGTTCATTGGCTCCTCTTGTAAGACTATTTTTTGGAGGGATGAGTTTAGGTTATCCCAATGACACCAAAGTGTCTATTGTCATGATGTTATGACTAGCATGAGGGCTAATCAATGCACGTTTGCGCTTCATCATTGCCTGCAACAAAATCCAGCCATACCATGATAGAATCTTTCAAGGGAACCATGGATGTCTTAGTTTTTGTTTCAGCTTTAGATCTCGTTTCTGTTTCATATTCCCATTCACTTTCATCCTCTTTTTGGCTCTCAACTTTTTCAAGAGTACCCAATGTGTGCACTGGCACACTTGGTCCTTTGACAATTCTAAATGAGGACTGTTTGGAAACTTGTGAATCCTCACAATCCTGTTCTATGGAGTTCTTTATGTCTTGGTATAACTCATGTTCAGCCCTTAAAGGTGCAAGTGTTGATGTTATGCTGGCTTCACCATGAGAGAAGAGCATTTCTCCAAATAATGAGGTTTTGAGAGATTGCTTTAATTTTGTAAGGGAATTATCAAATTCCTCACGTGCTTTCTCAAGCGTATAATTCGTGCAATCTATATCAAATGACTCTTCTATAGAGAGTATGTCTTCCTCTTGAAAGGGGAAGTGGTACTCTTCTAGGCTTTGTATTTTGGTTGCTTTTTTAGGATTGGCATTATGAGGCTCAATCACAACAGGTGAACCTATAATACATTCAACCAAGGTAAACATGCTCTCTTGAGCTTGCTTTTTGCATTCCGCATATGTCATATGATCATGATTTTCCATTTGGGATGGTTGGGTGGGTTCTAGTTTCTTGATTAGTATGTGAAGGGCACTGAGTGAACACTCACTTGGCAACCTGCCAACCAATGATCAATTTAGACCCCAATTAACACATTTTCAAAAAAAAAATCTCTTGAATAATTAATCGCCCTTAATGATAAAAACCAGTCCATTAAGAGAAATTAGTCAAATTCAAGGGTTTTTTTTATAGTTTAAGAAATTTTTTGAAAGATTAAGCTACTCCTAATGCTTGCTAACACTCTAATGTAAACAATTTCAACAAAAAAATACACAATTAGACTAAAATTAATGATCTTAGTTCTATGTTTAACACTAAAGAGAACTAACATTCACTAAAAATTGTATTCTATTGCATTGTTTGATGCAATGGATGATGCAAACTAAGCCTAATACAAACTATGTGCAAGCCCTAAGAACATGAAAAACCACAATAACAACAACAAAAACAACAAATTAAGCTAAAAATTAAGCAAAAAGCATTCTTTTCATAAACAAAAAAGAGAGCTATTCTACACCAAATCACACACAAATCACCATCAAATCCACATCTTTTTCATGGGAGACCATTAATCAAGATAATGCGCAATGAGTAATGTGTAGATTAGAGAAAAAACAATGGAAAAAGATAAGCGATGGTTCCCCGGCAGCAGCAGTGCCAAAAATGTTATGGCCCACCCTAACCCTCCTTTAAACACATCTAAAAAGAGATTACCTGGTGAACCGCAACTGTCGTTGAGGATCTTTCCAATGGCCGAGCTCGTAACCCTTGAGGTTTCCAAGATCTACAACTCTTTGAGAAGCAATTCCACTACACCTCCCGTGAGCATTGTCACACCGCCACGTTGCACTACGAGTACTCGTCCTTCCTCTCACCTCACTTCACTCACACACACCCACTAGCATGCATTAGGAAGAGAGATTAGCAAGAGCAAGACTCAATTGCACAATGGGAGAGTATGTTGTATTATGAGAAATATTCACTTATATACATGGCCATAAGTGTTCACACTCACTTAAACTGAGGTTGGTCGGGCACTTTAGGCTCATAAGAGGCCTAATGCTATTACAATGACTACTCTCATAATATATCCATGAAGTAAATCACTTAGGACTTCATCCTATCTTGCTGCCACACGCTCTTCAAGTGGGAATCGCCCAAATACTCCGTCACACCATTACGGGAGCCCATCCAAGTTGTAGCTTTGGACACTATTGCTTCATATCTTGAATGTATGACCCTTTGGTGTATCTATCGTGACTCCTTGATGTAAGATGATGAAATCTTATTAACCCTAGAATTGGGTTAACACTTTAATAGTAAAGGTCATGTCTCCCACGTTAGCCTTCAGCAACATATCAAAGACATGTTCTAGCTCCGGTGGACAACACTGTTGGTTCAGAAGTTCACGGCCTATCTTCAAAGGATCCCCAACACATGCCATCATCTTTGTAGAATGATGTCCTGCTACACCATGTTGAGTAGAGTTATACATCAATTGTTATTACATGATATAAAAGACACACCTTTACAATCATTTCACATGTGTTTACAATTGATTATTACACCTGTTAACGCCAAGGCTTCTATAATGGTAGGAACTAGCTTTTTGATGGTCATTAGGAGCATCGAGGACTACTATCATGGTACAACAAGACACTCCTACAAAGCGTCAATCTTGTGTGTGCTATTATCATAATCACTTTCATCATATTCTAATGGAGAGGTATCAGAGTCGTCCTCTTCTGGTGGTAACTTTCCTTTTCCCTTTCCCTTTGTTGCATCCTTTTTTGGTACTTTTACCCCTTCATCATTATCATCCTCTTCAGCATCATCATCCTCTTTATCTTCATTATCCCGTTCATATTTCATAAGACCTTTACCTTTGCCTTGAACATGTGATTTATCATGTATACTTCTAGGCTTCATAATAGAATTCACCATTCGAAAAGATATAAGAAATAATATTTAAATTAAAGTGAAATATCTAATTGTATAGTTCATACCATGGTTGATTGCTTTGCTTTACAAGCCCGAGTATACATCTCCTTCTCACTCTTGGAAAATTTGCCACTTGGAAAGTCTAAGGAACAATGAGCATCTCTTGTATATCTCTGCATCCCAAAGGTCTCGAAGTTGCTGCTGTGTATACACAGTACTTTTATGTTTTGGATTGCGCCATTCTTTTAAGATTGCAGGCACACCTACATAGATCTCTCTACATGGCACTTACAAATCCATCTACACATTATTACATCCGTTCAGTTTACAAATATAAGAGTACAACCAAGTAGTTAGTATGCTTTATGGAATGTTACGCACCTGTACTACACAGCATGCTTGGTACCTTGACGACAACAGGGTTTGAAGTTACCACACCTTGTTTCTTTAGGGATCCCACCATTTTCTCGAATAGCTTCCCAAAATACATTCTCTTAAGATCGACGAGGTCATCCAAAAATGTATCTGAAAAAATTACCTTGTACTTTTTTGATATTTCTGCAAGGACGGTTACACCCTGCGCTCCAATATCATGCCATATAACTTCTCTTTGAAGCCAATCCCTGAATAAACTTGTGTTTGCTGCATTGCCATTGAAATTGTTATTCAAAAAAAATAGAGTACTTTGTAAATATTAAGATAGGAAAAGTAATTATTACATACTTTTAGGGATTTGTGAATCCTTCAGCCTCTGCAAATCACCATCAATCAAAATATCCAAAATCTATGCTTTGTGGTCAAAGGAAAAAAGAAGCGAGGAAGGAAAAAAGAAGCGAGGAAAAATATCCAAAATCTGTGCTTTGTGGTCAAAGGAAAAAAGAAGCGAGGAAGGAAACAATATAAGAAGTTTAAATCCTCCATAGAACAAATTTCTAAAGCTAAGAAAATAGGCAGTGTGATCACTGAGAGTGATGATGGGCATACAAGGACTTCTTCTTCCTAAGAAGACATACCTAGAGATGAAATTTTGGATATGGCTTAAAGAGCTATGGGTGGAAGACCTCAATGGAATAGACTACAAGACCTTCCAAAGAAACTGGCGTAATATCCGAATCCCACTAAGGAAAGAACTAGGTTTGCAGTTGCACACAACTTCGTGAAGGAGACTCAATACCAATTAGAAGGACCCCTAGGCCCAATTATGCCAAACCCTTACAAATGTGTGCCTAAGGGTAGCCCTTGACCCTATCCTAGAAGGTTCCAAAGAAGGAAGTGTGGTCTCCCCCAAAAATGGTTGTAAAGAAACAAAATTTGTGACTAGGCCCATAAATGTTGGAATAGATCAAATATGGAAACCAAGGCAACAAGGGAAGAAGTTGCGAGAAGGAAAGATAAGAGGATCCACAAACTCAAATGAATATCATCTGAATAAATACCTTGAGAATCAAGAGAAGCCTTATGTTGCTTCGCTATCCAAGCGATTGAATGATTCCAGACCAAACTCTTTAAATACTCTCCCCTCTTATTTACATTCGGAATAATAAATCACTTCAATGAGAGCGTATGTCTTTGGACAGGCAAGGAGACAAGAAGATACGACAAGACTAAGCACAGTAATGTGTGCTCCTAGCACACTCATAATGGGAAAATTCCTATCAAGAGACCCATACCTTTGGCAAGATATACGAGAATGGATGGATGATAAATTTGACCAAAACCCTATAGATGGGTCAGACATGGAGTTTGAAGAGAGTACTCATGTTGATAATCCTAGTATCACCCTTGAAAATGTTCATGTCAACAAGTTTGGCAAGTACTTTAAGGGTGAGGAGCTTATGCCACCTTACCATTGAAACTAAAAGCTGAAACATCTACAAAAATCCTAGATGGGGGAGTTGGCATCAGCATAGCCACAAAAAAACAATGGGAGAAATGGGGATTGCCAAATTTAAGTTTCACTATCTTAAAAATAAAACTGGTTGTGAAAAGCTTACCATGCCCATGGGTGTGATTAGGAACAAGTTTACCTCATGTGGACTTACATTTTGATCACATCTTTGCTATTATAGACTTTTAAAAACTCACGACATATGATGTGATATTGGGGAGGCCATTTATGTGACACCTTCAAATAGTCCACGACTGGGAAAGTGACCACGTCTAGCTTTGATTGGGGAAGTGGCCACGTCTACCTGCACAAAAAAGAGTTCATTATGAAGGTCAACCTTAGAAATTGGGGTCACCATCCTGTAACAAAAGATCCTATTGATCCAAACTCTATCACTGAAAAGCGAACTGTCAAGGATCATGTGAGATCCCTATTCCCACCGAGCAACGGATTCGGGGTACTAGCAGCGGAAGTAGCACTTCTCGCGCGGGACAGGGGTCCCACATTCGTCGGGGCCTCATCCACGGATATCCGGACAAGAGACTAATCCGTCAGTTTTTCCAAAACCGAACCCGAAAAAAACTTCCTTTATCCGGAAAGCACGGACGATTCCACCAGGATAACTTTTTACTCTAACGTAGTCAAGACCATTACTAATCAAACTGATCCGACTGCACCTACAAAGGTACTCGATCAGATCAAGGAAGAACTTGCACTTGGATCATTGGGATCAACGCTTTTTTCCCCATCAAGAGGCACAGCCGTTGATTCCTATCCATAGAACAATTACTATCCGAGATTTACTTCATCTATCATAATAACAGAAATTGAGTCTCGATTTACGGATCCATCAGTCCAGCCTAACCCCATCCAATCCCATGGGTTAGCCAACCGCCCAACCACTGTAGTGATGGGATCCAATTTGGAATTTGGTTAGGTTTTGTCCCGAGTACCAAGTAAAAGAGTTCCAAGGTCCCCTAGCCAGAAGTTCATGCAAACATAAAACTAGCCACACCACTTACACACCCAATATGAAATTGCCTTTTTCTTAGCATCAGCTAACTTTAAAACAATCCTTTAATGAAACCATAGTACCACTGATCACAATCTTCCAATTTATCCGGTTGAATTTCCCATCATCCCTTCATCAGAGTATCTATGGCATCATTGGCAACTAGAACGCTCACCACCTATCCACTCGAGGGCCTTTTCAATAGTTCCTAGCCCATAATACTCGGCAATATAATCACTTATAAAAATCAAGATGGACTCTCGTTGAAGATCAGCAAGATCAACCAACAGATCCATAAAAAGAGCCATGGACTCATCCATTGAAGACCAGCAAGGTCAATCAACCAGATCCATGCCCGGTTTCAGAAAACAACTCTTACTCCTTGTTCCGATATCTTCCTCGACACACGCATGGGTATCCTAGGCGACCCAGAGCCCGAGCACCGTATGGTCAGCACCCTCTAGGATCCTTCGCACAGGTGACCTAGCGCTTCACTCATAGGCCGCTTCCTTGGTCCCTCATCCACCGTACCGGAAGCTCACCATTTTAATCAAACCGAGGCTAGTCAAGACCTCGGTCGACCTTGCTACGCGAGACGTCCTCCATTGACTCTCCGTTCAACAGTTGCAACTTTAACAGCTAGGTCTTCATGACCTTAATCCACAAGACGATCAAAATGCTTCCCCAGCGTTCTTGACATAAAACAGTCATTTACAAACAGTCACAAAATACAGTTTCTAAATCGAACTCTCGTCTTTCCACATTATCCCTCCTTAGTCCACATTACTTATTCCACATTCCATTCAATGTGTACTCATTCTCATCCATTTCCTCATATCGACGACACATTAATTCGCATACACATTCACATTCACATCCATACATCCACATCTACATGCATACATCCATTTTCACATCCTCATTTATACATCCACATCCCATATCCACATTCATACATACACATCCATATCCACATCCATACATCCACATCCACATCCACATTCACATTCATACATCCACATCCACATTCCCATTCACATCTATACATCCACATCTACATCCACATACATACATACATCCACATCCGTATCTACATCCATACATCCACATCCGCATTCACATTCACATCCATATATCCACATCTACATGCATACATCCATTATCACGTCCTCATTCATATATCCACATCCACATACATACATACATCCACATCCACATACATACATACATCCACATCCGCATTCCCATTCACATCTATACATCCACACACATACATACATCCACATCTACATCCACATTCACATCTACGCATATACATCTTCATGCATACATCCATTTTCACATTCATACATCCACACTCCCATCTCCACATTCACACATCCACATACATGCATCCATTTCCACATTCCCATTCATATATCCCCATATGCCTTCACATCTAATCTTTTACATCACATCCATTCTTGCTCTATCACGACCCATATACATCTTATCCTATCACATACACTTCTTACCTCATCTCATACACATCTTATCACATCTTAATTTATCTTATCACCTGTTAACTTATTTCATAAGCATCTTATCACCTTTTATCACATCTTATACACCTCTTATCACATTCTCTCACATCTCATATCTATTTATAGAATACAAGAGAATTCTTATATTTGATATAAGATTTCTTTACACATTTATTTATGCATAAATTCCATTTAAGGAGATTAATACTTTCGAAGTAAAAATCAATCTTTTATGCATCTTCCTATGCATAAATTCATTTTAAATGAAAATGACACTTTTGAATTAAAATTCAATCTTTTATGCATCTTCCTATGCATAAATTCAATTTAGATGAGAATGACACTTTTGAATCAATCTTTTATGCATCTTCTTATGTATAAATTCAATTTGGTAGGAATGACACTTTTAGAATAAAAGAATTTCTCTTATGCATCTAAGTTATGCATAAAATCCATTTATGATGAAAATCACACTTTTAGTATAAAAAGAATATATTTTATGCATACTTCTATGCATGAAATCCAATATGATAAAAGTAACACTTTTATAATAAAATAATCAACTCTTATGCATACTTCTATGAATGAAATTCAATTGTGATAAAAGTAACACTTTTATAATAAAATAATAATCTTTTATGCATACCTCTATACATGAAATCCAATTATTATAAAAGTAACACTTTTACATTAAAATAATAATCTTTTATGCATACCTCTATGCATGAAATCCAATTATGATAAAAGTAACACTTTTACATTAAAGTAATGATCTTTTATGTATACCTCTATGCATGAAAATCAATTATGCATAATATAAAAATCAATTTCTCTATGATTACAATGAATATCTTTCAATTAATCTAGGATGATAATTCCTAGAATATGGTAGGAAGTCCTCTTTTCATGCTTTGAATGAAATTATTTTATGCGTAATTTTTATAAAAATTTTGCCATAGCTCCGCTACTATGACTGATAAATCTCAAATTTTCTAAGGGATAAAGCTTATCATTAAGGAAATAAATAGAATGATCCCTAATTGGATCATTAATCCATAATGGATTGAATCATCAATATTCATGAAATACATAAACTAAAAGCATAGAAAAAAGCCATTAATTTGGCCTCAACCATAGATTAATCTTGGATTAAAGAAAAGCTTTATGAAAAGTTTCATTTGGATTGAGAATGGGTCATGAGTATGACCATTTCTTGAGTGAGAGAGAGAAATTACATAAAAACCATTAGAATTAAGCATAAATGAAAATTTATGTAATTCTTAACTATCATTAATCAATTAACTTCAATAGCATTCATCAAATTATGTACCTCTTCACTACCATTCATCAATTAACTTCAATAGCATTCAAAAACCATTCCAATTAAGCTTCTCAAGCTTGAGAGGGGTTGAGAAGAGAGAAACATTGAGAAATTATAGAAAAGATCAAAATTCACCATTTACCTTACAAATTGCTTGATTCTTTGTTCACGGTAGAAACCCCCAACCAATCAATTGGTTAAGTATGTTGATGGAGCCACCAATGGGGATTGAAGAAAGAGGGAAGCTCCAATTTCTTCAATTTGGAGAGAATTTTAGAGAATAGTACAAATTGGCATTATTTCAGCATAACTCTAGTATAGTAAAATTCTTCTCATTTTTTCAAAGGACTCATGTTCTATTTATAGGAGAGGGAAGCTGTAACCAAAGCTAACTGAATTCTAGAGTTTTCTAAATTCAGTTTGGTTGAATTTGGACTAGATTTGGACCTAGTTTGGTTCCTTTTTTATTTGGTTTGGTTCCCTTTTGATTTGGTTTGGTTTAAGAGAGAGAAGAGATAAAAATATCACATTATTTTTGAGTTTAAAACTCATTCAAGCATGTGAAATATGCACCTCCTCTAAGGGACTCCCCTTCCTTACATATGTGTCAAAATGGAATGATTATACCCAAAATATCTCATATTTTTAATATTGCTCATAGTTTTTAACTAATAAACCTTGTACATTTTCAACTCTTCATCTTATGTGAGCATTTACTCATTTTTGGATACCCAAAATATCTCATATTTTTAATATAGCTCATAGTTTTTTACTAATAAACCTTGTACATTTTCAACTCTTCATCTTATGTGAGCATTTACTCATTTTTGGATACCAAAAATATCTCATATTTTTAATATTGCTCATAGTTTTTTACTAATAAACTTTGTACATAGTTAACTCTTCATCTTATGTGAGTATTGAAGGGACTCCCCTTCCTTACATATGTGTCAAAATGAAATCATTATACCCAAATATCTCATACTATTAAAATTACTCATAGTTTCTTACTAATAAACTTTGTACATAGTCAACTCTTCATCTTATGTGAGCATTTACTCATTTTTGGGTATCTTCTTTTACAAATTGGATTTATCTCCTCCCTATACATGGATTGATACTATTGGCCCATAGGAACCTTAATTGGACCATAATCCAAAAATTTCTGAAAATCTAAACCCATAGGCTAAGGTCCTTTATACCCATTTCCAATAAATTCCAATTGCACATTGGAAAGTTCTTTTTGAATTTCTGTTTCAGGGGAATTCATTTTAATAATATGAGAAATTTTTCTATCTAAAAATTTTCAAAATCTGAATATTCTCTCTCTAGAATATTTTCTCTCTCTTAAAAACAAGATCTTTTATATTTCTGAAGAGGAATTTAATTACACGGAAAGATGCTGGTCATCTTGAGAGGCTGGGGGGAAATCTTACAGACCAAGCTAGGAGTGTTTGCCTTTTTGAAAAAGTCTAGACATATGATTTATCATCTATTGAGCTGGACTTCGATGCCACAGGTTTTTTGGAACCAGGGAATGATGAAAATTGGTTTCACATCCTAGCAAACGATTGATATGGTACCTAAAATAGGAGTTTCTCACTTTTGTAATGAAGTTGGAATAGACATAGCTCCTGTCATGACAGTGGATGCTATTGTACATTCAGAGACCCCTATTAGGCTATACCAAGAATTAAATCAAGAGCTTGAAGCCTCCTTAAAAAGAGCACAAGACACCTTAGTTGATCTCCAAGCATCTATTGGTCAACTTGAAAAGTCACATAAAATTCAAACAATAGATAACCATTTAAAAGACTCTAGGAAAAAAAAGACTAAATCTATCAAGATTTTAGCAGAAGAACCACCAATTGTCAAAGCTAAGCAAGACGAGCGCTGTAACATAAGAGCCATTGATTCTCATGAAATGTTTAAACAAAATTGGCAACCTGAAGAGGAGCCTAAGCTAGTGTACATTGCAAAGGACCTAGACCCTAAAGAGGAAAAAGACTTAATCTGTCTCCTCAAAGATTTTCGTGACATGTTTGCATAGTCCTATACTGACATGAAAGGTGTGCATCGTTCAGTTGTTATGCAAACAATTCCCATAGTGGCAGAATCATAGCCAATTAGACAAAGGCCACATGAGATGAACCCAAAATATGCTCAGCTTATCAAAGAGTAAATTCAAAAAAAAAATGTAGGATTCATCTATGAGATTTGAACACACAGAGTGGGTGTCCCCAATTGTGGTGGTGACAAAGAAAAACAACAACCTCAGGGTTTGCATTGATCTAAAGAAAGTCAACTCTACCACAGTGAAAGATAGCTTCAGGTAATTTCTTTCACGGAGCACATCCTTGAGAGAGTAGGATCCAAGGAAGCTTATAGTTTTCTTGATGGATCCTAAAGAACCAACATAAGATAGCCTTTGCTACTTAGTGGGGAATTTTCTTTTACCAATACTCCAACAACATTTTTAATAACTTCTTAGAAAATGTTCAGAAGTGTTCATGGATGATATGTGCATCAGTTCCTCTCAAAAAGAACACCTAGACTGCCTACGAAAAGTATTTAAGCTATGCAGGTTGTATCACATCTCTCTAAACCCAAAGAAATGTCAGTTCATGGACACCATGGAGTAATTCTTGGACACATTATTTCTAAGAATGGTGTATCCAACCACTGAGATGAGAGTAAAATCAAGGTTATTGTCGAACTTCCATAACCCCTTAACTTCAAGGGTGTCCAAAGGTTCATGGGACATTGTGGATATTACCAAAGATTTATCTTCGTGTATGTAGACCTCACTCGACAGTTAAATTTGTAGCAATGTGATGGACTATGGTAGATCAAATGCAAGAATCAACATGATTAGCAAGCAATTAGAAAGTGATTAAAGCAAGATTAGTGCACAATTGATCCAATAGCATAAGGTAGGCATGGATACTCAAAAACCAGCAAGTTCTCATTAGGCTAATGCCTCAATTTATAGCTTTTACATCCATAAGGTGCCAAGCACCCACTCCCCATTGATTTTTGCTTGATTTATGCCACCTCCCCTACATCTGCTGGGGACACCTTTTCCTAGAATCTTTCCACACCCCTATATTCACTCATACTACCCTTGATTCTCTCATCCAATAAATTCTTCTCACCTTTTCAGTGCTACCCACTCAATTACGGACTCCCTTTTACAATCTCTAGATAAGGACTTGTTCCCGCACACACCCATTCACTTGCATATTTCAACACCTCCCCTCAAGTGAATAATTCTAGCACACCTGGACGCTATACCAAGTTTCCCTCTTGTTGAGAAAACGTGGTGCTCATGCTAGATCAAGTGTGTGGAGAGAAGAGACTCACAAAATACAAGAATAATATCTTGCTTATTAAGTTGTTTATGAATACAACTAGGCCTTGCTCAATACAAAATGCCTCATAGCTCCACCTTTAAATAAGTGAGCTAGTGGACCTTAAGTCCATTCACACTCACACCCTTCTCTTCCCCTTCTACATAACCTTAGTCTCTTAATACCTCTTACTTGGTAGCCCCCCCACCAGTGCCTCAAGTCCCTAACTCATAGTTCTTGACACTCTCTCTCTATTTGTCTAAGGGTGTGAGCTAGTGGACCTTAAGTCCATTCACACTCACACCCTTCTCTTCCCCTTCTACATAACCTTAGTCTCTTAATACCTCTTACTTGGTAGCCCCCGCACCAATGCCTCAAGTCCCTAACTCATAGTTCTTGACACTCTCTCTCTATTTGTCCAAGGCTACTACAAGTGCCCGTAACTTTGACTAAAGTGCTCACACATACATCTGCCACATGGCCTATATCATTGGTGGCTCAGAGGTGGTTTTACTCTATTGGGGTAGGTTACATTGGGTTGTGGGGTTTCTCTCTAAGAAAAGATGTCCTGACTCCTCTACCTTAGGATTCTCCATAACGTTTGCCGATGCCGATCCTTCTTCATTTGGTTTGCTGTAGCAGTCTCTAGCCATGTGTCCTGGCTTCCCACAGTTGTGGTGGCAAGTGAAGGTCCTTCCTCCTCCCCTGCCTCTTCCTCCTCGCCGCATGTCATCGTGCAAGGACTCCTCGGGTGTAGAGTGCTGGGTCCAATCCTTTCTTCACTTTGACCTTGTTCTCTTGCTCTAGTAGAGCTCCTTCTATCTCATGCAACTTAAAATCTGGTATATTCTTTAAGGTTACCACAATGTTCTCATACTCTCCCTTGTCCACACTACTCTTTTAGAAGCACTGCTAGTGCCTCGTCTCATCTTCTACTTTCTTCCCAATGGCTGCAAGTTGTTGTTTGATGCTTTTGTATTTGTTTAAGTGTGTGGTTAGAGGTTCACTTTCCTTCATGTCAAGTTTGTAGAATTGCATTAGCTGATTTATCTTTGAATTCTTTGCTTAAGTGCCAAATAATTTGTTAATTTCATCCCATGCATCTTTAGCTTGTTGTATCCCGGCAATGTGGTGAATGATTTCGTCATTTAAGCTAAATGCAATGAGTCCTAATGCTTTCTCATTTTCGTTCTTCCACTCATCCTTCCCATGCTCCTCTGTACATTCATCTCTTCCCTCAACTAGCCCCCATAGATTCTTCCTCATGAGCAAATACATGGTTTTTGTGTGCCATGTATGGAATTGCTCCCCGTTGAATTTAGCTACTTCTTGTGCAATGCTCATAATGATGTGAAGGGGGTCTAATTACTTAATCAAGACTAATATAAGCTGAGATAATAATTTGGAGAAGCTTAAAGAGGAGAAGGAGGATCTGATACCATGTTAAGAAACATGAGTACCATGTGCATAGCTATGGTGATAGAGGTGAGCTATGCTAATCCTACACTAAATTAATCTAAGGTGGGTGTAACCTAAGTTTACTCATGATGATGAATAGACTAAACTAATTAAGCTTAGACTCGAGCACAATTAGATTATAAGATTGGGACTTGTACTCGTACTCATAAAGAGGCTTAAGAGCTTGCTTCTTATTTCATTGCTTGAAATGGCCTCCTTGGGCTTGTACATCAATGTGGGATAATTTTCTTTGCTCATGTGGCTTCATGTTGGACTTTGATCTTGCTTGGCTACTCATAAAGAGGCTTAAGAGCTTGCTTCTTGTTTCATTGCTTGTTTCATTGCTTGAAATGGCCTCCTTGGGCTTGTACATCAATGTGAGATAATTTCCTTTGCTCATGTGGCTTTATGTTGGACTTTGATCTTGCTTGGCTACTCATTCTCATGCCCTACCTCTTCCTTGTGCTCAAGGCACCACATTTCTCAACAAGTAGCACCCCCAAGCTAGCGCAGAGACAGTCTGGTCGCCACCGATTATGTGAGCAAGTGGAAGCCCAAGCCACCAAGGATTGCATGGCCAACACGGTGGCTCGGTTCTTATACACAATGGCTTAGTTCTTATACACGGTGGCTCGGTTCTTATATACGAGCACATCCTTGTCTGCTTTGGTTACCCCTTGGAAGTCACCAATGGAAGAGACTCCCACTTTATCAATGAAGTCATCACCACGTTACTGAGTAGGCATCATACCATCCTAGATGAAACCTAGGCATTGGAAAACCAAGCTTTGGAGGTGGAACAAAACAGAAGGAAGGCGTGGCATGAACAACATCTCAAGAAGCCCCGGTTCCAAGAAGGCCAATTGGTCCTAGTGTACCAAGCTTGTTATTTGAAATGGGCAAAGAATCTTGGGAAGTACCATTTCTCATCCACCAAATTCTTCCTCACGGTTGCTATGCAACGCCACACTTTGGACGGCTTGCTTCTTCCACTAGTCAACGGCACAGGATAAAGGGTTATCACCTTGCAACCATCCATTAACAATAGTCCACCCACTTTCAAAAAAAAAACTTTCCTCTCCCTGACTCCACCCAACCATGCTCCACCAAACCCACCTATCTCTCTCCCGATCTAGTCCAACATCCATCGACTTTATGCTATTTGTGAGGTGGTGGACCCTGTGCAGGGCTTGGGTGGGAAAAAGAACAAAGGTGGCCTTGCAGACATCGTAAAGCCTTTGCAAGGTGGGGCAACAGTCCAGCTCAACACCACCAACACCATCCTCTTCCGACTCTTGCTTCAAACGCTCCTCCTCCAAACACACCCTCACGGCCTTCTCTCTCTCTCTCTCCTCCACGACTCAACCCCTTGCTTTTTCTCTCTCTATCTCTCCTCTACGACTCCTCCCATGACTCGCCCCCTTGTTTTTTTCTCTCTCCTCCATGACCTCTCTCTCTCTCTCTCTCTCTCTCTCCTCCATGACTCCTCCAACTACTCGCACATCGCACCCCCTCATGACTCCCCCCTTTTTTTCCTCTCTTCCCATGACTCAACCGATTTCCCTTTCTACCCCTCATGATTCACCCGTTTTTCCTCAAACCCAACCCTCTTCCCATGACTCATCTATTTTTCTCTCTCACCCCTCTCTCTCTCTCTCTCTCTCCACCTCACGACTCGTTCGCCCTCTCTCCCGACTTGTCTAACATCTCTCTCTATTCCCCTCATATGGGGGCCCCAACCCCCCATTCCACCCCTTCTCATGACTTGCCCCTGCCCAACCCTCTCGACCTCACGACTCGGCTGCCCAACCCTCTCCCACGACTCACCCCACCCTCTACCAACTCGACCTCACAACTCGACACAGTCCCCCCTCTCCCCTTCTTACACCTCAAACCCCTCCAGCCCTCTTCCCCACCTCAACTCCAACCACCGACGATCCCCCGTCGCACAACCCTCCACCTCTCCCTCCTAACTCGACCCCAACGCAACCCTCTCTCTCGACTTACCCACAACCTCGCCGACTCCTCCTCGCTTGCCCTGCTGGGCAGGGCAAGAAGAAGGGCAGCAAGGCGGTTTCGAGGTCTACTAAGGCAGGGCTGCAACTCCCCGTGGGTCGGATCGCAAGGTATCTAAAGGCAGGCATACCTCGCACCAGTGCTGGAGTACCTAGGTTCTTCCGAACATCCATGTTGTGCTTTTCTCCAAAAAGCAAGGTGTGAAGGTGGACCCTACTAGCTAGTTTTGCGCATAAAATGCCTCGATATATGTTCCTCTCTTACATCCAGAACACTAGTGCTTTGTAATTTTCTGAATTTAATCCCTTCATGCCTTTTTATAAGGATTTTGTTTAAAAGAAGCAGAAAAAAAAAGAGGAAAAAAAATCTTTATTTATTTTTCCACCATGCTTGCCTCCCTTCTTCTTGGAGGCCAGTTCTTTATCCTCACCAAGCTCACCGAGGACAGTGAGCACTCTAGTGGTGGGCGACCTGTAGCCACCAAGGGTGCCCACACTGGACGGCGGACCAGCGTAACACCGTCACACTACCACACTGGGTCAACCTAGAGTACCACTCTGAGCATTCAGTGGACCTTTGAAGCGGAGGCACACCATAACATACACAAAGAGCAGTGCACACACTAGCATCAAAGGCACCCTACCAAAGGCTGCCACTTTAAGGGCATCTACCAAAGATATGACATGCAATTAATTACTCCATCGACTCACCCCATCTTTCCTAACTGCTTATATGGTCCCTCTACACATCCTGAAGGACATCCTTCATGCTTCAGCCTTCATACCACTTTGTAGCCTTAGCCTAGGTGTGTTGCAATCACTTATCAACTTGAGGTGTGTGTCATCCTCTTCACTGTGACCTCTATTGAGTGTGCATGGTACAGTGAAGGACATGTTGCAATGTTCTTGGAGTACTACAAGTGTTCTTATTCCTCTTGCAGTCTTGTTCTCTTGTAATCTTGTCGTTTGTGTTGTGTTCTGCTCCATAGTGTCTATTGTGTCGCTATGAGCATCGAGGACTCCGGACATACTATCCAGAGAAGAGCCACCACTTAGTGTGCCAAGCAACCAACCCTCCTACAATAGGTGACGACTTCATTTTGACCCCATCATAGGCATTACCTCCTAAGGAAGGATCAATGCACATCCTCTACACATCGGTAGGTCAAAGTCCACCTCCGAGTGAGTAGTACAAGCCAAGTGAATGCAAATATCACACGTGGGACATAGCATGCCTCACAATAGGTGACAACTTCATTTTGACCTCATCATAGGCACTACCTCCTAGGGAAGGATCAATGCACATCTCAAAGTCCACCTCCAAGTTAGTAGTACAAGCCAAGTGTGAGTGCAAATATTGCACGTGGGACATTGCATGCCTAACATCCTTCTTGTTCTCATAAGCCGGAGTACCAATAAGTTCTCTTTTACAAGGAATCCTCAGCTTTAGAGAGACTTATCCGACTATATAACTGGGAACCTAAGAGCTCACACATCTTCACTTGTTGAAGAGGAGAAGGATGAGTCATGCCACATCGAGCGCGCTCTTTTTCCATAACCAAGACAAAAGGATTGCCAAAAGTGTCCATGAACAAGTTGGGACACTACTTTAAAAGCAATGATATGAATACCAGGTTACCTATCATTTAGAAAGGCACGACGATCTCTACAATTTTGGATGGTGGTGTTAGTGTCAACATAATCACCAAGGATTAAACAACTAAGTACCAAAGAAAATGGTATGTTGGAGTTTTCACCGAAGGAGCTTCTACATGGACACACCTTTTGCTCCACGCCCATGCACGACACATGCACGTATACACAAACTCTGCATCTGGTAGACATATCGATAGGTATCGATATCTCAAGCACCTTACATTAAGTCTCATCGCCGACATCCAGGTACATTTATGATGGGGAGACCATAGCAAGCATAAGCCTAGCCCATGGTATGACCCATTGCCTAGACCTTCCTAGAAGGAAAACCTTCCATAGCCTCTTCTTCAACCCCACCACCCATTGATCCACACTACCCCAATGCTCGATAACGTCAAAGAGATCACCCAACTCCATCATCGCAGCTATGGTAGACAAAGTCCGTTGCCATGGCTTAACAATCTAATAATCTTAACTCCCCAAGAAATGGAATGTTCAATAAATGTCAAAAAAAGCAACAAAGAGAGTCGAAGAAAGCAGTTGAGCTGGAGAAATCTTCAAATTAGAGGAGCACACACACAGAGGTAGCGCTCTTCTGCCAAACACAGGATCTGGACTGCTTCTACCAACTACCTAATTTTGAAGGGTCTGGACCATGCATGAAGCCAACAAAAGCCAAATACAAAGCAAACATATTGTAAACAACTAAGGCCAAATAGATCCCCATTAACTTTTATCAAAGAAATAGAAAGACGGTGTGACCGAGCAGGCCATGCAATATGAAATGCATGACAATCTCAAAAGGTTACCATGTATGGACATGTGACCTTGTTCTATGTTAGCATAGCTATGAAGCCTTTCACATCATGTTGCTACAGGGCACAAATGCATCACTTCCTAACAAGATGTTGCAGCGGCCATGCCATGACATAGCCATGCCTACATACCTAGCAACAATAATCAGGTTGATCACGATGTACCAAAGCCTTCTCTCCAATCATGAATAGTTATCAAAGACAAACTCCTCTCCAAGGGTCCACCTGTCCATAACTTTTGCATTGATCCTGTATGAACTGACACCTGGCTGAGAGCATGCTGAGACAATCCACATTAACGTCTGCTCCGCTCCGCACTTGTTTTCCTTGACCTAGAAGACCACATGCTGAAAAATTGCATTCCAAACCTGCCACCTAACTACTATGCACACATGCACATGCAGCCAAATAATCACTCTGTGCCTAAATTTCACAAGGAGGATCTGAAGAAAATGCAACAATCTTCTTAATAACCAGCTGACTATGCAAGAGAAGTTCAAAACTTCATTCTTTGAAATGAGGTTCTACCAAAGATGAGGACAACAAATATCCATATAAACAACCTTATGGCAGGCTTGCTAGCCAAAGCATAACACGTGCTAAAAACTGCCCAGTCCATGCTAATCCTAGTCAAATAACTGGCCTAATTAGCAGAGACTCCACAAATAATGTGGTAGTGGCTCTTACATGACATGCATTGCCGAATGATGAAAACTCTTACGATCATACTCAGTCATAATCTGAGTCTTCCTCGACTATTTCTTCTTCAGGCGGCAGCTTGGCTTCCTCGTCGAAGTCGTATGGATCCCAATGAAACTCATTATCCTTTTTTATCAATGCACCCATTGAAGGGAACAAGCTCGACAGATCATACTTTGGAGGATCCTCACCAATTTCTGACCAGTTGTCTGCCTCAGGGGTGCCCCAAGGAAGATCCAAGTCTGGAAGAGTTCTCTGAGGAAACATGGAAAGACTCAAGGGTTTGGGCTTTGGTTTGGCCTCAACAGGAGGAGGCTCTGGGAGGTCATCCGGTATGATTGTATCGAACCCACCTTCAGGTCTGGCTCCAGGTTGAGATGTAGCTGTGATGTTGAGCGAGCCAAAATCGAATTCGGGACCCTTGGGCTTGGGAATTCCTGTTTCAGCAAACTGATTGTTGCTTCCAAAAGGAGACCTGGTCTCTAATACAGAGGAGGAGTTTGAATTAAAGTTGAGATCAGAGGCCATAGTGCTCTGAGGGATGGGCCGCGAGCGGGGCCGGGGTCGCCTTCGTGGCAAAGGAGGATCGTTGTCACGGTAAGAGCTGCTGTCAAAAGAGAAGTTGGAGAAATTAAATCCTCCGGAGCTGGTTACTGCAGGGCTGCTCAAGGGGTGCGTGGGTGAGCTGCTCAAGGGGGATGTTGCTTGTGGAGAGAAAGCAGCGGAACCACCTGCAGCACACGGTTCAGAGGGCTTGCTGATGTCTGAAAACCCAGAAGTTGTGCTACTGGTAGTGCTGGTAATGGTGGTGGTACTCTGAACGGTGGGTGCAGGGGGGGTGCTGCTGCTGCTGTTGAATGTACTACTGCCAGAGGAACTACTATCAAATGGTTTTGAATCAAGTGTTGCAGCACCAAAGGTAGTGCTGTCAAAGGGTTTTGCAAAATCACTGCTGGTTTGCCCACCCAATGCACCCCCAACAGGGAAACTGCTTGATGCATCCGTGGCCGAGCCATCGGTGCTGTTGTTGAAACTGCTGATTTGCCCACCAACTCCACTTATACTGCTCAATGGAGCTGACGTACTGCTCTGCCAAGCCGTGGCTTGGCCAAAGGAACTGCTGTCGAAGGGTTTTGCAGAATCAGTGCCGAAGGGCTCACCCATTTTACCCCCAAAAAACGTATTGCTTGCTGGAGCTTCTGTGCTGCTCGGTGCAGCCGCGGCCGTGTTCTGCTCAATGTGAATTGCATTGCTAGGGATGGTACCCCAATCTTCTGCAACAGGGGGGAGAGGAGATGAGAAAGGGGAAGAGTCCATACCATTCGTGGAAGGGAGGGGAGGTCGAGAAGCAGCAGCTTTGTCAACCCTAATCACCCGCCCGTCTAGGAGCTGTCCGGTCATCTTGGAGCGGGCGGTCTCTGCATCGGCCTCCGAGTCGAAGGTAACGAACCCGAAGCCCTTTGGGCGGCCAGTCTCGCGGTCGCTTATGAGCTTCACCTCCGTGACCTCTCCGTGCTGGGCGAAGGCCCTCCGGACTGATTCCTCGTCTGTGCGGAAGGAGAGGCCGCCCACGAAGAGCTTGGAGCTGTAGCCACGACTCAGAAGGTGAAACGGTGGCAAAAGGTACCTCTGCCGCTGTTGTTGAGTTGGCCGAAGCAGGGCAGCCATCAGGCCCCAGCGCGTCATCGCCCTGAGCGGAGGGAACGGCATACCCCTGAACGTTAAGAAATGAGGGTTTTGTTAAACCCCCCTCTCTCTCTCTAATAAATGGAGGCTCTTTCCAATTAATTAAATTTTTTTGTTGGTGTATCTTTAATTTTTTTTAAAAATTAAAGATGGACTAAGGTCGTAAACTTTTAAAAAAAATTAAAAATTTAGAACCTTTATGTAAAACATAATGCTAAGGATTAAAAAAATAATATGATAAATATTTATTAATTAACGATTTCATGCAGTGATTGGGAAAGTTGATCATCATCAATGACTATTGGATTTGATCGACTCCCCGGTGCAGTATTGTTGTTGTCTTGGACTCCATCAGTATCGTCATTCTCCACCTCTTCATAATGTCCTCTCCCTCTTGCATTGCAGGGGTCAAAGTACTTGGTACGAGGAGTATCTGCAAAGAAAATCTCTTCTATATCAATGCATTGAGTGAGATGTGGGAGTTTCACTACTTTCCACACTGCCGCCGTCGACCTTTTCTTGCTCATACCGGAGCCAATTTTGGGAATAATCCATGAGGCCGCTGGGTAGTACTTTCCAGTACAAATCATTTTCAAAAGAGTGCTTGTAAAGATGCCCCAAGTTTATTGGCTATATAATTGTATCCATATAGACGTATGCTCTTTCAAAGAGATTTACAGGAGACAAACAGACTTTATTCTTTAAGTCACCCTGGCCATATAAGGCATATACTTGACGAGCTCTAGTAATTTCCTCATTAGATATGTTGTGAGAGAAAAATTTAAAGTGTGGTTTGTGCAAATTTTTCATGCAATAACCCACCATGCCTTCTAAGGTATTCATCTTAACCTGTCTAAGACCTCTACACATAACCAACACACCCTCAGGCTTAAACAAATCCCATCCCAAATATCTCTTTATGGTTTTTCCTATGCTTATCAGAGATGCTGCCATCAAACTAGCAACCATTTGAAAGTGCGAGTGATTCAAGGTTCCTCTTTTCTCAAGTGTAAAGAGACCTTTCAAACATTCCATCCTCACAAATTCCTCTAAGGGTTCCCAACATGATAAGTGGATATCTCTATTTTCGATTGCAATTGTTACAGATACTTCAAAAGGCTTTTTTTTTCGGGTGAAAAAGAAGGGATTTTGTGTAGAGAAGGTTGAGAATCCGCATTTTTTTCGCTTTGCATCGGTTTTTTTCTTTTTGCATCCAGTTTGCTTGAACCTTCAAGAAAGCATGGAAATCGAAAGCACGTTAAAAATTTAAAAATCTAAAGAAACATGCATCCTGAAAACACTAATCAACTAATTCATTTATGTAGAATATCAAGTCGAACATTAATTTCTATTTGAAAAACATCCTAAAATTTTTTAATCATTTTTTTGCAAAACTGAAAAAACACATAGACGTATATATCATTTTAATTATTTTACAATTATATTGCATTTTAATTCAACATTTTTAATCAAATTTAGAAATGCAAAAACACATACATGCATATGCCATTTAACTTTTAAAATTAAAATTAAAGCATAGACATTTAAAATACATATTCAAAATTATATTTATTCCTTTAAGAATTTTATCAATGATTTTAGAATTATATTGCACTTTAATTCAACATTTTTATTCTAATTTAGAAATGCAAAAATACATACACACATATGCCATTGAAAATACACACTTTTAAAATTAAATTAAAGCATAGACATTGAAAATACATATTCAAAATTATATTAATTTTTGCAGTGTATACTATATTCATATTTTAAGGGTTTTAAAAATATCTAGAAAAGGAGCAATCATTCAAACATAAAATAAAATAGAAATTTGACATTTATTATCCAATAATTACAAAATAAATGTATTGATATGCCTTGCGTCCGTGATCTATATTATATACATATTTTTACAATTTTATACTTATTGTTAAATTAACTAATTTTTAAAAAGTACACACACACACACACACATATATATATAACCAATCGACTTTATCAATCTGAGCTTTTGAAACTAACAATCAATCACTTTTATATGAATTTTTAAAAAAAAGGTAAATTGACTTCATCAATTACGACTTCTTCTTTAAACACCTACATGGAACAATATCTATTTAACATATTAAATCAAAATACTGTAATTGATATATAAAAAAGGGTCCGCTTTATGGCCAAATTTTTTTTAAAAATACAATAGAAAGACAGCGGCCACGAATACCTAATAATTATTTCATATATCTTCTTTTATTGATTTCTGCCACAGCAGAACAACAGATATAACTATATCCCAAACGGAGGACATTTTCAAGACTAAAGATATATATATTATCGATGCCAATTTTCAAAGCATCATGTCACTGAGATATATATATATATATATATATATATATATATATATATATATATGATAGAGGACATTTTCAAGATTGAAGATATAAAATCTATATATTATGGATGCTAATTTTCAAAGCATCATGGATACATAATGACAGTTGTAACCAAATAAAAAAAATAGATGTCAGGAAAAAATGAAATAACATTCATGACAGAAATTAACAAAACCACATGTAATAACATGTTATTGATGACAAAAATAACATAAATGAAGAATCGTTACCAGAAGAGCGCTCTTTCTTTTTTACTGCACGTAGACTACGAACGCTATGGGCACCTTCCGGAGGCATTAAAATTCAAGGACACGGGTAGCATTGACCTCTGGGAGGAACAGTGGACGTGGAAGGTTGTGCTTCATGTGATAAAGGAGTGGTGAAGTAGATGGAACACCATGCTCATGAGAACAAACCAACAAGGAAGAAGATGGATAGCGATCAACCTTCATGATATTAGTAATATCATGAAAAGGTTTCCTCCTCGATGGCATGTACTACACACAACTAATTATGCAAAGATGACACGGGAACAATTCTAGAAGCATGCTAAACATAGCAACCCATATGTTCACACATACCCAATAAAGCACAAACACAAAATAGATTCAAGATGAGAAAATACCAGTCAGACGGACGACGACATGCATATTGCCAAACAACGAGGAACATCCAGAAAAACATGGCAACCCATACTGCACAGAACAAATCAAGCATAGACACGCAAAAGATTCGAGAAGAGAAAATAACAATACCACGAATGAGCAGATGCATAGAGATGAACATCCGATAAGCACGCAGCCGAGAAACATCCAGACGCAAGCGGGAAGATGGAGCCACACAGTTCGCGAGCAAATCAGCAACAAGAAAAAGAAATGAAGCCACGCAGCTCGCGTGAAGCCATGCAGCTCGCGATGAAATCGAGAAGAAGAAGAAGATCAAATGAAATCCATGCAAGTCAAATATAACAAGATTAACTGACACATGGAAAGGATACTATAGTTATTAAAAAAACTAAAAAATTAATTAATTAATGCACCACCACTAAACGTTTGGGGTGCATATGGAGATTCTTTTTTCTCCTATATTATTTCGCTATTCGTTCGCTACTATTCATCGCGAGCATTAATTAATAACCGTATTATTAATAAGGTTACCAACCTTATTGGCAAGCCACTGCAGACAACGAGCGAGAGAGAGCAGATGTACACTGATGGTAGAGAGCAGTTGAGACAATGAGTGAGAAAGAGAGAGAGACGCACCTTGATGGTGGCCGAGAGAGAGAGAGAGAGAGAGAGAGAGAGAGAGAGAGAGAGAGAGAGAGAGAGAGAGAGAGAGAGAGAGAGAGAGAGAGAGAGAGATTTAGCTCCACGGAGCCTTGCAAAAAATGAGAGGGAGAGAGAGAGAGGGCTCCATGAGAGAGAGAGAGAGAGAGAGAGAGAGAGAGAGAGAGAGAGAGAGAGAGAAAGAGGGGTTGCTTTTTTTTTGCAGGTACCTATTCACTACTTTTTTTTTTGAAGCATGGCTATATTAAAGAATAAAGAGAAAATTTACAAAAAAAAGCTTTTTCAAGAAGCATAACGTATATCAAAATGTCAAAGTTTCATGCAATCATATTTCTCACTTTCGTGAAATGCAGAATGTAATTCTGTAGTTTTGAGTCCTTCCTCCGAGATGGCTTGATTTTCTTCTCCCACGCATTCCTTATGGATTTCGTTGATCCTGTCTTAGAATTCCTATTGAGCTTGAATGAGCTCTTCCATGGCATTGTTTGTGTATTGAGCTGCTTTGACTGCTTTGGCTTTGTGAAGAGTTTTCTTGTGTAAATTCAGACCAGCCCTCAGACCCGGCATCAAATCGAGAAGTTTATGATTAAAAATACATTCATTTCAATTTATCTAGACATTCCACAATTACTTAGCAAGAATAATGTTCCATAATTCTATAGAGCATTTAATTTGTTGACCTAGAAGGATTTCTATCCCAATCAAGTCCCAAGATTGGACCGGCAAAATACATTGATTCAAAAAATTTAGAGTATCTGCATTACATGCACAACCAATAAAGAGATGGGCAATTGTTTCCGGCTCCTTTTAACATCTTGGGCATAGTCCTTCCCCATATCTAAATCTATTTGCACAGGCATTTATCCACAATGCTTTATGCATGATCAACCATACCAAACAAGATTTCTTTAGTGGGATGATGGGTGACCAAATTTTTTCTGAACTTAAACCCCCATTGTTTCTTGTCCCATAACATGTTCCATCGATTGTTGAGTTTGTAATGTAATGGAGGATCTTGAGAGGGGATAGAGGGAATAGGTAGCAGGTTCCATTTGGACTTCCAAGAGAAAGCCTTATATGACAGCGGGCCTTTGAGTTGGAGAAATCCAATTCTCTAATCAGGCCATAAAAGAATTTTGTCTTTAATTAAAAGCAGATCCACCGCAAAGAGTCTGTAATACTGTACATAGATCTTGATCTGATTTCCATCTGCCCTCCGTACTGCACCACAGGTCACCCCAAGTTCGTATTCCCTTTTTGTGTAGTTTGCATGCATGTTTAACCTGATCTATAAGATATTACTCGCTACAACGATCGAGAACCACACTGAATCCAGATGCAAAACATGTGCATGTTTTTTGGATTTATTATATAGCTTCAATTCATGTTTACATCTATTCCATGCTTTCCACATTGCTTAGATCAGGGGGATGCCATATGTGGTTTTATTTTGACCGTGCTGAAGAAAACTGTCAACTCTGAGAGTTTTTTCCATTTGGGAAGTCTACAATACTTTTTCATTAAAATCATCATGCCAGCTTTCACATCATCATCTCCAAATCTTGTGTCTCAAAGGTCCAAAAACTTAACAAGCCTAAGGTCCAAAATAGACTAAAACCTTAATCCAAAGACATATTCCATAAAAATTAAAATGATGTTGGTGCCCTAATGGATGGAGAGATCCACACATGTGATCCCGTCACTTGTTATGGCTTGAAAGACTTTTATGGATATCATTTTGATTAGGGCAACGAAATCCTTAATTTTGGGTTCAATTTATTTGTTAGTGTAAATATTTTGTTGTAACCCACTCAAGGTTGCAACCTTTAGACTAAGGCTTCCACCAACCCTCTACTTCACACGTGGTATCTACCCAGAGATTCTCCCTGCACCCTACCATCATGCCCTGCTTGCTATTCATGCACCCTATTCACTTCTAAACTTCTTTCATGTGCTTGCGATACTGTACAAGAATCCTATGTGCACACCTTTTAGCACAATGACATGCTGTCCATTTATTGCATACTATTAGAAATGGTAGTCTTGCATATAATAATAATAATATGAAATGGTAGTCTCACATCTATGCAGATAAATAATATGAAATGGTAGTCTCACATCTATGCAAATAAACCCCCAACTGCCTCCCCTTTCTTGCAGCCCTCTTCAATGGATTTTAAGTGCGGGGATGTCTCTCCAAAGGACTCCTTATGTCAAACAACTTGTTATAGGAGGAATCTTTTCCCACCTCAATTCAACTTGTTAGTAAACAATATCTTCCCACCTCAATGTAACTTCCTAAAACCATCTCTCTCTCTCTCTCTCTCTCCTCTCTCTTTCTCTCTCTCTCTCTCTCTCTCTCTCTCTCACACACACACACACACACACACACACAAAACAATCTCAACAAAGGAAGCTACTTGAAAGACAAAAATATAGCAAAAATCATTATGTTCCTACAGACACACGGTTGTGGGATCTTGTTTGATGCTATGCACATGCTTTCGGAATTCCTATGGGTAACATTTGAATAAGGGGGTGAGTCAAGTAGATCATACATGATGCAAGGATAGGCATGTATGCAAGGTAGGCCTATCCTTAAGATTGGCAAAACTCAAGGATAGTGGGCATGTATGCACTCTTTATGATGGCCATGTATAACAAGAAAGAAGAACCAAATGATGTTACAATTAATGATTAAGAGAGAAAGAAGCATGAGGATTTGTTTGATCATAGAAGTTATGCAAAAGAGATACTTTTAGGTCCCTTCATATTGGGCTTGATCAAAATAACTCAGGGTTGGGGTGGCAGTGCAGAGGTGTTCAAGTAAAGAGCTTACCTTAGCCTTGCTGAATCGTCATTGGGTCTTGCCTTCGAGCCACAATGTAACTCCCCGTACGTCCTCACTCCATGGTCACATACTGGAATGCTCCTTGCTAAGGGAGTAAAGGAAGAGCTCTCTTTGCCTAGATGGAGGTAAATAAAGATTCGTCTTCATGGCAGTGGTTCTCTATTTCAAAAGGCAAAGGAAGAAGAAGAGGCTAGTGCATCAGGGAAACCTACAAACAAACCTATCTATCATGCATCAAGCAAGAACAGAGAAGAGAAGCGCTCAAGTATTGTATTGCAAGGGAATGAATGTGTATTGCTCAGTGTCAAAAATTACTTATATACAAGTAACTAGTCACAAAAGGCCGAGGCCAAAACTTAAAAAATGCTTCGATTCCAACACTTTGACTGTTGTCTTTGTGGGTAAAAACCTAGCCATCTTTCTCAATCTATCCACGACTACCCAAATGGCATCATGACCCCTGCTGTACGTGGAAGTCCCGTAATGAAATCCATGGAAATACTTTCACACTTTTGAGTCAGAATATCCAAAGGGTGCAATAACCCAGCAGATTTAAGGCGTTCAACCCTGTTTATCTGACATTGATGACATTAGACCACATAACTCTGAATAAAGTCTTTCATTTTTGGCCAGAAAAATGTCCTTCTAACCAAAGCCAACATTCGATATATGCTAGGATGTCCTACCAATGGTGCATCATGGCACTCAAAGAGGATCCTGAGTCTAATTTATGGCACACCTAGCACGCAAACCTTATCATTTCGGAATAAGAGACCATTTTGACTAAACAATTGGTTGGCTTTTCCTTGATTCACCAAGTTTTGATCTACCTCAGAATTGGACCGTGACCAAATTCCAATACTTTTCAAAGAAAATATCTGTATTACATTTTCCCATGAGTGAATCGTACAAGTTAGAAATAATTTCTATGAAGCTAAGTTCATTAACTTCATCGATTTTACTTAACACATTAGCAATGCAATTCAAGATACCTTTCCTATATTTAATCATGAAATTAAAGTCTTGCATCAACTCAGTCCATCCGGCCTTTCTACCTTCTTTCAAGTCCGGTGTACTGCAAAGACAAGTGATCTGTCAAGACCATAAACTAAGGCTCGTAGAGATATTGTCTCCATGCCTTTAAAGCACAAATGATCACATACAACTCTTTCTCCTGAACTGGGTACCTAGTCTGTGCATCGTTGAGTGTCTTACTCTCAAAGGCCACATGCTTCCCATCGTGGAACAAAGCTGCGTCTACCACAAAATCACTTCAGTCTCAATGATGTAAGGTCTACTAGGATCCAGCAAGGCTAACACATGAGAATCTTAAACTGTATTTTTCAAAGTATATGAAAGTTCCCTGTAGATTCTCATTCCACTTAATTGGAGAGTTAAACTTTTTATTTTTACCCTTAAGAAGGTTGCTAAAGGCACTGTCAACTTTGAATAATACTTGACATATTTTTGAAGAAACACCATAAAAACTAAGAAAGATCTTAATTGCTTGACCGTACATGGAACTGGCCATTCCAAAACCTTTTGGATTTGATCCAAATCTATACTTAAGCCATCTTGAGAGATTTTATGACCCAAGTATAACAATTCCTTCTTAAATAAATCACACTTAGATAATTTACAATACAATTTCTCCTTTCTGAGCTTTCCTAGAACCTCTTTAAGATGATTATCATGCTCAGCCAAATTTTTACTGTATATCAAAATATCATCTAAGAAAACCACCACGCATTTTCCTAACAGATCCTAAAATAAATCATTCATCATCTGTTGGAAAGTTGCCGGTGTATTAGTGAGACCAAAGGGTAACAATAAAAATTCTTAATGGTCGTAACGTCCTAAAAGAAGTTTTAGGAAAATCTTCCTCTGCAATACAGATCTGATGATAACCGGTTCACAAATCAAGCTTTGTGAAATACTTAGCTCCTTACAACCTATCAATAAGATCATCTGATCTAGGAAATGGGTATTAATTGTTGTAACCTTGTGAGAATACGAACAGACAAAAAATTCGAAACTTGAACAGTCATCCCAGAATGCGGACAGCCAACGGTCCGCTAAAAACGAAAAGACATGTAACTCCCGGAATGCGAATGGTCAAAAAATTTGGACCCAAAAGGCCAAAGGATTCAAGAATTTAAAAAAATCAAGAAAATGAAGATTTTTTTAAAAGCTTTGATTTAAAGCTTTTAAATCTTTAAATTTTTTTTGAAGAAACATAGGGGGGGCACAGGATGCCGTCCGCTAGAAAAAAAAAGCCCCCCTAGGTTGTGCGCGATTTAGTGAGGGAGAGGGGAGAAGCATAAGCTTCTCTTTCTCTTCCCCTTCTCCACCTCAACAACCTCCTCCAGCACTTCTTTCATCTCCTTCTTCTCTTCCATTGTTAATCAGGGTTATTAACTATTAATCATGTTATTAATGATTAATTAATCCCACCCACATAAGGGGTGTTCCCACGCGCAAGAGATATTTTGAAGGAAAACTCTGATGAGAGAGATAGAAAATATGCCGCACACATGGGATAGAACCCAATGCATCAACATGCCGCCTCCCACTGATTTTCAACAAAAGATCGACAGAAATTTGCTAACATGCCCGCACAGGAAACCCACAAAAATGCATCAAAAATGCTTATTTTACTATAAACATGCTCTAAAAAAAGTCCTAAATAATTAGGAAATTTTCCTAAAAATTATAGAGATGTAGGAAATTCTTTCTACCAAAAAATACTTGCAATAGCATGTGCGGTCTTTTGGTAAAAAAAAATATGTAAAGTGCTTATTTTAACCATAAAAATAGAGAAAAAATGGCATTCCCTGCATCATCGATACCTCCATCCAAGTCGAGAAGCATCACATTACAACCATCATACTGACGTTCCCAATGCATAGACACAAAAAAAAACATTTTTCGCTTAGTAAACGTTAAAGTTTACTGTAGAAATCCTTGTCCCACTAGAGCATGTTCCCATGCTCATATGCCTAGGGTGGGTTAGCCTCCTAGTATATGCACATAATATGATGTGCACATAACATTTCTCCAACTCACTACTTTATTCAACTCCCTTGCCTAGTTGGAGGCAAATAGAGATTTGTCTTTATGGTGGTTCTCTCTCACAAAAAGTGGGGGAAGAAGAAGAAGCTAATACAAGAGAGAAACCTATAAACAAACCTATCTAGCATCATGTATGCATCAAGCAAGCAAGATTCAATAGCATTCATGTAAGCAAGAATAGAAAAGAGAAGAGCTCATAAAAGTATTCTATTTGCAAGGATATATACAAATGACTAATTTTCAAACTAGGGCTTTCAAACTTAAAAATGGTCCGACTTTTATTACTAGTCTTAAGTAAGTATATACATGAAGTACTTAGACTTTCCTTATTTGACATTAAACTCAAGGGAAGGTTGTTTTATATGTTTTAGGCCATCTTACAAAAGGTAAGTGCCCGTTCGAGCACGTACGATGGAAAAGCGCCTTATGGTAGGTCAAACTAGTGAAACCATGTCTTCCTATGGAGTGGTTAATAGGAGGTAACCCCTTTAGTGAGTTAGAAATACATTGTAAAACTCATATATTAATAAGATATATTGGTTTTGATGTGAGGGACCAGAAAGGTGTACACCATTCTTCTAGAGTCAAAATAGCCTTACCATGACCATATAGCATAGATGTGGACATCCAGCATGGTAGATAACTTCCATGGATCAAAGGAGTTCTAACTACGATTTGTATGTAATATCCTAATATGAAATAGAATGCCTCCATGGCAAGGTATAGATGAGATATTTTTTTAAAAAAATACAACAAGCATTTATTAACACTATTGCGAGCAAAAGAGGTAACTGACAAGGGTTGCCTAAAAAGATTCCCTCCCAAAATGTGTGAAATCTCAAAAATGGCTTAAAAACATAGTTTTTTGAAAACACATCTAGAATTTCATGTATAAATTTAAAATTTGCTATTTTTTTCAAGATTGAGAACACGTGTGACCTTCATAGATTTATAAATTGCTATTTTGTGACATAAAAATAAACTTGACTTACAAAATGACATAGGAGTCTACATAACTTAAAGAAATATCAATCTTTTTTAAATAAAAAATTATTTTATAAATTTCATAAATGTAAGACATTTTTTTTAATGGACTTTCTTGGGACAAATTCTACCACTATACATAAATATGCACATTATTTGACAAGCACTCAAAAAATATTAGAATACATAACAATATAAGCTCCATAATTTATAAAAAAAATTACAAACATCCTTCAGTCTATTTCTAGACCCAAATAGCAAAGCCTTTAGTATATACTTACCTTGATAGTTTGTATGACATACTTATTTGCTCTATTATTTATTATAAGCAGGTAGTGGGCATGATATACAACCAATGCTATATTAGTTATTTATAAGCAGGTAGTGGGCATGATATACAAGCAGGTAGTGGGCATGATATACAACCAATGCTAAGAGTTTAAAGAGGTCAACTTATAGGTGTGCAAAGGTAGACTTCTATTCATATATATATATAGAAGATGGTAACTATGGAGGCTCTGGGTAAACCTATGCATGTTAAAAGAGTAAAAAATTAAAATATTTTTTTAGGCGGGACAATTTTAGAGGCAGACATCATATAGCCTATGGGTGTAAATTTAGACCCACATAGGCATTTGTTTTTATGAAGAAAATTCTTGTTATGCAATATGGATAAGGGTGGCGGGAAGAAATTGTAGCCTATATCATGTACATATGTGGTCGTGGCAAAAATTCATAGTATGCATATATTGATGTTTGATCCAGATAGCCATTATCATGAATGTAGGTGATGGTATATCTAGGAGTAGTGTAGGAATGAGATCTAGTTATAAGTGGAGTGTTCTCTCTCCCTCTCTCTTGCAACTGTAATCTAGCATGTGTGGTATGCTTAGGGTTTGGATTTGGGTGTGATTAGTGCTAATCACTCATTCTCTCTTGCTTCCCTCTTGCCTCTTCTCTCCCTCTTACTGAAATGATTAGGCTATCACAAAGTAAGCAATAAACATTGTTTGCAAGGACAAAATAGGTAATATTTCCTAAAAACGAGAAACATTTGGCATTTTCAAAGATTCCATAAAAAAAGTTCAATTTTTTACCTCTTTTTTAAAAAGTGGTCTACGCATGCGTAAACACTACCAAAAAATGATAATATTTTGGGCACTTTATACATTTCTTACAAAAATTGACATGAAAAAAAAGACTTCGTTTTGCTTACTTTTTGAGATTATAACTGAAAATCTAATAATACGTTTTCAAAAAACATGCCAAAATAGAGACAATGTTTATTATTTCCATCTTCAATCCATTTAAAAAATGATACAACTATAAAAAGAAGCTATTTTCTAAACATATAGCTTATGACATAGTTATGGTTCCTCTCATAATCATTGCTACACCATCACTAGTTGATGTGTCTTTCCTAGACGAGGCATCCTCTTCTTCACTATCCACAAATACATTTTTTTTCTTCTATGTGTACACTTGAAGCTTAGACTCCTTGGGTTATCTGCCATATTAGCATGATTGAGGATGTGCTATAGAGTGCAACTATAAAAATTTATTTATATTATTATATTACAAAAGTGTTATCTTGATACAGTTATTATCGTTATTGTAAAACCCTATTTTGGCTCTTTGATGAGAGTAGTATTAAAATCCATTTTGAAGCTCTTGAGTATCACAATTTCTTAATTGATAATATATACTTTTTAAAAAAGAGTTCATTAAGTATAGATGAATTTTAAAATATCATGAATAAGCTATTTAAAAGTTGTCTAACTTTTAAAAATAATTATACACTCATTTTCAAAGAAGATGTGTCCGTAATGTGACAAAAAGGGAGGTTAAATAGTAATTTTAGTTATTAAACGAGTTTAGAAAGCATGAAAAAGCTCACTTTAAGAAACAAAAGTTTATACTTTCCAAAAAAAATTTTGTAAAATATCAAGCATTGACTTAGGTTCGAATCCTATTTGTTACTACACATGGTAAGGATGTTTTAGCTACAACATTTGCAGCCAACTTAATGCTGAGTAAGAACTTCTCAGCTAAGACTCATCAACTTGATACAAAACCTCAACTTTTATGAAAATTTAATATTTTGCATCAAGTTGATGTAAAACATCAACTTTATATGCAAAACATCAACTTTCTATGCAAAAGATCAACTTTTTTACAATACTTGATGTTTTATATCAACATTATGCAAAACATCAACTTCCCACAAAACTCGATGTAAAACATCAACTTCCCACAAAACATCAACTTCCCACAAAACATCGACATTATGCAAAACATCAACTTCCCACAAAACATCGAGTTTTGTGGAAAAGTTAATGTTTTGCAGCATCAACTTAATGTAAAACATCAACTTTTCCACAAAACTCGATGTTTTGCATCAAAGCAGCATCAACTTAATGCAAAACATCGAGTTTTGTGGAAAACTCGATGTTTTACATTAAGTTGATGCTGCTTTGATGCAAAACATCGAGTTTTGTGGAAAAGTTGATGTTTTACATTAATTTGATGCTGTAAAACATCAACTTTTCCACAAAACTCGATGTTTTCCATCAAAGTTGATGCAAAACATTGAGTTTTATGGAAAAGTTGATGTTTTGCATCAACTCATGCAAAACATCAACTTTTAGGTTTTTTTTTTCTCTTGTGGATGCAAAACATCCCACACAACTCAATGTTTTGTATCAAAGTTGATGCAAAACATCAACTCTACCACAAAACTTGATGTTTTGCATCAAGTTTTAAATGCTCTAAAGAAGAAAGTTGGAGGATCAGAGGTGGATTTTCACAAACGACCTGTTTTAGTGATTCCATTTATGCTAGCATGCTCAAATTACCTATTCCATAAATTTTGAGTACCAACATAACTATGTTTCGATGCGATGTGCAAATGTCATAAAGCGATTTGCTGCATCAATAAATTGCTTTGTGACGTCTGCACGTCACATCGAAACATAGTTGTGTTAGTACTCAAAATTTATGGAATAGGTCGTTTGAGCATGCTATTGTGGAAGGAATCGCTAAAACAGGTCATTTGTGAAAATCAACCTCTGATCCTCCAACTTTCTTCTCCGGAGCATCTGAAAGTTGATGCGAAACATCAAGTTTTGTGGTAGAGTTGATGTTTTGCATCAACTTTGATGCAAAACATTGAGTTGTGTGGGAAAGTTGATGTTTAGCATCCACAAGAGAAAAAAAAACCTAAAAGTTGATGTTTTGCATGAGTTGATGCAAAACATCAACTTTTCCATAAAACTCGATGTTTTGCATCAACTTTAATGCAAAACATCGAGTTTCGTGGAAAAGTTGATGTTTGAAACATCAACTTTTCCACGAAACTCGATGTTTTGCATCAACTTGAAACATCAACTTTTCCACGAAACTCGATGTTTTGCATCAAAGTTGATGCAAAACATCGAGTTTCATGGAAAAGTTGATGTTTTACATTAAGTTGATGCTGCAAAACATCAACTTTTCCACGAAACTCGATGTTTTGCACATCAAAATTGATGCGAAACATCAAGTCTTGTGGGAAGTTGATGTTTTGCATAATGTTGATATAAAACATCAAGTATTGTAAAAAAAGTTGATCTTTTGCATAGAAAGTTGATGTTTTGCATATAAAGTTGATATTTTACATCAACTTGATGCAAAATATCAAATTTTCATAAAAGTTGAGGTTTTGTATCAAGTTGATGAGAAACATCAACTCTTAGCTGAGTTCTTACTCAGCATTAAGTTGGCTGCTGTAAATGTTGTAGCTAATGTGTAGTAACAAATAGGATTCGAACCTAAGTCAATGCTTGATATTTTACCAAAAAAAAAATTTGAAAAGTATAAACTTTTATTTCTTAAAGTGAGATTTTTCATGCTTTCTAAACTCGTTTAATAACTAAAATTATGATATAACCCCCTTTTTGTCACATTACGGACACATCTTCTTTGAAAATGAGTGTATAATTATTTTTAAAAGTTAGACAACTTTTAAATAGCTTATTCATGATATTTTAAAATTCATCTATACATAACGAACTCTTTTTTAAAAAGTATATATTATCAATTAAGAAATTGTGATACTCAAGAGCTTCAAAATGGATTTTAATACTACTCTCATCAAAGAGCCAAAATAGGGTTTTACAATAAAGAATAACTGTATCAAGATAACACTTTTGTAATATAATAATATAAATAATGTTTTATAGTTGCACTCTATAGCACATCCTCAATCATGCTAATATGGCAGATGACCTAAGGAGTCTAAGCTTCAAGTGTACACATAGAAGAAAAAAAATGTATTTGTGGATAGTGAAGAAGAGGACGCCTCGTCTACCTTCTCAAGGAAAGACACATCAACTAGTGATGGTGTAGCAATGATTATGAGAGGAACCATAACTATGTCATAAGCTATATGTTTAGAAAATAGCTTCTTTTTATAGTTGTATCATTTTTTCAATGGATTGAAGATGGAAATAATAAACATTGTCTCTATTTTGGCATGTTTTTTAAAAACGTATTGTTAGATTTTCAATTATAATCTCAAAAAGTAAGCAAAACGAAGTCTTTTTTTTCATGTCAATTTTTGTAAGAAATGTATAAAGTGCCCAAAATATTATCATTTTTTGGTAGTGTTTACGCATGCGTAGACCACTTTTTAAAAAAGGTAAAAAATTAAACTTTTTTTATGGAATCTTTGAAAAATGCCAAATGTTTCTCGTTTTCAGGAAATATTACCTATTTTGTCCCTGAAAAACAAAACAATGTTTATTGCTTACTTTGTGATAGCCTAATCATTTAGTAAGAGGGAGAGAAGAAGCAAGAGGGAAGCAAGAGGGAATGAGTGATTAGCACTAATCACACCCAAACCCAAACCCTAAGCATACCACACATGCTAGATTAGAGTTGCAAGAGAGAGGGAGAGAGAACACTCCACTTATATTGCATAAATGGGAGAATGTGTTACAAACAAGAGAAGTTAGCTTTTATAGTTCCAAGCCTTTTCACACCAGACCGCTTGGGAGTAAGTGACCCGAGGTGCCCATAACATAGTTACAAGGCTTTTCTTTATGGTTTGGCCAATTAGCCAAGATCCTCTTGTTCTGTCCTTTAAAGCTCAAGACTTGGGAGCATCTTTAGGGTGTTTCCCTCATCGAATGATGGGATTTACAATATAGTACGGATGCCCATTACATAAGTGTGCGCACATAGTTATTATAGAAATGTGTTAACCATAGTAGCATGGGCTAAGCTTCAAAGTGGAAGTGCATGAGCAGATGGATCTAGACTATGACCAAATGTCTAGTGCACAAAGTGTTTAGATCAAGGTCATACCAAGGAGGAATGTAAGCTCACTCCCTATTATGCCTTATGTCAGACCCACCACTCATGTTATGGAGGCTTACCAGTATAATGGAAGAGTTCATCCCCAACAATAAGCAGAGCAAAACCAGGCTGCTCTGTAGTCCCACTTCAACAAATGGCACTGCTCAACCACGTAAATATAGGCATACTATAGGCTTACCCTTATGGTCGAGCTCATAGGTGTGCCCTTTGAATGTTGGTCATTGTAAGATAGAGTGTTTGGTGTGGCATCATCTTCAACAGCAAAGGAACTCGAGACAACACATTGAGAGGCGACAACTTCAACCAAGTCTCCAACAATTACCTAGAGAAAATTGAGCCATATTAGGTGGAGTCAATAGGTGGAGTTCAAGCCGCAAAAGGCGGCTATGGCAATCACACCCAAAATAGTCAAAGTCAATACAAAACTAAGTCAGGAATTTAGAGAAAAACTCTTGGACAAAGAGGAAAAGGGGGGAAAATGAGTATTAATGAGCTTAATATAGCATAAACAACTACCAATGGTGATATCAAGAAAAGAGAATAACAAATGGATGCCATGAGAAAAGATCATGCCAAGGAATTGGAGTCCATGAGAAAAAGGCTAAGGAAGAGTGGCAACTTAAGCTACAGGAAGAGTTGGGGAAGAAAAGCTTGAGAGCTTTGAAGGAAACAACACTACTCTCATAGCAAGCAAGAGTCATGCGGCCTTCCAACTAGGACAACATAGCTAAGTTCATGATGACTAAGTTGGAAGCAGAGGGTGGAGTAGGCCGCAAGGACACAAGCCCATCCTAGGTGCAGAACGCAAAGTAGGATCCAGAGCCATGCGGGGAAGTGGGGATAAATTATAACTAGTGGATCCGAGTGAGGAGGTAGCAGCTCAAGAAAAGAGTGACACTATCAGTGCCCCTCACCAACAGAGTAAGCTGATAGAAACATCAAAGGAGGTGTCAAAATTGTCTGAAATACTGCCCTATGGGTGGAAGTGGAGACGGGGTAGCAGAAGAAGCATAAGAGAATCAGAATAGTGAAGATGATGCCATTTGTCCAAAACTCATAGAACCCCATGCTTTGCAGTGATTGTCATGAAAAGAGTGAAGGCCAAGTATCCAAATGCATGGCCTATTAAAGTGCAGTTTAGGAGGGCTGATGAGACAGAATGGGGCTAGGACATGCTTTAGTGAGCAGTTGAAAAGAGCCTACGAGCCTAGGTACAACCAACAAAGAATAATTGAGTTTATATTAGGGGGCACTACTGCCCAGCCTGAACTAGAGGAAGGAGGGTGGAATCAGCCATGAAGCATCTGGAAAACATAGTCCGAAGATGGAGACACAATTCTGATCTAGAACTTTTTCAAAATGCCAGCAAGAAAACGTGGGCTTCGCTAACTGATGCAGCATCCCATCGATCGCATGTTGGCAGTTAATCAGCCCATCTGGCTCCTGCCTCAAAACACTTTGTCGAATTCCCCAAATAATAATCCTTTAAAAGTCCTTTTAATTTTCCCCTTTTCTTGTGTCACAAGTGGAAACTTTCCCATGAATTTTGGCTTGAAGCCTTACAAGCTTTAAGTATAGCCTTTTGTAAGCCTTAGTATAAAGCTTATGAATTTTATAAGCTTACCTAAATCCAAAGCTAAGGCTTAGCTTTAAGCCTTACAAAACTTTTAAGTGGTCAAATTTTAAAGCTTTTAATAGTCAAAAGCTTAGGTGATAGGCGACGACCGTTGGCAGCAAAAAACAACCAAGATAAAAGGAAATCTCTGGCAGTAGTGCCAACCAATCTAGATTTTTTTGGAAAAAGCAATGGAGTAAAAGTCACCCATGACCCTTAATTTTGCTTTCACAATTTTAAAGCTTTGATAATTTTGAGAAGAGAAATGTGTTATTATGCATCCATGGCTTCTAATCTTGGAGAGGTAGAAGGAAAAAAAAGGTGGTTTTGAGCTTGAAGATGGTGAAGAAGAGTTTACCCAATCGTCCAAAACTCCTTTATCTTTTTCCAAAGGTCCCCATAAGTATGTAACTTAACCTTTCCAATTCACAAGTACCTATTGACAATGCCTTGTAGTCTTTTTCCTATTCCCATCATGAAATGATCACTAAATTTGTTGAAGCCTTAAATTTTCTCAAAAATAATTTCCATTGCCTTCTTTTCTCCAAAAGCTTCCATAAAATTTTTGTTTTAATTTTTTCTCCAAAGATTCTTCTCCTTGAGTGATCCCCAAAGCTATGATATCACTAAACCTTTATGATACTTGGAGAAGAATTCTTTATGATACTTAGAGAAGAATTATTTATCTTAAACATAAAAAATAGAGCAAACCGTAGACTTGAAGCAAATTAGTAGCATGAACCTTACGTAAATAAAATTCATATAAAAAAATAAACATGAAAGCTTGAAAATAAGAGAGATATTACCATTGACACAAGATTAGGTTCAATATCCCCTAGATGAGTGTGGCCCATCATACCACTCATCCATATTTATATGTTTTAAAGCTTACTTTTTAAAAATACAACTCCAAAAACAAAGCTTAAGAGATTTTTGAGTTTTTCAGCAAACAAGCTCTTCCAAAAATATAGTAAGATAAAAATATCAAGCCTTGGGCCTACCAAAAGTATAAATACTAATTGGTATAGGATTTAGCCTTTAAAGATAATATGTGGGGGGCAAGAGAGAGCATGAGTTCCTTGCAAGCACACACACACACAAAAGAGAGTGCAAGACACAAGAGAGAGGGATGGCTGAATTTTCTTCTATCTTCTTCTCTTCTCTACAACCATATAACTAAAAGATAAGAGTACATACATAAAGGGAAAGTACTCTCCAAAAACAACATACAAAATGGTCGGTCTCTATAGTGTGAACTCGATTATGTAAGCTGGTGCTATAACTATGCCATAACTTTAGTACTCCAAAGTGGCTGTCACCACAACCTATCATCCACTAGCGGCATGTCGACCATAATCTCATCAACCATGCCAATGGCATAAGTGCGGAAGCTCTGTCACCTAGGTAGATCATTAATGTCTGCCGTAGCACTAGTTGAGCTCGATATCTCCCCTCGAGCTCAACTCCACACACTGCGTTCCAAGTAAGCTCCTAAACCTGTGGAGCTTCTCTGTGCCCAATGCCTTTGTGAAGATGTCAGACACCTGATCCTCTGTGGTGCTGACATATACCGAATCAACATCACCCTGCTGATAAACCTTCTCTCTCACAACGTGATAAAGCACATCAATGTGCTTCATTCTAGCATGGTATACTGGGTTACTAGCCAATTGTATGCTACTCATGTTGTCACAATAAATGATAATTGCCCTATCCACAGGCTCACCTATATCACCATGTAGCTTTTGAAACCAAGCTAGCTCACAAGTTGCCATAGCAGCACTCCTGTACTTTGTCTCTATACTCGACAAGGCAACTATTGGCTGTTTCTTACTGCTCCAACTCATAGTAGCACTCCCAAAGGAGAACATAAAACCACTAGTAGATATCATGTTTACAACACTACCAGCCCAATCAGCATTTGTGTACCCATGTAGTTGCATCTCTATACTAGCCTCATAGGAAAGTCCATAATCAAATGTGGACTTTATGTACCTGAGAATCCGTCTAGCTACATCCAAGTGTGGCTTCCTAGGGGTCTGCATAAACTGACTTACAAGTCCAACAACATAGCTCAAGTTTGGCCTAGTAATGGTCATGTAGATCAAGCTACCCACTATGCGCATGTATGTAGTGGGGTCCTCCAAAAGCTCACCTAAATCTGTGCAAAGCTTTGTATTCTGCTCCAATGGCACTGAAATAGGCTTACAGGCTATCATACCATACTTGGACAACATGTCCAAGCCATATTGCCTCTACAATAACAAAATGCCATGAGGTGATCTCACCACCTCTATGCCCAAAAAATACCGCAGCTCATCCAAATCCTTCATCTCAAACTTTTGCTTTGAGCCTCTTGACATCATGTATGTCAACATCACTATCACTAGTGATAATCAAGTCATCCACATAGATGACTAATAGCATGATCCCTCTATCTATTTTTTGCACATAAAGCGAAAAATCTACATTGGATATCTGAAATTCAATGGTAACAGGATACTCCCCGATCTTGTTTGACCATGCTCTGGGTGCCTGCTTTCAAGCCATACAAGGCTTTGCGTAACTTGCACACAAAATCTGGGTGTGCATCACTCTCATAACCTGGTGGCTACATCATGTAAACTTCTTCTTGCAAATCACCACACAAGAGGGCATTCTTTACATTCATCTGATGTAAAGACCAACCCTTTGTTGCATCCATAGCAATGACAGCTCTCACGGTTTCCATTCTTACAACCGGGCTGAATGTCTCTTCATAGTCAATGCCATAAGTCCACGCATAGCCTTTGGTCCACGAATCTTGCCTTATACTTGCTCTCACTGAACCATCAACGTTATGCTTAAATTTATACATCCACTTATAATTGCCTTCTTTTAAGAAAAGGCATTAACTTTCATGTTGCATTTAAATCCAATGCTGCCATCTTCCCATTTCTTATTTCCAAGTGCCTGCTCAAAACATCATGTATTTGTTTAACCATGTAAGCATAATGATGGGTTGTATATCCATCATATCTCAACTTGTCAACAATAGGGTACCTAAACCTTGTAGACTTGCATACACCTAGATCACTACTGCCAGGTGTCCTCAAAATAGCCCTCGTTCTCCTTACACCAAGAGTAACCACAGATGGGATGCCAAGATCCTCATCAAGGCTCTACTCGAAGCTGCTAGAGTCACCATCCACATATGAGTGACCTGCTAACAGATCAGGCACAAAAGGTTGATCTACCTTTTCCTTCCCTTTACGTGTGATACATGTGTACCTACATCTGTCCTCAACATGCCTGACCATGCTAACATTGGATCCACTGCTAGAGGACTCTCCAGGTCCACTAAGCACCTGTGATTTTGCTGCTCTACATGATGTGGTGTAGCATCAACACTTCTTACATCTGCATCTTCTGTTACCTTCACTACTGGTGTATACTAGCTACTCATCTCATCAAAGACAACATCTCTTCTTACTCGCATCTCATGAGTGGTAGGGTTATAATATGTATAACCTTTCTACTCCATAGCATAACCAATAAATATGCCTTTCTTTGCCTTTGGATCCAACTTTGTTCTCACTTCATTAGGAACATGCACATATGCAATACACCTAAACACTTTCAAGTAAGACACATCCAATCTTATGCCTATAAACTTTTGTTCAAGTGTCATACCATGAATAGTTGCAGTGGGTGTCCTGTTTGTAATGTACATAGTAGCAGTTGCTACTACTTCTGCCTAAAAATAATGTGGCATATTCTTTTCAGCTATCAAGGCACGTGCCACTTCTGTAATGTTCTTGTTTTTTCTTTTTGCAACACCATTTTGTTGCGGAGTGTACCTGCATATAAATTCTCTTGATTCCCTTCTTCCTCTGGAATCGCTGCAGTCATTGGAGAAATATTCTCCCCCACCATCTAATCTCAGGCAATTTATTTGCATGCCTTTTTCCTTCTTGACCAAGGCTTTAAATCTTTGAAAGCGAGAAAACACCTCACTTTTCTCCTTCATGAAGTAAATCCACACTTTCCTAGTGTGGTCATTAATGAATGTGACATAATACCTGCAACCTACAATTGTTGCAATCTTGGTCCCCATACATTTGAATGTATGACATCTAATGGCCTTGCACTAGCATGCTTTTCATGTGGGAAAGCATGTTTGGCACATGCTTACCAAGCTAGCATAATTTTTCACATACGTTGTGCATACCATCAACCTTAAACTTTGGCAAACCTGCAACAATATTTTGGGCCTACATAGACTTCAGTCATTTGCTATACATTCACATCAAGGAGTAAGAGTTGTTTTCTGAATTCGGGCATGGATCTGGTTGATTGACCTTGCTGGTCCTCAACGGATGAGTCCATGGCTCTTTTATATGGATCCATCGGTTGATCTTGCTGATCTTCAACGAAGATTCTATTTTTGATATGTGAATATATTGCTGGTTACTATGAGCTAGGAACTATCGAAAAGGCCCCTGAGTGGATAGGTGGTGAGCGTTCTAGTTGCCAATGATGCCATAGGTACACCGATGAAGGAATGATTGGAAATAAGGATTCAACCAGAGATTTTGAGGATTATGATCAGTGACACAATGGTTTCATTAAATGATTGTTTTTAGAGATAACTGATTCTATGAAAAAGGCAATTTCATATTGGGTGTGAAAGTGGTGTGACTAGTTTTAAGTTTGCATGAATATCCGGTTAGGGGGCATGGAAACTCTTTTCCCTAACCAAATTCTTAATTGGATCCCATCACTACAGTGGTTGGGTGGTTGGCTAACCCACGGGACTGGCTGGACTGATGGATCCCTAAATTGAGACTCAATTCTGTTTATGGAACGATAGATGAAGTAAATCCCGGATAAAAATTATTCTATGGAAAAGAATCAACGGTTGTGCCTCTCAATGAGGAAAAAAGCGTTGGTCTCTATGATCCAAGTGCAATCTTTTCCTTGATCTGACTTTGATACTACGGGTTTGGTTAAATCAGTTCAGTTAGTTAGGGCTTTTGACTACGTTAGAGAAAAATTATCCTGGAGGAATCGCCCATGCTTTCCGAGCAAGGGAAGTTTTTTCGGGTTTGGTTTTGGAAGAACTGATAGATTAGTCTCTTGTCCAGATATCCATGGGCGAGGCCCCATGTGTGGGACCCTGCCCTGCGCAAGAAGTGCTACTTCCGTTACTAGCACCCCTGAATTCGTTGCGCAGTGGGGATCGAGATCTTACAGCTGGTATCAGAGCGAATTGGCTAATGTGGATCAACCAAGAAGCCAATAATGTTAAAAAAAATTTGAAGAAGCAGTAAAAGGTTGTAATTGTGTCATAAAATTTATACAAATTGTTATTCAAACTAAAATTCATAAATTAGTAATTGGGTCCTCAGATGGAAGTACCATAATTGCATGGAATCTGTAAGATCCCTGTCCCCACCGCGCAATGGATTCGGGGTGCTAGCAGTGGAAGTAGCACATCTTATGCGGGGTAGGGTCCCACACTCGGGGCCTCGCCCATGGATATCCGAACAGGTGACTAATTCCTCGATTCTTCCAAACCGAACTCGAAAAAACTTTTGCTCAGAAAGCAAGGGCGATTCCACCAGGATAACTTTTTCCTAACGTAGTCAAAAGCCTTAACTAACTAAGCTCATCTGACCGAACCCGTAAGTCCCATAGTCAGATCAGGGAAAAAGACTGTACTTGGATACTGTACTTGGATCATAGAGACCAACGCTTTTTTCCTCATTGAGAGGCACAGCCGTTGATTCTTTTCCATTGAACAATTTTTGTCCGGGATTTACTTCATCTATCGATTTATGCACTGTTACTCTACTCCTCCCCAGAGCCAAAAACATTGAATTCACTTGATAATTCAATTGTTTTTTACTAAATCCTCTACAAAGAATTGGTGGCCACTCTTGATCCAAACAAGAGTAGAACCCTCAATCCCTCAAGCCAAAGGAAAGCTCACAAAACTCCTTGTAAGTTAAAAATTCTACTTTTTTTTAATTCTAATCTATGGTTTTCTGATTCTTGGCTTTTTAATGTGAATATGGATGTTATGCCTTGATGGAAAGGCCACCCCCCTTCTCTTCATTAAGAATTGAGCCTTTCTTTATCCTAAAATGAGTAACAAATAAATTGATTTACTCTTCTTATTGTTTACTCTTTAGAAAGTGAAATTTGAGTAGATTAGAGTGCTTTACTTCAACTTGGGATTAATTTAAAATGATATTAGAATGTAAAAATTGAGAAATGGTCAACCATACAAAGGAGGTTATGGCAAATTTTTCTTAAATTTTGTGGAAATAAAGTTTATCTTTATGTTATTCTAAAAGAGTAATCCCCACCGTTTGTGCATTCTAAAAGAAATGTTTTTATTTACTCCATGTACATATTCACCTATGAATATGCATGGATATCATTGATATTAATTATTGAAATTAATTTCTATGCATAGAAAGATGCATATTGGAAATCTTTTTGTTATAAAAGTGTTGTTTTCATTGAATTTAAATTCTATGCATAGAAAGATGCATAAAAGATTTATTTTTATTCCAAAAGTGTTATTCTCATTAAAATTAAATTTATGCATAAAAAGATGCATAAAAGATTTATTTTTAATTCAAAAGTGTTATTTCTCATTAAAATTGAATTTATGCTTAGAAAGATGCATAAAAGATTTATTTTTATTTCAAAAGTGTTATTCTCATTAAAATTGAATTTATGCATAGAAAGATGCATAAAAGACTTATTTTTAATTCAAAAGATGCATAAAAGATTTATTTTTATTTCCAAAGTGCTATTTTCCTTAAAATTGAATTATGCATAAATAGATGTGTAAAGAATCTTTATATCAAAAATTAGAATTCTCTTAAATTCTATGAATAGAAGTGATGAGAATATGAGGTGAATAGGTGTGATGAGATAAGATGTGAATCAGATAGATGTGAATGAATGGATGGATATGATGTGAATAGAGGTGATAAGAATGAGAGGTAAATAGATGTGATGAGATGTGATGAGAGGTAAATAGAGGTGATAAGAATGAGAGGTAAATAGATGTGATGAGATGTGATGTGAATTAGATAGATGTGAATGGATGGATGGATGTGATGTGAATAGAGGTGATAAGAATGAGAGGTAAATAGATGTGATGAGATGTGATGTGAATTAGATAGATGTGAATGAATGGATGGATGAATGTGATGTGAATAGAGGTGATGAGAATGAGAGGTGAATAGATGTGATGAGATGTGATGTGAATAGAGGTGATGAGAATGAGAGGTAAATAGATGTGATGAGATGTGATGTAAATTAGATAGATGTGAATGAATGGATGGATGGATGTGATGTGAATTAGATAGATGTAAATGAATGGATGGATGGATGTGATGTGAATAGAGGTGATGAGAATGAGAGGTGAATAGATATGATGAGATGTGATGTGAATCAGATAGATGATGAATGGATGGATGGATATGATGCGAATAGAGGTGATGAGAATGTGAGGTGAATAGATGTGATGAGATAAGATGTGAATCAGATAAATGATGGATGGATGGATGGATGGATGGATGTGATGTGAATATAGGTGATGAGAATGTGAGGTGAATAGATGTGACGAGATAAGATGTGATTCAGATAGATGGGAATGGATGGATGGATGGATGTGATGTGAATAGAGGTGATGGATGTGATGTGAATAGAGGTGATGAGATGTGAATCAGATAAATGATGAATGGATGGATGTGATTAATATAGGTGATGAGAATGTGAGGTGAATAGATGTGATGTGAATAGAGGTGATGAGATGTGAATCAGATAAATGAATGGATGGATGGATGTGATTAATATAGGTGATGAGAATGTGAGGTGAATAGATGTGATGAGATAAGATGTGATTCAGATAGATGGGAATGAATGGATGTGTGAATAGAGGTGATGAGATAAGATGTGATTCAGATAGATGGGAATGAATGGATGTGTGAATAGAGGTGATGAGATGTGAGGTGAATAGATGTGATGTGAATCAGATAAATGTGAATAAATGGATGAGATGTCATGTCATGTGAATCAGGATGTAAATGAATGATATGGGATATGAGTGGATGATACGTGATGAAAATGGATGTAAATGTATAAGTGAAGAATGGATGTGAATGTATATAAGTGAAGAATGGATGTGAATGTATATGTGAAAGAATTGATGTGAATGAGTATGTAAAAGAATGGATATAGATGTGTATGTGAAAGAATGTGATGTGATGGAAAGAGATGTGATGTGTCATAAATATATGTGGATGTGAATGTGATGGATATGAATGAATGTGAATGTGAATGTGATGAATATGAATGAATGTGAATATGATGGATTTGAATGAATGTGAATATGATAGATATGAATGAATGTGATGTGATGCGATGTGAATCGGGATAGATGTGAATGAATGAGATGTGAGGTAAAATAAATGAGATGTGATGTGAGTGAATGAGATGTGAGGTAAAATGAATGAGATGTGATGTGAGTGAATGTGATGTGGTCTAAATGGGTAGGTGCAAGTGGATGAATGTGATGTGATGGGATGTGAATCGGGATAGATGTGAATGAATAAGATGTGAGGTAAAATGAATGAGATGTGATGTGAGTGAATGTGATGTGGTCTGAATGGATGAGATGTGAATGAATGTGATGTGATGAGATGTGGATATGGGTAGGTGCGAGTGGATGAGATCTAATGAGGATAAATTGAGGAAAGATGTGATGAGATAAAAATGATATGATTGGATGAGAATAGGAATACTTATGAAATGGTTGCGGAATTAAATAATGTGGGCTGATGTGGAGCAATGTGGAAAGACGAGAGTTCGTTATAGAAACTGTATTTTTGAACTGTTTTTAAATGACTATTTTATGTCAAGAATGCTGGAGAAGCATTTTGACCATCTTGTGAATGAGGTCGTGGAGACCTAGTCTGATAAAGGGAGAGTCAATGGAGGACGTCTCGCGTAGCAAGGTCAGCCGAGGTCTTGACCAACCTCGGTTTGATTAAAATGGTGAGCTTCCAGTACGGTGGTTGAAGGACCAAGGAAGCGGCCTATGAGTGAAGCGCTAGGTCACCTGCGACGAAGGATCCTAAAGGGTACTAACCATATGGTGCTCGGGCTCTGGGTCACCAATGATACCCACGTGTGCATCGGGAAGATATTGGAACAAGGAGTAAGAGTTGTTTTCTGAATTCGGGCATGGATCTGGTTGATTGACCTTGCTGGTCCTCAACGAATGAGTCCATGGCTCTTTTATATGGATCCGTCTGTTGATCTTGCTGATCTTCAACGGAGATTCCATTTTCGATATGTGAATATATATTGCCGGTTACTATGAGCTAGGAACTATCGAAAAGGCCCCTGAGTGGACAGGTGGTGAGCGTTATTCTGGTTGCCAATGATGCCATAGGTACATCGATGAAGGAATGATTGGAAATAAGGATAATTTTGATGATTATCAGTGACACAATGGTTTCCTTAAATGATTGCTTTTAAAGATAGCTAATTCTGTGAAAAAAGGTAATTTTATATTGGGTGTAAGTGGTGTGACTAGTTTTAAGTTTGCATGAATATCCGGCTAGGGGACCTGGGAACTCTTTTCCCTGGTACCCAGGACAAAACCTAACCAAATTCTTAATTGGATCCCATCACTACAGTGGATGGGACTGAATGGGGTAGGCTGGACTGATGGATCCCTGAATTGAGACTTAATTCTGTTATGGAACGATAGATGAAGTAAATCCTGGATAAAAATTGTTCTATGGAAAAGAATCAACGGCTATGCCTCTCAATGAGGAAAAAAGCATTGGTCTCTATGATCCAAGTGCAATATTTTCCTTGATTTGACTTTGATACTACGGGTTTGGTCAGATCAGTTCAGTTAGTTAAGGCTTTTGACTACGTTAGATAAAAATTATCCTAGAGGAATCGTCCGTGCTTTCCGGACAAGGGAAGTTTTTCCGGGTTCGTTTTGGAAGAATCGATAGATTAGTCTCTTGTCTGGATATCCGTGGGCGAGGCCCCGAGTGTGGGACCCTGCCCCGCGCAAGAAGTGCTACTTCCGCTGCTAGCATCCCTGAATTCGTTGCGTGGTGGGGACAGGGATCTTACATCGTCGGTGCGTCAGCTCCCATTTTGCATATTTCTACATTCTGTATTTTTTTGCACCATTCTCGCGCACCTGCTGCCATTATACTAGGCATCCATATAACTTGAATATCTCTGGCGAATTCAAACCTTGCTGTTGATGCCGCTCACTCAAGTGGTTTTTTGGGTCATTCGATGGCTGTAGATGAAATTGACCTAATTGCTTGAATGTGTAGCTTGTTTATTCCTTGAAGACCTTAACTACAAAGTTTGAGAATAATCCATTGCTTAGAGTATACATAGAAAGCAGATCTTTAGTCGCCAAAAGCCTAAAGAATTCTCTCGGGCTAGAGAAAATTAGGTGAAGTGGTTTGAGGTGATTAATCCTCTATACAAGATCTACTCCTACTTTAAATTTCAAGGTAAATGGTTAAATGTAAAGAGAATCAAGTCTATCATCAGTTTCTACCCCTTTTGACTCATTAAGAAATTAGGGATATTTAATCTAGAATTTTTTTCAAATTGAGGTATGAAACCTCACATTGGGGAACTGTTAAACACTCACATGTCACCATCTTTCATTTCCCCTTGTTTTAATAACTCAATTTCACTCTCCAAAAAGACCCAATTTTTGCGCCAATATAGTGAGCTCCTCTTGGAGTTTTGTGATTAATCTCTTGTATTAGCACAAATTTTTTTCATCCAAATCACTTGTATTGAGATTAGACACTGACCTTGAGTAGTACTCAAGTGTTAAACACCTTTCAAACCCTAAAAATGACAAGGTCATTTGTGCTTGATGAGTTCAAAGGGGAGTCCTTCCACACATGGCAAGTCAAAATCAAATTCATGTTAATGAAGGATGGGATATGGGGAATTGTAAATGGAAGGGAAAAATGTCCCGAGGATGAAGGGGAGGAAAAGAACAAATGGTTAAGCCGGGATGAAAAGGGATTAGCTATTATTGCACTAGGATTGGGAGATGGATTTATCCATCACATTGCATCACAAGATACATCTACGGGTGCTTGGGATGAGCTAGAGAAATTGGTTGGGGCAAAGCAAAAGAATTCAAAAATAAGCTTGAAAATACAATTCTTTGGCTTGGACATTAAGGATAGTGAATCACTTTCAGCACAAGCAGCAATGGAAGCAGCACTCATAGAAGAAGAGAAACGGATTCGAGGGAAGACAGTTCAAGCTACATTGAGTGAGGAGAAAGAGCTCTTCTCAAGAGGACCAGGACCAAGGACCACAGAAGGACCGAGGACAAAGATAACTTGTCATCATTGTGGCAAGATTTGTCACATAGAAATGGAATGATGGCACAAAAAGAGAGCCGAAGTAGCCAATGTAATGTCAAAGAGAAGGAAGACAGTGATCTGGCGTCATAGGATGGAGGCAACAACGATCATCTCTTCTAGATGATATGAGGAGCATGGCTCCCAACCCCTAGTTGTAACCCTAAATCTCTCAGTGTGTAAAGTGTCAAGACAAAACCAACATTGTAACTCATAGAGCAACCTAGAGGGACTGCTCCAACCTAGAGGGACCGCTCCAACCATATGAGTATGGAGTGTAGGTCTTGTTAATACATGTTAGGTGTTAGAACCTCACCACATTGAGGGCAGGTGTTGAGAAAAACAACGTGGGAGGGTGCAACATGAATACGAAAAGGGGAGGATCATGCACATTAGAAAGAGGAATAGACTAAGGGTATATTGGGGAAAAGGTTGATTTGTTTGGTCATTTGTAAAAGGTGAAGTCAAAGGTCAAAAAGGAAGCACATGGAAAGCGCAAGTAAGAACATATAGTGTGAGCATTTATGGACACATGGTTGGCACTAGGGTGCACACATCTTGTGACTTGGGAACTCCATGAGAGCTATATAAGCATGTACTTGATCAAGCTGTTGCAATGAGATTATCTTGGTTTTGTGCTAAATCATCGTCATTACAGTCCTCTAATCCTATTTTGCTTATCATCGTAATTACCGTGCTTAGTAATGATTATAATAGTGTTTGATCCACCTTGACATCAACCATGCTTGATTTCTCAACATCATCTTAGAGCCATTCATCTCTCCAAAGCCCTTAATTACTTCTATTTTAATAAGCTTAGCTTAATTAAATCTTTAATCTCACTTATCTCAATCTTGCCCCTTTGTGGCTAAGATTCAAGTCTTTAATTCTCCCTCATCTCCTCATCATTTGCCATAAAAATCTAGCATGCATCTCTTCTTCATCTAGGCGAATCACTCCACCAAGTTAATTTCATCCGCGTGCCAGCTTGCATTTTGTAGATTTCTATAGTTTGCATTTTAATCACTCAATTTCACTCCACCTTGTTTTAATCACTCAATTTCACTCTCCAAAAAGTCCAAGTTTTTGCACCAAAATAGTGAGATCTTGTTGGAGTTTGGTGATTAATCTCTTGTATTAGCACAAATTATTTTCATCCAAATCACTTTTATTGAGATTAGACACTGACCTTCAGTAGTACTCAAGTGTTAAAGACCTTCTCAAAGCCTAAAAGTGATTAGTTCATTTGTGCTTAATAAGTTCAAAGGGGATTCCTTCCCACATGGCAAGTCAAAACAAAATTCATGTTAATAAAGGATGGGCTATGGGGCATTGTAAATGGAAGGGGAAAATGTCCCGAGGATGAAGGGGATGAAAAGAAGAAATGGTTAAGCCGGCATGAAAAAGGATTAGCTATCATTGCATTAGGATTGGGAGATGGATTTATCCATCACAAGATACATCTAAGGGTGCTTGGGATGAGCTAGAGAAATTGTTTGGGGCAAAGCAAAAGAATTCAAAAATAAGCTTGAAAATACAGTTCTTTCACTTGGACATTAAGGATAGTGAATCACTTTCAGTAAAACTTAACAAAATGAAGAGTATAACTCGACAATTGGGCACCAGAAGAAGAAGACGATGCCATAGCCATATTGTTAAAAAGCATGACACTTGAGGATTATGGGCCCTTAGTTGCTACCTTGAGTGAAGAATCTTGTGTTTCTTGGGTTAATCCTCTACTAGACTAATTGCTATTGATGGCCTTGAAAGCATTTGAGCTCATTTGAACTCTAAGGCCTCAGATCTGGGCTCCCCGCATACTCTATTTTTTGCACACAAAACAGAGTATTAATTTGCTAATCAGTGATTAATCAATGCTAAGGCCTTAGATCTGGGCTCCCCGCATACTCTATTTTTTGCACACAAAACAGAGAATTAATTTGCTAATTAGTGATTAATCAATGCTAATCACTATATTTTGGTGCAATTGAGGGTTCAAATGATACAAATCCCTATAACTTCATATTGTAATTCGGAGATGGTTTGATACTCCAACCATTCCGTACAAGTTGGTTACCCTTGATTTAATGTAATTTCTAGTGATTTTATGCTGATAAATCTGTTGTAATCATCTCTTAAACACCAGATTGAGTTGTAAAAGGGTAGACACTGCCCTTGAATCTTGAAATTTGATCAAGAGGTAACACCCCCTTCACATCATCATGAGTACAGCACAAGAGAGCCAAATTTAATGGGGAACAGTTTTACACATGGCAGACAAAAACCATGTATATTCTCATGTGAGGAAAAATCTATGGGGGCTAGTTGAGGGAAGAGATTAATGCCCAGAGGTGAGAGGGAAAAATGAGTGGAAGAGCAGGAATGAAAAAGCATTGGGACTTATTGCACTTAGTTTAAATGATGAAATCATTCATCACATCACAGGGATACAATGGGCAAAAGATGCATGGGATGAACTCAATAAATTATTTGGCACACAAGCTAAAAATTCAAAGATAAATCTGTTAATGCAATTCTACAAATTGGATATGAAGGAAAGTGAACCTTTAATCACACACTTGAACAGATATAAAAGCATTAAGCAACAACTGGCAGCTATTGGCAAAAAAGTAGAAGATGATGAGGCACTAGCAGTGCTTCTGAAGAGTGTGGACAAAGGTGAATATGAAAACATTGTAGCAACACTAAAGAATGTACCTGAATTGAAGCTACACAAGATAGAAGGAGCTCTACTAGAGCAAGAGAGCAGAGGCAAAGAGAAGAAATGGCTTGACTCAACAGCAGGAGAAGAAAAAGCATTCTTCACCCGAGGAGGATTCTCTCGAGGACGAGAAGACGAGGACGAGAAAGAGGTAGAGTAGGAGGAAGGACCTTCACTTGCCACAACTGTGGAAAGCCAGGACACATGGCAAGAGACTGCTACAGCAAACCAGTGGAGAAGGAACGACATCGGCAAACTTCATGGAGGCTCCTAAGGAAGAGGAGTCGGATCATCTTTTCTGAGAGAGAGAAAGAGAGAGAATCCCCACAACCCAATGTAACCTGCCCCAACAAAGTAAAACCACCTCTGAGCCACTGATGCTATGAGTTTAGGGACTTGAGGCACTGGTCGCGGACTATCAAGTAAGAGGAAAACTTGGTATAGAGTCTAGGTGTGCTAGGAGTATTCACTTGAGGGGAGGTGTTGAAATATACAAGTGAATAGGGTGTGTGCGGGAACAAGCCCTTAGCTAGAGGCTGTAAAAGAGAATCTATAAATGTGAGAGAACTTATGAAAAGGTGAGAAGAATCTACTGGGAGAGAATAAAGGGTAGCATGAGGAGATTTAGGAGGTGTGGAGATATTCTAGGAGAGGTGGAGAGAATCAAGAAAAAGAGGTGGAGTGAATCAAGGAGAAATCAGTGGGATTAGATGCTTGGATGTAAACTCTATAAATTGAGGCATTGGCCTAATGAGAACTTGCTGGTTTTTTATTATCCATGCCTACATTAAGCTATTAGTTAATTACTCACTAATCACGTCTTAATTATCATCTTATCACTTTGTTAATGATGTTGATTCTAGCATTTGATCCACCATAGCTCATCACATTGTTGTAATTTTAACATTAGTGAGCAATGTCATCATCAACTATTTAAGCCTATATAAAGCTCTTCTTCTTAACCTACATACTTTAGATTCCTATTCCTTCTAAATAAAAACACAAGGTTGAGATACATAAAAACTCCTCATATACATTACTTTTTAGGAAGGAAGTCTTGATATCCAACTGATGTACATTCCATAAATGAGGTGCTACTAATGTAATAATACACCAGATTGTAATCATATGAGATGTATCATCATAATCTATTCTTAATGATCAATGATAACATTAACTTTAGCAGTCAATGATAACATTAACATTAGCAGTCAATGATAACATTAACTTTATCATATCCTTTCCCTTGCAGTCACTCAATGATAACATTAACTTTATGCTTAAGCTTATAAACCCACTTTGTACAAGTGGCCTTTTTACTATAAGGCAAATCTGCTATAAATACCAATTGTCATTTTTTAGGATTGCGTCATACTCTCCCTGCATGGCCTACATCCAAGGATCATTTTCCTATACTTCCTCAAGGAAAAATTTTCGTCTTCATTGCATATACTAGAAATGAGAACATGATTCACAAAAGAATAAAATGCATGATGAGAACCTGCATGGGTTGTGCTAGGTAAAGAAGTAGGTAATTTATTATCCCGTAATATCTGTACATCAACCATTTTGCATACTCTTGGATGCATGTATGACTGCCCCCTTTCCTCATCCACTACATGCATCAATGCCACCAAATGAGTGCTTGTGGGCTTCAACCAAGAGTGTATGCTTGCTCATGGATCAATTTCTCAAGCTCTTTGTGCCTTGTATGCTTTTATTTAAGACTTTTTTTTACATCTAGCTCTCTAGTGGAGTTTGTGCTGAATTTTAGGTTGCCTTTAGATAAGTTTATGCTTTTCCTAAGGTACATGGTGTGTGTGCTAATGATGATACATCATCTAAGCTCTCTAAACATCACTTTGCTCAAGTGAATCCACCTCAATTGCATCATTTTGATGTTTCTTGCTTCAATGGCCAAATACATGCTCAAGAGAGCTCACACAAGCAAACCCTAGTGTTCATTTGCATTTGAATACATCTCTTGTAACCGCATCTCTTGTAACCGCTTCCACTTGCCACCAATACATCCCTAATGGCAAATACATCAGAGCATCATGTCTTCTTGAAAATACATGTGCACATAATGTATGAAGCTTCAATGGAAAGCTTCACAAAAGCTTGTTTTCCTTTGTATGGGGTAGCCACCACTTGGCTTCAATCTCATTGAAAATACCTCCAATCCATAGTAGAGTGTTTAGGGTTACTCATTGGTTAGGCCAAGCTTTAGATTTTACTTCATTTTATTGTGCTCCATAGCTCCAAAAATCATAATTTTTCCTCTTTCTTACTCAAGAAACCCAAATGAGAGCTACCCAAGCTCTGATACCATGGGAAGACAATAGAGGGGAACACACTTAAACCATACTTTCTCTCATTTCATGAACACACACCAAGTAGAGAAGCTCCATAGCTTTCCTTCATTGCACTCCATAAAACATATCACATTTCCTAATGATAAGTTGACATTGAAATAAAGCTAAGGCTAATATCCACACACTTGGCCAATTGGGCATGGAGATTATTATCCACACACACACACACACTACTAGATTGGTGTCCACATGCTATCGCTATCCTCTAGTTCCTTATGAACAAAAATTGCACTACCCCAACTCGTATAGTAGCTTTTACATAAGCATTGGGGAGAGCAAAGCCATGAGTATAGTACCTACCCCCATGAGAGATAACAGATGGAGTAGCTCTAGAAAGGTCACAGATTGTGAAGCTCACACATAAGTTTAATGGAGAGGGTGATCCTAGAAGTCATCTAAAATTTTTGATCAAGTTTGTGAAGCCCTAGGCGAGAGGAATGAGCTTGCAAAAATCAATGTCTTTAGCCTTACAGTAGATGGCAAGGCTGGTAATCGGCATCAAAACCTAAGAGTTAAAGAGCGTTTGAAATTTACGAGTCTTAGGAGGTTATTCCTAAAGTAGTTTGTGCATGAAGGCCCCCTGTGGAGCATGGCTTTAGCTGCACAAAGATGACAGAGACAAAGATGAGTCAATGAGATACTTTATTAGTCGACTACTTAAGCATTTGAACTCTCATTGTGCACTACATGAGCACTTCTTAAATAATCAATTAGTTGATCGATTTATACATGGGCTTAAGCATGATGATATTTATAATGGCCTCATCATTAGAGGTATCACCACATGGGATAAAGTCACAGCTAATGCCATCCAACTAGAGGATAATTTGATGATAAAGGGATTTGGTGCTTTATATTCTAGGTCTATTTCCAAGAAATTATAGCACCACAACTACAAAATCTATAGCTAAATGTAGTACTTTAGCAAAAATGACTTGGACTGACTTCTCAAAGTCTCTGCAAGAGGAAATGAAGGCCAACAAAGATCCTTCTCTTGACAATGTACACATATCCAAGGACATAGCTTCACTAGTGTTCAATTTTCTGCAAGGGCATATTACAAGTAAATGTCCAATTCTAAGAGCTCATTTACAATGGTAAGTGTGGCTTTTATGGTCACTAAGCTCAAGATTTTGAACTCGTCTATAGGCTATTGTTAAGATAACTAGATCACAGCTAGCCTTCCCATAGCACCACCACAAACATTAGCCCTAGTACTTGCCACAACAAATGAAGCCAATGTTGAGCATCCCACATAACAACTTGCATCTAAGAGCCTAAACAATGCATCCACTATACCATTACCTCCACTAGTTTTAGGACCTCATCCCCCACACCACCAAGGGTTACACCACTTAATCAAGTAAGCTTTGAAGAGACTACTAACTATCAAGACTACGAGGTTGACTTTGATTCTTTGAGGACCCTACAGAACTTCACATGACTAGTCTAAGAATCGTGTCTACCTCCAATTCGATGATTTAATCATTAGGGGTTATCTTGTTCGTTGGTTGTGTACATCCTATGGGTAATGGAGGATTTTTAAAAAATTGTTAGACACAAGTGTGTTTTTTGAGGGAGCTAAACTTTACAAGAAGAGCATATAATGGTCTGGCTAGGACAGCGTACATGTAGATGAATCGACGACGATAATAGCCACAATGTCCCATGAATATTTGTACCCCTTTAGGGTTGATAGGCCGAGGTAATGAGACAATGACATCAATTTTATCCATATCTATTGAAATCCCATTTCGAGAAACAATATGGCCCAAAATTTTCCCTTGTCTTACCATGAATTTGCACTTGTCAGGATTCAAGCATATACGATAAACTTGACACTTTTGAAACACAAGTCGGAGGTGTTCTATATGATCATCACGCTCTTGTGAGTGAACACATAAATCATCCATGAAGATCTCAAGAAATAGCCTAAGGTATTCCTTGAATACATGACTCATTAAAGGTTGTTGGTGCATTTGTTAGACCAAATGGCATAACACGATAGGCAAAGATGCCATCTTCAGTAGCAAAGGTTGTCTTGTGTTGATCCTTTGGATCAATTGACACTTGATTGTAACCGGAGAATCCATCCAAGAAACTATATGCCTTTTTTCCTGCAACTCGCTCCAAAACATGATCTGTGATTGGAAGTGGGTAATGATTACGTATAGTAGCTGCATTTACCTTCTTGAGGTTTACACATATTCGAAGTTTTCCATTTTTCTTGGGCACCACTACAATAGGGGAGACCCATTCAGTGTGTTCAATCTCATAGATAAATTTTGCCTCTAAGAGCTTGTCTATTTCTTCTTTTATCTTTCATGCAAAATTCTCATTGTAAGTATAAGGACGTTGCTTGGAAGGCTTTGCATCCTCTCGCAATGGAATTATATGTTGACATATGCTTGGATCAACTCCTTTGAGGTCTTTATAACTCCAAGCAAAAACATCGCGATACTCCTTTATTGTTTGAATTAATAACTTCTCCTCATCTAAGGACAAGTCTGTGTTTTCGAAGAGTTGATGGCCTTACTCGTCTTGAATACTCATCATCGGGCCTACGGCCTCTCACTCTCAGTGGGAACTGTTCCTCTCTTTGGTAAGATGGTCCACATGCATCCCAAATTGGTGTGGGTCCCCTATTACCTGCCTCACCAACCCCCTCCAAAGATCTTGTTACCCGCATTTCAGGAGGTGCATTTATGGGAGGCCGAGTTGGCTCCCCTACCCTCCGATTGTCATAGTGAGAGAAACGTTGTTGTGGTGTGATCTGGGGTCGCACTTTTGGTGTAGGATAATATCTTGGTGCTAGAGTTGGGCTACTTGCAGTGGTCCACTTTGATGTTGAGGGTCCTTCTCTAGTGAACTCTCTTAGGGGAGGAGCAACAGTTTCTCTAAGAAAGGCTGTCTCTCCTGGTTTAGCTGTATTAGTTGATCCAATCTAAGGTTCGGTATTCATTGGCCCATTTATCAACGATTCGGTTCTTGTATCCTGCAAGCTTCTCGACTACCACCACAAGTGCTAGAGGAAGATCTAGCTCTGGCAATCTAGTTGTGGCATAATATCCTTCTAAAGAGTCCTTATAGACCTCTTGAAGTGGATCATCCTGAAAGACCTTTGTTTGGAATTTGTCGTACAAACTCCCATTGGTTCTCAGCCCCTTGATCCATTTTGCTCTTGCCTTTCCTGTCCCTTTCCAAATTTAGATCTACAAAAAGTAAATCATCTATGGATGGCTTTAAGGATTGGGCATTGGATGGTCCAGGTATGTCCGGCTCAATGAGCCAATCATCTCTAGACTCCCTTGCTCTAGAAGGCTTTGATAAGTCTAAGAACTCACTTTTAGAGAGCTCCCCTAATTTGTCTACATTCTCTGGATGATAGGTGACTTCGTAGCGAACACCATCTCCACCCATGTACATGTTAGCCTGGTCATTGACTAGAGGTGCTCTATCAAGCTCTGAGAAAAAGTCTGCGACGATCACAAGATACCGTTGTTGTGGATCCCTAAAGATCTCAACTCCTTGAGCATTCGTGTAGACATATTGAAGTCTCACATTGAGTGGTAACCCCATGATGTCGGCTTCAAATGGATTAAAAGATCTTGTGGGTATCCTATTTGGGGCTAAAGGATGACTATTTGACGGCCCTAGATTGTCCATAGACAATGAGCTAGTTGTCCTGGAAAGGGTATCAGATTGGGATTCGAGAAAGGTTTCAGCAATATCTGTCAAATTTCCTACCGATTGGGTCCCACTTTCCTGCGTAGGCACTCTAGAAGGTGCCCTAGACCCTATGGCAGTGTCTATATGACGTCTCGACTGCAAGTGCATAAGGTTAAATTTTAAGGTTTTTTTTTAAAAAAAATTCAAAAAAATCCAAAAATTTTTAAGTTGGCTCAAACTTTGCCAGTACCCATTTTGAACCCCCTCGAACACATTAGACAAAAAAAAATAGCGTATTTTTTCGGATCAAAAATCGCCCAAAATTTACCGGTTTCCCATATTGACTCGCTATGGGAAAATGGTTCCGGGACCGAAATTTCGACGATGGGTGTTTTCTAACTCCTCTCGAAAAGTTAGATAACCTCCCAAATTTTTGTGGCAAAAAATGAAAAATTTTCCAGACTCTTTTTTTTTTTGTGGCACCCCCTTATCCGGTGCGATGCCGGTCTTTATGGTGCGGTGTGTGGGTCTCTCCGCGCAGTGCGCTGTTCTCGCCTTCTTTTATTTATTTTTTTTCCTTTTTTTAAGTGCATGTGCAGCGAATTAAATGCGTGTGCAGCGAATTCAATGTGTGTGCAGCTGTGAGATTTGCAGCAAATTCGAAATGTTCAGTCTTCATGTGTGTGTACAGATTTCAGTTTCTCTACAGGTGCAAGTTTAATAGAGAACTAAAATGCACAAAATTAAAGATACAGAAAACTAAACTAAGCTAAGAACAAAAAATAAAACGAACATGTAGAAAATTGAAACTGTAAAAATTATCCTCAAACAGAATGATAGAAATGCAAAAACAGGCCTCTCTCTTTCGCACACAAATTGAAATTTGCAGGTTTAGCGCCTACCTCCAATCCTTCCCGTGTGTTGAATCCTTGTCCTGACCTCAAGGGAGAAGCGTAGCTAGCCAATCGCACTCGAATTGCAAGACAATTAAAGAGAATTTAACAACAGATTAGTCTTAAATAAGTACCAAAATTAGTCCCAAATCCTGCTCTCCTATCCAACAGTTTTGCAACCGATTGGAGCTTAACAAGGAGTGGTAGTGTGTGTATGGTACTCAACTAATGTAGGCACTCGCTCCCCGGCAGCGACGCCATTGTAGAGCGGTACTCTCTAGCGTGCAATATAGTGCTCATAGAGTACTATCGATCAATAAATGTGTTAAGAAACACGATGTCAATCCGAGGACTCGACCCGATTAGTGCATGAAGGCTTATCCCATGAGGGAGAGCTCACATACACAAACCACCACTTGACGATTCAACCATTCAACACCTCAATCAATCTCTCAATCCCTTAAATCCACTACACTAATCAAGAGAACAAGCAATGCATGGCAATCTCTTAATCCCATTCAAACGTTGATTAAATCTTAGCTTTCCCTAATGCCTGCAAACCCATAAGCGTGCATCTACTAACCCACACGCTTAAGCAAGCATAGAATGTAACATTCACAAACCCATAAGCATGCATCTACTAACCCATATGCTTAAGCAAGCATAGAATGTAACATTCGCAAACCCACAAGCTCATAGAGAGAGTCTATCCATGAATAACTCATTTTGCCAATGAAGTGGGCAAGAGCTTGCATCAATGGAGACTATACACACACACACTACAAGCATGCAGCATACACAAGAGAAAGAAAGAAGCATTCAACTAATCATAGATTAATCTACTTCAATGATGCTAAATAGATTAAGAGAATACTCATTGGAGCTTAATGCTCATTAGAGTACAATAGAGAGAGAGTTAGAGAGTTGCCATAGCTTGAGAAGATATTATGCACCAACACCATTATTCGATGAAAAAATATTGCCAACCAAATATCCCTTTTGGACTTGAGTGTGCTTTACCAAGTTACCTTATCAAGTAAGGACTGCCCAAGAAGAACTCATAGCACGATGGAGAAAGGAAAGATATTATGCACCTACACCATTATTCTATGAAACAATATTGCCAACCAGATATCCCTTTTGGACAATAGTGGGTGATTTCCCTAATAGCTTTGAAAGAGGTAGCTACTTAACTCACTTGCCTGTGGTCATGCCATTTTATAGTCAGCATGCACTCACCATGCCTAGCAGGGACTTCTTCAATCCCTGCTAGGAGAAACCCCACAATGACATGATGACTTGAGTCTGCTTTACCCAGTTACTTTATCAAGTTAGAACTTCCCAAGAAGAACTCATAGAATGATGGAGAAAGGAAATATATTATGCACCTACACCATTATTCTATGAAATAATATTGCCAACCAGTTATCCCTTTTGGAGAATAGTGGGTGATTTCCCTAATAGGTTTGAAAGAGGTAGCTACTTAACTCACTTGCCTGTAGTACCCATGCCATTTTATAGTCAACATGCACTCATACCATTGCTCCATACATGTGAGGAGGCATATCTATTATAGAGGTCCCATGAGGAGGAAGATGACCCTAGTGAAGTTGAGTCAAACCCGATATATGAGTTATGGCTATTTGATGATAAATTGTTTGCGATGAAATTGAAGATTTTTATAGGTTCAGAGGATACAACCACGAAAATAAGTCTACATAATCAGGATGCAATTCTACAAGTGTGACTTCTAAACCATACGATCGACCAGGTGTATTCAAAACCATTCCTCACATGTCACCATTATCTTTAATTTGTAATTTTCTTTTTGGTGTTTAATTGAGTGTTTGCTTATATTTCATATGACTAGTTTAAATTTTCTCTAGCTAATATTTAGATGATCATTAATGCTAAATTCCTCTCTTGGAAATGGTCCTAGTTCAATCTTTACCTAGATCGATTTTAAGGTATGCCAAAGGAGTATGGCACATAGTCCACCTTCCTTTAGTGTCTCTTCTCTAACTAGAGTGTAGCCTTCTAGGTGAGTTGCAAAGGTGGGAATGGTTTTATTAAAAATCAAATCAAGAATCAAGAAGAAGAAGAAAAAAAGAAAAAAGACCTTTATGGAGTGGAACCTTGTGTCCAAAAAGTGCTAATAAAAGACTATAACCATCCCCATTAATTAGAAGGTACTTAGTGGTCCTTAGATACTCTTGATGGAGGTCTCTTAGCCATTGCTTTGGTCTCTATAGGGTGGTGCTTTATTACTACTTATTTATTTTGCATTTCTTTAAAAAAACTTTATAATAAATAACTTCGTAATTCAACTTCTAAGGCTAGACTATAGCTTAAGAGGGATTCACATAAGTGAGTATTTGACAAGTTACAAAGTCTTGGCATAATTGGGCAAGGATGAGTTTGGTAGAGGTAATAAGGCTCACCGTGGCAACAAGGCTATATGATACTAGGGTCTCGGGGCCTACTTTTGAACTTGTTGAGGAAATGCCCCTATCCCCAATTCAAGCACTTAGATAGATGGGCAGATAAATAAAGGTGGAGTAGTAAACCTACCTCGTGAGGTAACAAAAAACATTAGATAGAATCTGAGACACATTAAAGATCCTTTGTCGCAAGAGAACACAACCCTAGGCATGCCTTGTTCAAGGATTTTAAAGTTTTTAATATGGAAAGTGGTAGTCTCTCTGCTTTACTAAAAAGCCCAAGGATTCTCAAATTTTTATTAAAAAAAGTTAAGTCTCTCTCTCTCTCTCTCTCTCTCTCTCTCTCTCTCGCATGCTTGTGCATGCACGCATGCACACACACACACACACACACACACACACACACACACATGACACCTTCACTTCATGTAGTTATAAGTACCAATAACCTTTGACAATCAACCTTGGTTCAACACCATATCACTTGGCATCACCATCCAAGCTAATTTTAACACTCCTCAAACAAAATAGCTACATGCTTAGTGGCTATGGTCTTGTGTGATCACCTGCAAGTATCTCAAATGTCTTTTACCCATGACCTCAAGAACGAGAGGGGCTACTCCCCCTTGATGCCAACTTCCAGCCTTAGATAAGCCTCAAGCCATTAGTCTACCATGATCCTCCCTAGCTTGATTTAGCATAAAATAAACCGATGTTGAGAAAATAGGCTAATGGTTGGTGACATCACATGAGTTAAAATATACGCTTAATTCCAACGCCTAATTTCAAGCATAAAGCCATTAGAGTATTAGCTAAAATATACGCTTAATTCCAACGCCTAATTTCAAGCATAAAGCCATTAGAGTATTAGCTAAAATGCTAATTATAATGTATGTAACCAATTGAAATTAAAGAAATTCGGACATGATTTTTTACAACCTTGAACACAAAGACTTATCATACATTTTAGCTATAAAATCGGCATCGAGTGTACATTCTCTTGATGAAAATAGATATATAATGAGGGTTTTTGATTGAGAATTGTTACATTAAATTGACATAAATTGAGACCTGGAGAAAAAAAAATTGTAGGACACATTGAAGTTCCAATGTTCACGAAAAATAGACAACCAATGGACCTCCAAGATTCTCATTTCTACTTGTAAAAAATAATTTCTCAATGTCAAGTCATATGGAAAGCGCTGTGCCTTTTAGTTATAATTAAGATTGTAAAATTGTAAATTTTTTAAGAATTTTGTAACTTACGGCTTGGGTTCAATAGCCGCCCCCTCCGCGTAAATGGCATGTGGTGTGTCCAGTCCCTTACTAAAAATAAATAACAAATATCCCTCGCAACACCAAAAAATAAATAAATCTTGATACGGCAGTAAAAGGGAGAAACGTGCCGGTTGAAAATTGTCTTGGGCCCTCGAGTCAGCGGACTTGACCATTACCCCGCCCGTAACGTGTGGTGTCAAATTTCGGCGCCCGCCAGGTCCGCGCTGATAGAGTGAGGCGCGTGGGGCTCACCCGCTGATCGTGCCAGCCTCGGTCAACTTAGGAGCTGTTCACGCGTCTCCCACCAGCAGCCCACCAGTGCATTCTACTGGCCTTCATCAACTCCAACTCGGTGGTATATTTGGCTGGCCCTTTTTGGTAGTGGTTACATACGCCATTGGAAGACAGCCAGAGTTCTCTATCCTTGTGGTGTGAACTCAGTGTCAAAGAGGTAACCTTAGCAAAACCTTTTTAGCCTTGGTAGATTTATTATTAGGTAGGATTATTTAAAAATTATACATTAAATGCCACATTAGAAAACGTCTTTATGGTTGTGCTCCAGTTCCTTATTTTTGGGCATATCGGAGTGCTCCATCAAATAGAGTACAATGTTAGGCTTTTTGAACAGTGGAAGACAAAATTTCGACACACTTGCTTTTGATGATGCCCTTCACTTTCTTCTTTCGTAGCACGATATCGGGGATGGAGCGGGTTAGATGCACGAAAGTTATAAGCTTGTCCTAAGCGAGCTCTAAGAAACGTGTAGCATTGCGAATGGCAAAGCAAAAATGAACAAGAAGTTAGAGAGGTAATTTAGTGAGTAGAGCCATTGAGAATTTGTAGCAGGTTTTCTAGGGTCCCATGACCTCTCTTTGCCTGAAGGAATTGGGGATGGGCCAGGGAAATGTAGCACAACAATTTTAAATACAGAGGAATTTTCCTCATGATTTTTTGAAAATATCTATGGAGGCAGATTTCTCATAACTCTACATTTTTGGGAGATAATATTCAAAGATGTTAGAGTCAATAGGCCATTCAAACTGAGAATCTAGTTCTATCAAGGTATTCCGAGCCTAATAAGGGGAAGTTCCTCGTTAAACAAAACCCCTAGCAATTATTGCAACAAGATATTATGAGCACAATATCCTTGTTAAACAAAGCCCCTAGCAATTATTGTAAAGCCCCTAGGAGCTAAGGGGAAGTTCCTCCCCTAGCAATTATTGCAAATGAAACCTCCACTTTCTAGATTTGCCAAAAAAGGCGAGGTTGCAAAAGCGTGAGGAAAAGAAGGCAACATGTGTAATTTCCACCAATTTCAGTTCTACATTTCATGCTTGCACCCTCATTAATTACTTGGGGCTCTGTCCCTTGTAGGAACTTCCCCTTAGTTTCACATGTATAATGGTCTAGTGTGGTAAGTCCACCAAAATCTCCTCACACATTAGCCCTTCAAAATTCAACATTAAAAACAAGGGCATTATGCCTACATTCATGCAGAAGGCATCCTAGTTTTGTCTTTTGTGTTTTTATGTTGATATTTAACAATTTTTTAAAAAAAAAACAAGGTTGCATTATGCCTACCCATAGTTATGTAGAGAGAGAGAGAGAGAGAGAGAGAGAGAGAGAGAGAGAGAGAGAGAGAGAGAGAGAGAGAGAGAGTAGATGAGTTGGCAAAAAATCTACTCAACCATTTAGGCCAATAGTAGTGGTGGCAGGGCCATTCCACAAGGACAACCAGCCAACACCTCAAGTATGACACCCACACCTATTTCCATGAAGATATTGGTTTGGTGCATGATTTGTTGCCAAAATCACACTAGTGTGGAGTGTCTGGTGTCAATGTTGAGGCTTAGATATTAATAATTTTTTGCTCATTAATCAACGCCACGGGAACCACAACATGACCCATTTGTTGGTACCAAGGAAACCCCACAGGTGGACTCTAGCACCACGATAGATGCCCCTACACGAAGATAACCATTGGCCTTGCTAGCCCCACCTGACACTCCTTAGCATGCACAAGCTCCAGTGCCTACCTATTGAACCCCCTCAAGAGGTGTGCATAGACTCCCTCAATTGCTATATTCACCTTCAGTACTACCACCTCAATCGCTTCCTCCAAGAATCGCATTAGTACAATAACAATACTCAATGACTGCCTGTAGAGACAAAAACTCAAGAACAAGGGAGCTATGAGTGTTATGCACAATAAGACCCATACGAGTAGCAATAGTATGATCCCCATGGGTATCTTGACCTAGCTTTACCTATATACTATGCCTCTATATTCAAAGCTATGGTGCAACAAAGAGTGAGAGAGACCTCAACAATATGGTATACAGGCCACCAATGCGTAATACTTCCAATGCAAAGGCCCACATTGTATTGTGGAATCACCAAACCCCTAGATTACTTCAAGAACTCTGAATTATGTGCCCAAACCCGACGACTACACCAATACAGTGACCCCACACCAAACCCCTAGATTTCTCCAAGCACTCTGAATTGTGTGCCAAACCCCGACTGCACCAATATAATGACCCTGCACCCAAACCCCTTAAGTGCTCCAAGCACTCCAAATTATGTGCTAAACCCCAACATAATTCCTTATAGAGGCACATGTTATAAGTGCAAATTTGACCATGTTTACAAGGTTTTTTCCGACAGAGTGACAATCACCCCCATGGAAGCATATGTTACCACTTTGACGAGTCTTAACTTGTTGATAGGACTTATTCATACAATATTCATAAAATCCCCCTTAATGCCATCACAAGACTCCAAGCCAAGACGAGGGGAGCAGTCAAGGGACATCCAAGGCGAACAAGCAAAATGCCCAGGCTTCAACTTCAAATCAAGTAAGAAAAGAGCTTGAGGTGCAAGCTTAAAGGTTGTTGTGGCTTCTAAAAAGGATAATGAACCAGAGGTCCAAAAGAAGAAGACATCAAAGAGAACACACAAACAAAATGCACAATCAATTGTCAAGGACAATTATATTGTATTTATTGAAAGCGATTTGGATGTGAGCTCTAAAGTTGATTACCTTGCATAGACATCAAAAGATCTTCCAAACAAACCCACTCTTCCCAAGGAAAAGAAAACCATACATTACAAAAGACTTCCAAAGAAACTCAAGGAGTATCCCAACCCCATGATGGGGAAAGAGAAAATGAATCAAGCCCAAGATCTTGTGAGGATAAATTAGAGCTAGTACTAGAGCAAGTGATTGAGTATGAACCACTGACCTTGCTTAGAGCTAGTACTAGAGCAAGTGGTTGAGTACAAACCACTAACCCTGCTTGAGCGTATCACAGACCCTATCCCAAAGCCAATCATAGATCTAGCGAGGGAACCTTAGAGTTTGCCAAAGGCCTTAAAAAGACCCATGAACATTCTTAAAAGGTATAAAAAATAACCAATTTTGAAGCCTTTGCCTCTAGAACCACATTGCTAGATGTAGTGAAAGAGGACTTAGTGGTGGGAGGTGAAAGATAGCCTTCCTTGGGTCATCATAGTCAATGTAACATTTTTTTCGAGGTGATTGGCAAAGACTTTATTTCATCCCCTTGAGAGGCATGCCTCCTAGGGGAGGATTAGTGCACATCCCTTACACATTGGGGAAGTCCTAGCCCACCTCTCAGAGAAAGTGAGTGCGAATATCACCCACCATAGACATAGTAAGCCTCACAATCTTCTTGTCCTCGTATGTCCAAGTTCTGATAAGTTCTCTTTTGGAGGGAAACTCCCAACAACTATGGAGAGACTTATTTGATTGGATGAATGGGAACCTAAGAGCCCACATAGTTGTACCTAAAGAGGAGAGACTTATCTGATTGGATGAATGGGAACCTAAGAGCCCACATAGTTGACCCTAAACCTCAAGATGAGGATGCGAAGAGCACCCTCCCTCCATAACCAAAACTAAAGGATAACCAAAAGTTCCCATGAACAAGATGAACCTGAAGAGGAGGAGGATGAGATGAGCACCCTCCCTCCATAACCAAAACTGAAGGGCAGCCAACAGTTCCCACCAACAGTTCCCATGAAGAAGCCGGGGCACTATTTTTAGAGAGACGAAATGAATCCCATATTACATGTGATATACAAGGGACTGATAGTCTCCACAATCTTGGATGGTGTGATGCTGGTCAAGCATCACACCATCCAAGCATAATCACCAAGGATTGTTGAGAGACTTGGGGAAGCCCACCACTCGTATCCACAAGCCTCGTAGTTAAGCTTGCCTGATGACAAGAACACAACCAAACCCTTAGGCATCTTGCAAGATGTAAAGATCAAGATCTTCAAACTAAGTTTCCACCACACATCCGTAGTAATGGATTTTCAAAGAAGAGTGTCATACACTATGATCCTCAGAAGGCCTTACATGAGAGAAGAAAGGATAGTTCATGATTGGGAAACCAATCAAATTTATATACGCAAAGGAAACCATTCCTTAAAGATAAAACCGAAAACATGGAAGACTCATCCCATGGGTTAAGGAATTCTCACCAATGAATTTGATACAATTATCCAAACCACCTCAGTCTCAACATGTGTAAATGTTACAAACAAGTGGTTGGATAGTGAAGATGAGAACCAAGATTATAGGAGGATTACGACTTCTCAAGCTACAACAAAAAGTGGCAATCGACCCAGGCGATCGATACAAGACAATATTTGCTATGAAATGGGGAATGTACACGCATTACGTCATGCCATTTGACTTGACTAATGCCCCCCACACCTTCAACGCTTGATATCTACGGCCTTCAAGGATCTCCTTTAGAAGATCTTGGAGATATTCATTGATGACCTACATGTGCACTCAAAGTGGAAGGAGAAACTTAATCATCTTTGGCTAGTCTTTATTTGATGACCTATGTATGCATAAAGTGGAAGGTGCATCTTGCTCATCTTTGGCTAGTCTTTATCGCATCACATTGAGCCCAATTAAATGCAATTTTGGGTCAAACACGGTGTCACCCTTTAACACATCATCTCCAAGAACATCATCTCCATTGATGAGAACAAGACTCATGTGATCTTAGAGTTACCACCACCCATCAAGGGGGTGCAAAGATTCATGGGGCACATAGGGTATTATAGAAGATTTGTCTTCTTGTATGCCATATATGCCACACCATTGTACAAGCTGATAATGTCTTCATATGGATAGATGAATGCCAATGGGAATATGAAAAACTAAACAAGGCATTAGCAAGAGCACCCATCTTGAGATCCCCCAACTTGGATCAAATTTTTCATATGCATATATCGATGCTTACACAGCTAGGGGAGCACAACATGGACTTCCTTGTGACCTTTGCTAGAGCCACCAACTCAATGATGTTGAATGCAATTATACAACTACTAAAAGAGAGGTAGCCATGTTATACACTGTAAAAAGAGAGGTAGCCATGGTATACCTTGTAAAAAAGTACAAGATTACCTTCTGGCTACCAAGTTTGTTTTCTTTGTTGACTTTATTTGGTGAATAAGCCTTGCACCATGGGACATGTCACCAGATGGTTACTTATACTTTTAGATTTTGATTTCATTATCATGGTGTGAAAAGGATCTGTGCATGTCCATGCCGACGACCATCTTCCAGAATCCCAGATGGATGATCTCCATTGTCCCACGTTCCAGAATGGAATGAAGACATTCCCATTTTTGTCCAATGTATTTCCAATTGGCCGTCCCATCAAGAAGGATAGAGCCAGACTCTTCATTAAGGAAGGCACCCCCTAGTGAGAATGCTTTACAAGAAGGGTCAAGATAACATCATGAAGAAATGAATTTATGAAGATAACTTTGTTTTCATTCTTGAGAAAGCCCATTCTCGCATAGATGGAGGACACTTTACTAGACTGTGGTGGCCTACACTCTTTGGAGACGTAACCCGTTTACCAAATGCTACGACGAGCGATGAGAAGACCTTTGATCCTTCTCACACCTTCCATAGAGCAACCATCACTGTGGTAAATAATTCCCAATCCATGACCATTGGTTGCTTTGAAGTGGAGTTTTTCATTAGGTCTGAACCCGCATCTTGCAAGTTTTATATCACCCACGCAGGTATAATGAGAGAAAGCATCATCCTCGGAAGGGATGGGTCATGGTCTCGCTCATTGCATAGTCAGCTAGTGAAGAAGCACCATGATGCTCTCGAGCTCGCCTATGGAATGGTTATTGTACCTTTGGTGGAAACAAATCTTTCAACATCCCAAGCCTAATTGTCCAACCATACATCATCGGTTCAAGTAACCCCTTAACACAAAACACTCCCCTCTCCTCAATTTGTCGGTGGGGCCACCCCCTCTAGCCCAATTGGAGACCCCAACAGAGACGAAGGCCACCCCCATATGTCAACCTTCAACAGACTCGCCAGAAGGCCACTAATATGGGTACACAAGAGTACCCTAGCTAGCCAAGGAGGTTTGACACCCAAGACTTTGCAAGCCACCATTTGGCACAAATTCTACCTTTGAGCAAAGATCGTCCAAGTGGGATGAACCTCAAAAGATTTGGTACTCTGAACTTGAGTCGTGCTAGATCTCACTCAAGCTATTAGAAGCCCGAGGATTCTACAAGGGGAATCTTTTTGTTTGAGTCCAAAAGCCTCACCGTTTGCATCACAACCCCTTAAAGCCAAAAAGATCCAAGTGACGGCCCCACTACCCACTACCACCCCAATAGTCGACACTCCGACGGGATCCCTAGACAAGACTGCTAGAAGCACAAGGATTCTACGAAGGGAACCCCTAGATCTAGGTTCCAAGATTAAAGAAGACCACACCTCAGAACCTTGTAAATGCACCCTCAAATGTCAAATCCATGTGGGTGGTGTGGAAACCCAAGGCCATGCCTTCGACACCACCCCCAAACTATAAGCAGGAGTGGGGAGTAGTGCAACACCCCCGACTTTCATGCCATACCCACCAAAACGAAGCAAATGGTAGAAAAACTAGGGACGTGCCACCAAGTCCATCATGTGTGCATCCCCAATAATTCTCACCTCAAATGAGCCACCCCGCATGCTAAGTAACCAACTATGCCATACACATACTCCCTCTGCACTCCCAAATGCTCCTCATACCAGATGGATCACCATGATCCCACGACACCTCCGTGCACCATGCCACAACATCAACTCAATGGCAAAAGTTCAAACAAGCACACTAGCAAAGCCAACAATGTGGTGGCATCCAAGCTTTCACATGGATGAGCAAGTGGTTCTCCACCTCACTCATTAAGCCCACAAGGTAAACTATAAACCCTAAACCCTTTTTGTGCGTACGTAACTATGTAACATAATACCCATGCTCAAGTGTATAATCGCAATTACGAGGAATGATTACACACACAAAAACCCAATTACTGAGAAACATCTGAGGAGGATTCTCATGACGAGGACGAGGACGAGGACGAGGAAGAGGCAGAGGAGGAGGAAGGACCTTCATTTGCCCCACAACTGTGGGAAGCCAGGACATATGGCTAGAGATTACTACAGCAAACCCAAGGTACTTAAGCAACCTTATTGTAGCCCTTGGCCAGTCTTGGCCCCCATGAGTTTGGTAGAGCCGACACAAAATTTATGTACTTTTACAAGAATACACTACATTTTCTTATTCTCTTCACGTGACATATATGTAATTTTACAATAATACACTAACATTTTTTTCATTTTGCAAACAGGGGACTTGTTGGAGAATGGACGAGTGGACGCGTTGGCCTAGAATTATTTTAGGTGAGGCTTTTGATGCGGAGAGCGCGTGTTGGGTGATTCAAATTTCAGATGAAATTACAGGAATAATATTTTATCGTGAAACCAAGTAGATGAGCGTAGTCCTTGACTTCTTTCCTACGAAACCTTCTTCGTGTTCGCCATAGTCACCCAGTCTCAACCTGCTTCACGTTTTCGGTCCTCAAGCCCGCGTAATTGTAGATTCTGAGACCCGAATTTGCTCTTTATCCATCTATTCAAGTTCTTCCTCACCATCGCTATGCCTCCTGCAGTGCGTTCTTCGTCTTCTTCACAGAAATCTCTAGTGGAGACTCTCAGCCAGTGCCTAGAGGACTGGCAGAGAGAAAAATCCAATCCTTTCTTCAGCAACATCATCACGTCTGCAGACATTCCGACAGCTTCTGCGAAGCTCAATCATGAAGAAGGCTTCACTAGTACTATTGCTGCTGCTGCAACCAAGGACATAGCCGCAGATACCAAAGTGGGTCTCCTTCAAAACACCAAGGCAGCCATGGAAACTCCTGCAAACCGTGAAGAAAGCTTTTTAACAGCAAGAAATGGGTCAATGTCTTCTGCAAAAGCTGTAGCCAAATCTCCAGAAAGCAGTGGGTCACGATTGATTTCTGCAAGGGGAGCCTCCACCAAAGCTTTAATGTCCCCAAAGATAAGCAAGCGCCGCTCCAAAAGAAGTAGCAACACTGTCATTAAGGTCTTCTCTGCAGACACCACCAATTTCAGGGCTATGGTTCATCAGTACACAGCCAAGCCCACTTCCCCTTCCTCTGTCCAACCCAATGGTTATCTATGGGATTCTCCCAAAATGCTTATGAGACCTCATCCTACAAGATCCCCTCCTCACCATGGCATCATACCTAGCTTGACTACCCTTGACACTTCAGCATCCCTTATGGGTCGTCCCAATCAGGCCACACCCGTGCAGGCCTACTCTATGAAAACCTCTTTGCAGCCATTAAATCTTCCTTTTGATGTTGATGTCCATTCTGCTGCTAAACATGGTTCAAACAACATGAATCGTGTCATTTCTGATCTCAATCCTTTTCTAGCTAGTAATAACCTTAATCCCAACCCTAACCATAGCCATAGCGCCCTTGTGTCTTCATGGCCTTCAATGCCTAGCCACTGGGATCCTGCTGATGCTGGTCAATTGAGTGCAGATTTCTCAATAGACAAGCTTGGAAGAGAGACTGGCCCTCCACAGGGCCTATACACTGGCATGTCTGCAGTTGCGTCCTCTCTCAAGCGAGCCTCGAACTTAGAGAGATCGCTAATGGAGGATGATTGGAAATCGAATCACTCTGTGGAGTCAAGGCTCTCTCATGATGGAGCTCTAGAGTTTCCATGTCGGCAAGGTAAAGATAACTAGGCTTGCTTTATGCTGTATCCCTCTCTGCTTGAACCAGTAATGGGGGAATGTGTCCCAATTATTTTGAGACAGATCTATTCTTTGAATCAGTAATTCTCCTACCCTAACCTTCAATTTGAAGGCCATAAACTAGCTTGACCTTCATAAGTTAACTAAATATGTATATTCATGTGTAAATTTTAGGGAAACTTTCAAAACAGTGGCCTTCGTTTGCAACCCTATTTTCTAAGAGGCCTTCTCTCAAAGGTTTTGCCCTCTGAAGGCTTCAAATTTCAGCACTGCTTCTTTTGTGTCTTAATAACTTGTGTAGAAGAGAAGGTAGTGGACAATAAAAAACACTTCTTTTGTAGACATCACAGCAAGTGTGTGGATCCAAAGACCTTGAAGTGTTGTAAGGGATGGCCTCTTGAAACATGTAAGCACACTCATTTTCAAGGCTGGTTCCTAGTATTAGGTCCATGGGCCTCTGCACTGCACTATCCCTTGTTGTCTCATCTTATCAAATTCTTGTATGGATATGTATTACCAATAGTGTGGAGGCCTTCTATTATTTATGACTCATGAGAGCCCATCCAACTTGGTTCCTGCACGTCGACAGGCTAGGTTATATTAATTAATGTCAATAGTCATTTAAGAAAGCATATTTAAGCAATCCATATGTAAACACATGGAATATATTCCTTTTGTATTGATGTGGTCTTTAAGAATGGAGACTGCTCCATCTATATAATTCAACCAATTTCTGTGATGTGTTGTAATATTGTGCATTTTCCAGTCTATTTCTGTTTTAGGCAAAGATTAACATAGCCTGTCTCTTGGTTATTGGTTTGGGTTTGATTGAGTAAATCTCTCTCTTTCTCTCTCTTCAACTCAAACCTTGGGTGATATCGTTTTTCATGTTCTTACAATTATATTGGCTTCTAGAAGGCTTTTTGGGGATGTACATTTTGTTGTGAATGTGGCCTTAAATGCTGCAACTGAAACTGTTAATGCAATGTACACCC